>NC_092877.1:298943449-299245449 GCF_028372415.1 Notamacropus eugenii | reverse complement strand
ACTTCAGTAGTGAATGACTATCATGCAAAGGTTAGCGTGGGAGAGGACAGTAAAAAAAGACATCATAATTCAGATTAAATGCAATAATTCATCTTGGCTCCAGAGCACCAATGATCATATGCACTTCCTTCCTTTTAGTAGAGAGTTAGTGGACTGCAAGTGAAGAATATTGCATATACTTTCAGATGTAGTCACTGTGATACTTTGCTTTTCTTAATTATTTTACTTTATTCCAGAAGAAAATTCTTTTTTGTTTGGGGGGGAGACTGGAAAATACTGTAAGAAAAACATAATTTTTTTAAATTAAAAGAAAACAGTTCAAGAATAAGAAACAGGGCTTGGCCTAGAGATTATGCAGCAGCTTCAAATACTTATATATCATAAACACCTTCTTACTGAAGAAACAAATAAAAAAATGAAACTGATTATAACAGAAACTGATTAATGAAATAGTCATTTTCAAATCGACTGTTTTAAAACTGATGTTTTAAAGTAAAGATAAAAATCAATATCAAATAAAAAATTATAAAAATGAAAAAGCATGGTCTATAATTGAGTCAACTCCAACTAGACTATTTAACAAACTTCTGAAACCTTCACAATGGAAAATGGATAAAACAATGGATTACGCATTACCATTTCCTAAAAATGTTAACTACTATAAATCAGCTGCCACAACAGGAGACTGAATAAACTTAGAAATGCCTCATCTTTAATAAATTTGAAAAAAAAAATTGCCTCATCTAGGAAATATTGGGTAAACAGATATGACAGCAAAAGGAAACGTAAGTTTAGATTGTAAGGTCTTTGGAAAAAGATTCTATAACTTATTTGTTAAATTGAAGTAAAAAGCCATTCACTTCAATTTAACAAACATTTATTAAGTACCTTCTACATACAAAGCACTGTGACAGGCACTAGGAACACAAAACAAAACAAAACAATAAAAAGGTCCTGCTCTCCAGAAGAAACTGCATGTAGTCAGAATAAGTCAAAATGAAATATATTAAAAGTAAATACAAAGCACTTTTGAGGGTGGGAGAGAGCACCATCAGCTAAGGAATTCAGAAAGACATCACAGAGAGGAGAGCCTTAGCTGAACCTTACAGGGAACTAAAGATTCCAAAAGAGAGAAGTGAGGACGTAGAACATTCCAGACATGGTAGATGGCCCGCAGAAAGGCAGAAGATTG
Organism: Notamacropus eugenii; assembly: GCF_028372415.1. Classification (NCBI taxonomy): domain Eukaryota; kingdom Metazoa; phylum Chordata; class Mammalia; order Diprotodontia; family Macropodidae; genus Notamacropus; species Notamacropus eugenii. The sequence continues at coordinate 299,244,257 of NC_092877.1, read as the reverse complement.
ATGATTACGTCTGAGGAACAACTGGGTTGTAATGTAGAAGGGGCAAGGGAGAGAATGTGAAATCAGTCTGAGAAAATAAGTTGGAGTCAGACTGTGAAGTTTTAAATGCTGAATAGAGCCTTTATTTTGGAGGTAACAGGGACATAGCAAAGCTTCTGGAACAAGGAAGATCAGACTTGCGCTTTAGAAGTAACAATTTGGTAGTTGTTTAGAGAATGGATTGGATAGGAGAGAGACTGGACAAAGTGAGACCACTTACCAAACTATTAAAATAGTTCAGGGCAAGAGGGCTAGAATGAGCATAGCAGCTATGTGAGCAGAAAAGGATGGATATGAGAGATATAGCAGATGTAGGATATCTAAGACTTGGCAAATTATTGGATATTAAAAGTGAGGGAGAGTCACTCAATAAGCATTTATTGAGCGTTTTCTATGTGCCAGACAAGTACTACAGATAAAAAAAAAAAAAAAAAGATGGCCTTGCCCTCCAAGAGCTCACATTTTGAGGGAGACAAAAATATACACATTACAGAGTAGATGGAAGGTAATCTCAAAGGATGGGAAGGACTGAGAAATGCTTCTGATATAAGGCAGGGTTTGAGCTGACTCTTGAAGGAAACCAGGAAAGCCAAGAGGCAGAGGTAAAAAGAGAACATTCTAGGTGGGGAGGCCCATCTAAAGACAGAACTAGAAGAAAGAATATTGTGGGCAAGGAACAGAAAGTAGGCCTGGACTGTTAGGCCTAGAATGCTTGGAGAGAAATCTTTTTTTTTTAAATTTTGTTTTCAGTGTTCTACAATCACTTCCATATATCCTAGATTTTTCCCCTCCCTCCCCCGCTCCTCCTCACCTCCCTACTCCCTCCCTGAGACAGCATACAGTTTTATATAGGTTCTACAGACACATTCCTATTAAATACATTTTCATCTTAGTCATGTTACATAGAAGAATTAAAATGAATAGGAGAAAAAACGAAACAAACCAAAACATAATACAAAAGAAAATGATCTATCTCATTCTGTGATCCGCAGTTCTTTCTCTGGATGTGGAAGGTATTTTGCCTTAAGAGGCCATTGGGATGTGATTACTGAATGATACTTGAAAGATCATGATACCTGAAAGATTATGGCAAACAGGTAAAGCATTACAGGGTTAGAGAAAGGTAAATATTGTTCTTATTTTCATAAAAGAGATGAGGATTATGGGGCAGTGAGTTTCATTCCTGGGAAAATTCTTGCACATGTATTAACAGGATTAATGAACATCCAGGAAAGAAAGAAAAAGGTTCATAAAAATTAGTATGTATTCATAAATAAAAATATAACATTAATCTTATTTACTTTTTGACAGGTTATGAACTTCATAGCTCAAGGGAATACTGTAGATTTAGTTTACCAAAATTTTAGTAAAGTTGCTTGGTCAAGCATCTTAAGTTATTCTTGTGGAAAAGATGAAGTGTGGATTATATGATATTACAAGTAGGAGGGGTTCAGAATTGGTTGAATGGATGGACTCAAAAAAGCAGGCATTAATATTCCCATTTCACTTGGAAGGAGATCTCTAATGAAGTTCCCCAGAGACCTCTACTGACTCTATGCTGTTTAACCTTTTAATCAACGACAGCATCTTTATCAAACCTGCAGACAACACTCCGGACGATCTAGTCAGGATCAAAAAGGAACTGAACAGGCTAGAATATTGTGTTAAATCTAGCAAGGTAAAGTTGTTTAAGGATAAATGTAAAGTTTTATTAACCTTGGGCTTAAGAAATCAATTTCACAAGTATAACACAGGGGAGGTGTGGTTAGCTAGCAATTTGTTTGAAAAGGATCTGGAAGTCCGAGTGAACTTCAAGCTCAACAAGACTCAAGAGAGAAAATGGTGGTCATAAAAATTAAAACATTCTGCTTTGAGAACCAAAGCTTCCAAAATCAAGAAGATGACACTCCAGCTGTGCTGCGTTTTGGCTTGACAACATCCAGAAGATTGTGTTCTGAACCCCACATTTTAAGAGAGGCATTGATAAACTGAAAAGCATCCATAGGAGAATGGTAAAGGGCTTTGAGTCTCTGCCACATGAGGATCAGGTAAATAACTGGGATGTTCAGTCTGGAGAAGAGAAGGTGTAATGGGGAACATGATAGCTTTCTTCAAGTACCTAAAAGAAAGCCATATGGGAGGAGGATCAAATTTGTTCTATTTGGACCCAGAAGGCAGAACTAGGATTAATGGTTAAAAGTTGCAAAGAAGGAAATTTAAATTTGATGTAAGACTAAAAGGTCTAACCACTAGAGATATTCAAAAGTAAAATGGCTTCCTTTAGGATGCCGTAGGTTCCCTTTCAATAGAAATCTTCCAGCAAAGACTGTACGTCCACTTGTAAGGTGTAATGTAGTGAGATCCTTTTTCAGGTATGGGTTGGACTAGAGATGGTTTCTTTTAATTCAGAAACTCTGAAAGTCAGTAGATTTTAGAATCATAGAAACCAGGACAGGAAAGAGATTCAAAAAGGAAGAAGTAATTTACAACAATGAAATAGGTTAGTTGGAACTTAAACAGTCCCCGCACTGAGGGAACTTACAATCCACTCTGAAGAAACAATAGAAAAGACCAAGTTTACTTTGTTTATAATACTTCACATAAAATCTACAGATACAGAGAAAAAGTGCACTTTGACAGTAACGTCATCAGGATTCTCCCTTAATTTAGGTTAAGAAGATTTTTAACCTACCTGGCAATTCCGTAGACGATGAGCCCAAGTAGGAGTATGTGGAAGAAGTGGTTGCAGAGGGACAGGAAAAGGGTCATCAGCGATTCTAAAAGGACAACATACATATCAATGGCAAGGAGAAAAGGCATTGCTTTGCCAGAGTCAGAAACCCAAGTACTAAGACAAAAGATGAAGTTTCATAAATCATCACCAAAAAGGCAATGTAGAAAGGAATTTTGCAGGTCACCTATGGTTTTTTTTTTTGAGTAGTCATATATAATTGATGCAAAGTTACACACTTTAAGATTGCTAATATCTTCATCTCCCAAAACACTGAGTCTGATAGGATACTCTTCTTTAATACAACCTGCAGTCACTACAAAATCAGTTATATTAGATATTTGGTTCCTTTATTTATTACTTAGGGCAAATCAGTTATTTGATTTCATGGGGATTAAGGGAATCCAAACTAATTCTTCAAATCAGTGTTATATTTTGGTAGAAGGGGTAGGAACAAGTATAACTTTCTTAACCAAAAAACTGTTTGAGAAGACAAAAACAAAACAAGAGGATACAAATTATTAAAGTCAAATCACACAGAAAGTAACACAAGCAATGGTGTTTTAAGGTAAGAAATTAGTAACTTTTTTTTCAGAAAGCCTAGAGCAATCAATTCTTTTTGTATTTCCTCAATAGAAAATAGTCAGGTGTCAGTAATGAAAAACGAAACTTTGGCCATCGGCACCTTCTGAAACAGTCTTATTGTTTCCAACATACCTTTAAAAGAAACCAAGACTTACATACTTAATAATAAATGAATTACTAAACTTTTATATATAAGGTCCCCTTAGAACACAAATAATTTGGAAAAGACGTCCATGATGCTAGATGAGTTCTTTCCCTACAGACCTACCTAGCTGCTGCCTTCTTAGGCAAGGAGAGGGATGCTTGTGGATGAAGAATGTAACTACTGGTATTATCTGCTATAGCAGCCACCGCTACAGTCTGGAAGTGTCCATCAGTGGTATTCTCTTCTGAAATAGTTCAATAACAACAACACAAAATAATCTTATTTAATAATATCAAAAGAATTAGATAACTTTAACTTTTCTCTCTTTTGGAAAAGCAAGAATTGTAGCTAAGATAAAGGTGGCAAAACTAAAAATACTTTGTTGAGAATTTTCTAAAATAATTTGTTTTGAAATTTATAGTACTATCACTTTGTATTTATGTTTTAGGGTTTAAATTGAGAAGCCAAGAGATGAACAAAGAAAAAGCAGAAATAGTTGGGGCAACTATCATTTTACAATGTCATAATAATACTTAAAGTGCACAATTTCTGTACGTGTTTATGTCTTTCTTTTAAATAAAAGTCCCCTTCATAAAGTGTATTGTGACTGAGAACCTAGATTATGAATTAACAGTAATGTCATCATAATGCCACCCTACCACAAAATATTATTAAAGTAGCAAAGAAATAGAGCTATAATGTTATAAGAGAAGGGGATAAAGAAATGGGAAAACATGAAGCTGGGAGGGAAAGAAAAAATGCTTATTAACTGAAAAAAGTTTCATTAGAAACATTAGTGAAAACAAGGAAGATCAATGAGAGCGCTCTAAAAGGGAGAACTGAGAAAAGTGCAAATGAAGTGCAGAATAAAAAGAGAAAGAGTATGAAGCCCCTTTCAGCAACTAGGGAAAAAAGGAGAGTAGAAAGTGCAAGGAGCAGAGAGAAAACAGGAACAGTGGGGGGAGAAAAGGTATGAGTAACATGCTCATATACAAATATGCACCAAGAAACAAATGCAACACTCCTCCAGTAGCTGTTAGCTCTATGTCTGGTTATTAGCATTATTATTAATATTACTACTGTTAAAATTAAAAAGAATTTATTTTATGCTCACTGGTCCTTTGGGGAGGAAGCAGGAGTCAACCAGCTTCACAGAATTCCAAACTGAAATAGACAGCTAACCTAGACAGGGGTTGGAAAATGAACTTGAAATTTATTTGGGCCAAGCATCTTTATCTAGTTAATTAATATTCACAATCCTACCTGAAGAAATCAATTTTAACATTGACTTCACTGAAATGATTTTCTGAAATGTTTGATCATCACCCTCAAGGCCCCCAAACAGTACTTCTATTACTCACCCTGAGGACTGGTCACATCCAGGAGCTGCCCCTGAGGAATGATAACTTGTGCCATTCCTGTCTGAGTAGATGGAATTACATGAAGCACCTGTCCATTTTCTGATGGACTAGTAACAATCATCTTGAAAATAGGAAGGGAAAAAAATTAATGTATACTCCTACACTTGTTTAATAAAATTACTTTTTTGTTAATCATATCTTTCATGTGCCCCTTTTTCATCATGCATACTGCCTACTACTTTAATTCTAGATGCCAATAACCTAATCTCACCTGTACTATTATAAGAGCATACAATGTCTCCTCCTCCAATCCTTTCTTCAAAATACAGCTAGAAGTCTTCCTAAGCCAAAATCTGATTATACCCCTCCCCTGCTCAAAATCCCCCAGGGCTCCCAATAGTCCAAAGCAGAGGTGTGGGTGTGTCACAAATCTCGGGCAATCTGGTGAAATCTATGCACCCTTTCTTCAAAAGCATAAAATACATAGGATTACAAAGGGAACCAACTATTTCACATAATCCGGGTTAAGAATTCTCAGTCTAAAGAATAAAACAGCAACTTCACAGCCTGTTATTTGTGGCCCACCATTGCTTCTAACCTACCTTTCCAGATTTACTTCACTTTACTCCACTTCAATGTCCCAGCCAAAACAGACTACTACCTGCTACTCAATCTCTCCCTGCTCTTTTTCATCTTGATATACATACTCCATTCCTATAGCACATTCCCGCCTCATGTTTACTTGTTTAAATTCCTCCCTCAAGGCCCAGCATGAGCCATCATCTCCATAAAACCATCTCTAATTTTTTAATGCAATTTAACTATCCCTCCCATTTTTTACAGCACTTTGTCTCTAGATTCATGTCTTACCTATGTTTAAGTCATATATTTCACATTAAAACATAAGATCTTTGAGAACGGGAGTACAGGGAAGGCACTTGATGAGGTCCTTTGAATCTCTTTAATGTATTTATTATGCATGAAATTTCCTCCACTAAAATCTTAATCCATTGCCTAATTTGGATATGAAGATGCCCTTATTTTTTTTAAAGGTTATACCAGAAAAATTTTAAGTTCTGACAGGTCCTACCAAGCAGGAAAGGCTTTGAGTATAGGTTTACTGATCAACTTGTGTATCTGTTGTCTAAGATTGAGTTTAGCAAGCTTTGGAGAGGCTCCTCAACAGACTGGCCACAGGATAAATTTTTCAGCCACAGAAATTCTTTAAGACCATTTACAATGCAGATTGCATTTCAGTCTGCATTGGAAAAGGGAAAATCTATACCAATGAAATTGTAGATTCTTAATCTACATAATCATATGAGATCTAGTTATTTTTAAAAATCTAAACAAATCATTTGGCCAGAAATAAAAATTTTAATGCTACTTTAGTTATGACATATTTTTGCCCTATGTAACAAGCATGGTTATATAGTTACTTGTCTGACACTCTTAATATGACTTAATTGCTATTGCCCAAGAGGTGCTAATATCATATTAGGTCTCTTTTATGCATCCCTGCCTCTAGGTGGCAGGAGATACCATGTAAATTGCAAATAACCCATTAGTCATTCCACCTACTTATTCTCCTAGACTTCCCTCTGCATAGCAGGGCAACATGTAAACATTGCAGACACTTCATACTTTGAAAAGTTCTAATACTGGTATTTGATTTTGGGGGAAAAACTACACCAGAAATAGAATAACACAATTATAAACATTTCACAGACAAAATCTGGTCAATATTTCCATCTTAAGTCTAATAAATTTCTTTGACAAACCCAGACAGCAGGGGAAAATGATAAAAGTCCTGGATTTGGAATTAGTGGACCTGGGTTCAAGTTTGAGTTCTGTCACTGTGTGATTTGAAGCAAGTTGTCTTAAATTCTCTGAACTTCTATTTCCTCATCTACAAATGATGTTAATATTTGTGTGTTAGATCTCAGGATTGTGGTGACAATCTAAGATATCAATATGAGTTACTATTGTTACTATTACTACCATCAGAGGCCTATTACCCCTACTATTATAATACAGCCAGTATGGCAGTTTTGATGTCATTTACGTAACGTAGACACTGACAAGACACAAAGAAGGGCATTTCCATCTGCATCTGCAGTCAGCAAGATCTGAGCTGAAACCTGATCTCAGACACTTATTAGCCATGTGACCCTAGGTAAATCACTGTCTGCTTCAGTTTTCTCATCTGTAAACTGTGGGAAATAACTGCAGCTATCTCCCTGGGCTGTTATGAGGACAAAATGAGCTATCAATGAGCTATCTGTAGTGTTCTGCAAACCTGTAGACACCATTTGAATGGTAGCTAACATTATTATCTCTTTTATTCCTTCTTAGTGATATTTTGCAAGTACCAAATAACATATAGGATTTCTTCTACATTAGACGATAAGAATGCTGAGACTTCTCTTAAATCTGATACAATAAATGAAAGATTATATGAGAGGGAAAGGTTAAAGCCAATGATTTAAGAGTTTGATCTTTCCCATATTAGGAAGTACTGCCCAAATAGAAAAAAGAAAGTTTCCTCTGCATTTATTCCCTTTACTCTGAATACCTGTCTAACCTTAGAAAAGTAATTTGATCTCTCCGAGCATTCTTTTCTTCATATGTAAAATGAGGCTGCCTAGATGTTTTCTAAATGTTCTTCCAGACCTAACCCTACAACACTGATATTTCACTCTAAATCCAATGACCTTAAACAACAGAACCTATGCCATAAGTTCAGTGGGTATTCAAGAAATACTTTTAGATTATGGCAATATATTTCTACAAATTTATCTGGCTAGCATAATTATTTTACAATGAAGTCAATACAATTCATGCCCTTGTTACTTAGAGACAATGTGATGTGCTGAGAAGTGATGATTTCAAATCAGAGGAAGGGCCAATGCCATAGTACCTATATCTATATCTTTCCCATGCCATTTGAGATGACTGGTCTTGGCTTTCTGCTTTTCAAGATCTTCTGACACCTCCCTAGCTTTTCCTAGAAAAGCTACATAGAAGGCGAAGTATTACTTCTGTTACAAGTTCACGTTGGTCAGCTCCTTAGCACAGTAATTCTGGGCAAGTTGCTCACCCCTCTCCGTATGAAATGAAAGGGCTGGACTAAATGACTGAGTCTAAGGTCTCTTCTAGTTCTAAATCTACGATTCTATGCATCACTCTACTTGGGGCAAACCAAGTAACTAAACCATAAGCTTATCTTATAATCTTCCATTTAGTGTCTTCTCCCATTCCAATTTGTGGCCTAAGTGATAATCATATTCTCTTTAGCAATGGACAGTATAACCTATCCAGCTCACACTCTGAGACTTCTACCCAAATCCTCTTATAAGTCTGCCAGGGGGTAGCTACTCAATACACTGGGGGCCTTCCTCCTATTATCTTTCAGTCAAACATGAGCTATCAATTATCCCTCACTTCTATTACATTTGAAAACACATTTCTTTGGTGACATCCTTCCTTATTCCCTGTCCATAATATGCTACTACCTCTTCATGCCCTCCATTGCTCATGGGATCCTTAATCTCACTTCTCTAGAGATTGTAATACTCTGACTCATAGCCCCACATCACTGCTGAGAGAACAGTGATCCTAACAAAATGGGCCTCTGCTTTTGGTCATTGAAATAATTTAGCAATTCACTCCTCTCTCTTCCTCCTATTCAATTTTCAGTTCAGCTCAGGTCCATTTTCGGTTTCTCTAAGACCTACCTACATACATATTCTACACATACTCACATACATGCATACACATACACACACACACACACACACACACACAAAGATGAACTCTATAAATTGTCCCTCCAACTGCACGGTTTGACCACTGGGCATTCTTTATCCATTTAGTTTTTCTGATGTATATCATTAATCCAAATTCATCTGTGTGATTATGGATCTCACTGAGCAGCTTTAAAATATTCCAGGACTCAGTACAATCAGTACAAGAGTCATACACAAAATTGATTAATAATAAGAATCTCACCACTTGTGGAAGAAATCTGATTTCAACTATATAAGCCAAATTACCTCCAGAGTGGTGGTGATTCTCTGGCAAACACACATCTCGATGTTTTGTTAATCATTTGATATCAGTACTTAAAGGCTCAAAAAGGATCACCTGTAACATCTTTTAAGGACTCATAATTTTGACAAATGCAAGGAAGATACCATGTTGTAAGAAATCTTTTAAGGGAGATCTATGGAATTACATGCCTTTGTGCAGTCAAGAAATCATAAGGGCCGTGGGACTATATATTTTCTTTTCCAATATTGGGACTGTGTATTTCTACATGTTTCATTCAATAATAAATATGTGGTATTCTATGGAATATCACTTGTAAAAGCCTTCCTGTTTCCTCCCCAAATCCTCATCAAGGAGGCCATTTATATACATATATATATGTATATATATATATATATATATATATATATATATATATATATATATATATACACACATACATACATACATATATATATCATAAAAATTTTACATGGGTGAAAAGGGAAGCCTCTGGGTCAATAATGCTCTCATGGTGCCTTTGGGGTGGGGAGGCTAATAAAGCTGGATTTTTTCCCATGCTTTTCATATCTTCTTCAAGTGCCTTGTGAAACAATCCTGTACTGCCTTCAAAATTCTGTCACCTTCAGTACAGACCTCCTCTGTGCATATCTCTTTTCTTTATGGGATTTCAACTTGAGCTACGACTGTGGTGTCAAATAACCAAATTAAATTACTGCTTGATGGCAAAAGGAGTCTGCTATAAAAATCTTTAAAACTTTTCATTTGTTACTCTCCTTCCAATTTCATTCAAATGCCCTCAATGTAGCTTTGTTTAGTTGAGTACCTTGCCAGGCTTTATCATGTTTTTTTCCTATTGCTTCTATTCTAATGAGGTAACATTGTTCATAATCTCCAACAATCCTCTGTAGCATTTTCTAAAGAAGTTTATAATATAAACAGGTGTTTGCCTTAGTTAACTCTGGATGATCATTAGATTAAGTGCTTAATGATTAAAGCCTCTCGTCCTTCCTCCTGAACCATAATTTCCCACAATTTTTTTGGTGACCTCATCTATTCCAATCTTTGTGCTGAAGTCACTGAATATAATGTAAGCACGTTTATTTAATTTCTTTGTAAAACTTCTCTACCTCCTCATTCTCTGCAATAGATATTGATGCAAAAGCTGCAATTTTCATGGTGGTCTTTCTGAAAATACTTATCCTAAGTCCTACAATCTGAAATGACACAGTTCATGAAATGTTTCTTATTACCTTTGGGCACAAGATAAAAGCTTTAGCAACTTGTCTACATGCCTCTCTAAGAAGAAAATATAAGCCATCTTTTTATGTAACTACAATTTTCTTCTTTCTTTTGGTTTGGCTTAAAGTGAGAATGTTGACCATTACAACTCAGTGCTTCCAGTAACATACATACTTACTTGTTGGTTATGAGAAAAAGATCTTACATTTAGAATATAAACATCTAAGTTAATATTTATAAGCTGCCTAAAAACTGTGATTCTTAGCATCTTCTCCCTTTTCCACCACTCTGCCACTGAAGAATTGGAAAGGGAGTCAATATGACTGAGAACCATTTGCTATTTTTTTTTGATTTCTGGTTTCCTGCAGTCAAGGAATTCATCACCAAGTAGCCAGTCAACCAACAACAAGCCTCTCTGTACTTAGCTAATCCTTGGAAAACTGATGTAGTGTGTTGTCAGGTTTACACTCTAAATCTTTCTACCATGATAGAACTTGCCAAAGCTTACACTCTGCTGGTGTTGCCTTTGTGAACTAAGCTACACATCATGTGACTTGCCGCCACACCATCATGGCACTGTTATGGCTAGTTTAATGTAGACCTATGCTAAACCTTTTCCTATCACTTATTCACCCATATCGAAATCTTACAATAATTCCCTGTAGGCTTATACACAGAAACTACGTAAATATATGTGTGTGTGTGTGTGTGTGTGTGTGTGTGTGTGTGTGTGTGTGTGTGTGTATACACACACATATATATATATATATACAGACACACAAATAAATTTTATATTTCTTTTAAAGTTTTTCACTTTTTTTTCTCACATGAGCATTGCCTCTGAACTTTAATAATCTTAAGAATTATAGATTTAGAGCTAGAAGGGAGGGCAGAAGATGTGTAGTTCATTTTACAAAGGAGGAACTGAGGCTCAGAGAGGTTAAATTACCAGCCCAGATTTGTACAGGTAGTAAAGAGTCAGCATTCAAACTCAGGTCCTCTGACTCTGAAACCAGAGCTCTTAAGAAAACATCCCGTTGTTCATTTTATTCTTTCTCCTACTTATTTCCAATCTTTCTTCCATATTCCTCATATTCCACATGAAACAATTCTTTAAGCCACTGGATCATAAGCTCTATTAAAGAGGAACTGTGTTTTCTTCAACTTTCTAACTTTCTCAGCACTTGCTACAATGCAATGCACACAGAAAGTACTTAAATGTTTGTGGAATTAATAATGTCCTTCCCTCATGCTTATCAGTTCATCATCTTACTAGCCACCACACACAAGTAATGTCTAAACCCATTTGCTGTAGGAATTTGAACTGGAATTACTGAATTGGGAGGGATAACTGCTTATTCCAGGAAAACTAATGAAGAATGCAACTTTCAATGACAGTCTGTAACCATCATTTTTAATTTTATAGTTAACGAAGCTTGCCTTACTAACAGAAATAGGTTCTGGTACAACCTAGCTTTGAACAAATAGCAATTGATGAAAGGAGTAACATAACGCAATATTTAATAATAGAACTCCCTGGCCAAGCAACTCTCTCCCCTGGGTCCATTGCATCATTTACAAAACAAGGGTGTGGGGAAAAATGTTCTCCAAGGTCCCTCTGAGCTTTAAATTCTGTGGTCCTAAAAAACTGAAATGAAAGAATGTATGTAATATTAGCTCCATATTGTCATTTATTGGTGATTACTATTTAACCTCATCCCTATAATACTTTGTTGGAAACGTAAGATCTGAAAAGCAAGGTTGTTTACTTTACAATTTATTACACTTACGGAAACATCATGAACACTAGATTGTTTTCAGATATACTCACCATCTGTGTATTATAATCCCCTACTGACTGAAGCTCATATTGAATAGGATGCCCATTTTGGTCTACTAGATGGAACGGCTCTGTGGAAAGAGACTGTGGCTGTGACAGCTGGACTGGTACATGCTGTGATGGGGGCGAATTATCTGCCACACCAACTGTGATGGGCAAAACTGCAGAAGAATCATTTTGTCCAAAGGAAGCATCCCTGGAATCCATGCAGGTTAGGTGCTTTTGTATAGGAAAAACAAAATACCACTTTCAATCCTCCTGAAATATACTGTTTTACAAAAATCCCCATAACACCTAATAACAAAAAAATCCAATTCAAATACATTGTATTTTATTATGCAGTTGTCACTTTATCCAAATAAATAACTCTCAAAAAGTACACTGACATTAAGTTAATGATTTTTATATGTTATGCTGTGAAAGACAGATGCTTTAGTTTACTAGAAAGTGGTATAGTTGTGAGTATACTACATTGTCATCCCATTCATCAGATAACATAACTACCTCATTTAATAAATTTGTGAACTCCTTCCGTTCCTCCTCAGTAACTTTATATACCTTCTTCTATTCAGTTTAGAACAACATGCTCATTTTTGAAGATAGCTCCTTCTCCAAAGTGCCACAGCAGAGTGTGAGTGATCAGGTTGTTCTGTCCCACACATTCTCTGGGTTTATGCTATCTTTGTTATTGTACCTTCACACTTATCAAGTACTGCATGAAACATAAAAATAACCTTAGCTAGCTTACATTTGCAATTTATAAATAATCTGATCAAAAGATTGTCATCATTTCGCTATGTGATTTAAATTTTCTAATGCATCATTTTATGCAATTTTCATTTTTATTGACCATAATTTAGAGCTGAACTTAAGTTTCATCTAGTCCTGCCCTCTTAATTTTACAGGTGAGAAACTGAGGTCCACAGAGGCTAATTTGCCCAAGATCACAGAGTAATCAAGCAGCAGACCAAGGATTCCAACCCAGGACCTTTGACTCCAAATCAAGCATTCTTTTCATTGCCTCCCTTAGTATCATCTCTCTAACTTCAATAATGAAATTCAGTGAGTTTTCCAGAAAATACCTTATGAAGGCATATAACATTTCTATGTTGTTGTTGCTGAATAAATGAAATATAACTTATTCTTAGGCAAGTTAAGTCACTATATGGCTGTTTTTTCCCTCAGAATGAAAATAAGCTGCAAGGAAAGTGCTTTTTCAGTCTAACTCCCACCTGAAACACCTGAGCATCTCTTTCTGACTCTTCGGTGTTATTACAGTTGACTACTAATAAATCATGAGACTGTTCCATACTGGCATCATGGCCAGTTCCATTTTCTTCCATTAAAAGACAGCTGAAAGAATTCAAGTCAAAGTCAATTAAAGTATTTTAAGTGATTTTAAAAAATACTTAGCTTCCCCACTCCCACAACACTAAATTAACAGTTTTCATTTTGCAGGAAATTTAAGATTTGATTGAATAATTTGTCCACACCTACTTAATACTCAAGGGCAAATGTTACTACTATGTAATTCCTACATCTCTTAGGTCACATTTGGCTTTCAAGGATGCTAAGGAAAGAAATTTATAACATATTATATTTTCAAACCATTCTTTTCTCTTTCTCATTTTACAGATTCTTGAGTCTAGAATAAAGAAAGTGGTTTGAATTTGCACTTAGGCAAGGACTGATCTCAACATCTCATTAATATAAATTTGTGTTTACTATACAGAATAGAGCATTGTCACAGAACTCATGTCACTGATTAAAAGAACACACAAAGAAGCCAAATAATAGCCAAATAACTGCTATCAGGACAATCAACTTGTTGCTAAGTGATCTTATGTGTTAATGTGACAGCAGGTACTCTATACCTAAATAATAAATTTCAAGTCTTTAAATTCAGACTATATCAAACAGTAACTGGTAGAAGTCCATTCTTAAAACAACTACTCATGTTTTCTCAGATAAGAAGTCTTTAAAAGTGGTAGTCAAATAGCAACTCTTTTGCCCTTTGCCAAGAAAACGTATCCCAAAACAAAAATATCTAAGGTGCTACATGGAAAATTAAAGACTACATTGTTTTCAACATGTATATACAAACTTTTAATTTTATTAGGTAAATTAAAACCCTGGGATTAGAAATTATGCACCTTATAAAATGCTTCAGGTTTATATTTACCTTTTCTATAAATATCTACTTTGAAACGTAACGCCAGGTTTTATTACACATCACAGCAGATGCATAATTTTTGTTCAATTAATAAAAATCTATCAAATACTGCATAAAGCAGAATCTATGATGGTACCTATTTCTATTTCCCTTGATCTTAAACTTTATATAGTCAGTACATCCTAAATCCTACATATTTCATGAACAAACAAAATGTAAAAGTAATGGGCTAAAAAAATTTCTAAGAGATACCTGTAAAATTATTTACACAGAGCTCCATACAGATCCTCATTTTTTTACATTTTACAAAACTGATAGAATTAAGGTGTCCCTTGGAGCTCAATAAAGCATAGAAGATGAAAGAGGAAGAAAGAGACTCCAACATGATGAATTTCCAAAGGGAAATCAACTTTGATGAAAGAGGACCATTAATTCTGCTTGCTTAAATGTTTATCAACATGGAGAACTGCATCTGGAATAACTAAGTTTTACTGTGAAAGACGAAGTGCAAAACTTTTAGTTAAGCCACTTGCTAAAACGAAATCATTATCATCATAAATTCAGCAATTTTAAAACAAATTTTATTTATTTATTTTTTTTTTGTTTTGCATGTTACCAATTTTATTCTGTGTACTGCATTTTATGGGTTATTTCATTGTTACTCTGTTAGGAAAAGTCCTTATTATAATAATTAAGGTTTTGTTATAAAGAATTGTATGAGAAAAGTATATTTTTAGCAATCTCTAGCAAAAAAAAAATAGTTTTTGTTGGTTGCAGAAAAATAACCCCCATTTACTATAGGCTCAGTGTATAAGAATTCACATTTTTCACTTTCATGCAGTTTTTTAGGAATATTACCCCCACAAAAGTTGAGGAGTTATAAAGCAGACCTCATGTTTTTCTCTCGCCTCCCCTCTTTATCCCTCCACTAATGAGTCTTTTGTTTGCCTCTTTTATGAGAGATAATTTGCCCCATTCCATTTCTCCCTTTCTCCTCCCAATATTTCTCTCTCACTGCTTGATTTCATTTTTTTTTTAAGATATGATCCCATCCTCTTCAATTCACTCTGTGCACTCTGTCTCTATGTATGTGTGCGTGTGTGCATGTGTGTGTGTGTACTCCCACCCAGTACCCAGATACTGAAATGTTTCAAGAGTTACAAATATTGTCTTTCCATGTAGGAATGAAAACAGTTCAACTTTAGTAAGTCCCTTATGACTTCTCTTTGCTGTTCACCTTTTCATGGTTCTCTTCATTCTTGTGTTTGAAAGTCAAATTTTCTTTTCAGCTCTGGTCTTTTCATCAAGAAAATTTGAAAATCCTCTATTTCACTGAAAGGCCATTTTTTCTCCTGAAGTATTATACTCAGTTTTGCTGGGTAGGTGATTCTTGGTTTTAGACCTAGTTCCTTTGACTTCTGGAATATGCTATTCCATGCCCTTCGATCCCTTAATGTAGAGGGTGCTAGATCTTGTGTTATCCTGATTGTATTTCCACAATACTTGAATTGTTTCTTTCTAGCTGCTTGCAATATTTTCTCCTTGACCTGGGAATTCTGGAATTTGGCCACAATGTTCCTAGGAGTTTCTCTTTTTGGATCTCTTTCAGGTGGTGTTCTGTGGATTCCTTGAATATTTATTTTGCCCTCTGGTTCTAGAATCTCAGGGCAGTTTTCCTTGATAATTTCATGGAAGATGATGTCTAGGCTCTTCTTTTGGTCATCGTTTTCAGGTAGTCCCAAAATTTTTACATTGTCTCTCCTGAATCTATTTTCCAGGTCAGTTGTTTTTCCAATGAGATATTTCACATTATCTTTCATTTTTCCAATCTTCTCGCTATGTTCTGTGATATCTTGCTTTCTCACAAAGTCCTTAGCGTCCATCTGTGCCATTCTAGTTTTGAAAGAACTATTTTCTTCAGTGAGCTTTTGAATCTCCTTTTCCATTTGGCTAATTCTGCTTTTGAAAGCATTCTTCTCCTCATTGGCTTTTTGAACCTCTTTTGCCAATTGAGCTAGGCTAGTTTTCAAGGTGTTAATTTCTTCAACATTTTTTTGGTTCTCCTTTAGCAGGGAGCTGATCTGCTTTTCATGCTTTTCTTTCATATCTCTCATTTCTCTTCCCAGTTTTTCCTCCACCTCTCTAACTTGATTTTCAAAATTCTTTTTGAGCTCTTCCATGGCCTGAGCCCACTGGGTGGGCTGGGACACAGAAGCCTTGATTTCTGTGTCTTTGTCTGATGGTAAGCATTGTTCTTCCTCATCAGAAAGGAAGGGAGGAAATGTCTGCTCTCCAAGAAAGTAGCCTTCAAAAGTCTTATTTCTTTTCCCTTTTCTGGGCATTTTCCCCAGCCAGTGACTTGACCTCTGAATATTCTCCTCACACGCACCTCGCCTCCTGGTCCTCCCAGCCAGCGTTTGGGGACTGAGATTCAAATGCTGCTTCCAGCCTTAGGGCTTTTGGCGGGGGCAGGGCTGCTATTCAGTGTGAGAATTAAGTTCAGGTGGTCAGGTCAGGGCAGGGCCACCTCTCAGGCTCAGTTTCCTCAGGGGGTTTATGCACAGACCTTCCACAATGGATCCAGGCTCCCGCCTGCTTGGGGAGCCCCTGTCTGCAGCCACCTCTCAACTTCTACCTCCCGGGGGGGCACCCCACTCCCCTCTCAACCCGCCAAAGAGACTCTCTCACCGACCCCCGTCACCTGTGGGCGGAGGGACTTGTGCGGCCACTGGAGATCCTGTCCCTGAAGCCTGCTTGGGTCTGTTTCTCTTGGTGCTGTGGCCGCAGCAGGTCTGGGCTGGGCTGGGCTCTGGGTCTGCAGCGCAACGGACCTTTTGCAAGAGTTTTGTAGGTCCCTCTGTGGGTGGAGGGACCCGCGTGGCCGCTGGAGATCCTGTCCCTGAAGCCCGCTCGGATCTTTTCCTCTCGGTGTGCGGCCGCTGCAGGGCTGCCCTCTGCTCCCAGTCCCGGCGCCCAGTTCGCAGTGCGAAGGATCCCCCCGCGAGAGGTTTGCAGGTCCCTCCGGAAGAGAAATCTCCCTCGCTCCAATATTCCGTGTCCTCTGGGTGCAGAATTCACCGTGAGTTGGTCCCCTCTAGCCGTTCTGTGGGTTGTGGGTTCGGAGCTATGTGTATGTGCGTCTTTCTACTCCGCCATCTTGGCTCTGCCCCTCCAACAAATTTTATTTTAAAGAATAAAGATATATTGGAAATTTTCATATAAAAATACATGAGGTCAAGACATAAAACTATTACTAAGAACATTTATTTTTAAAAAATGTGTGCACCATGAAATGTGACCTAATATTTTATATTTTATTGGTATAGCAACATGAATTGTAAAAGTTCATTACACAAAGAGAATGTTATTTTCCCCCCTCATCTACAATAACCGGAACTTTCTCAAAAAAGAATAGAATGATCCTTCCTATACAGACCATAGTAACCTAATAAATGAAATTATTACATGACACAATTCTATCAGATTTCATTTGAACAATACTATCCAAATATTTTTGTTAGAATATAATTTTGAAATTTCCTTTCCTTCTCCTTAAAGAGAATTAGAAAATCCAAAAACCTTGAGCCAGAAAGGTTTACAAATATTGCTGGTTCCTCATTACTTTAAAACCAGAGACTTCTTTAGCTATCTAGCAAGTAGTTTTATAAGGTTTTCTTTCAACTGAAATATTTAGGAATGAAGGTTAGTATTGATCACTAGAAACATTAAGACTTTAGTTCAAATGGTCTTTATCAGATAGGCAGAAATAAAAATATTCCTTGGGGGGAAGGGAAGGAAAGTCATCTTTAAGCAAGTAAACTAGAGGCCCTGCTTGTTCTTTAAGTCTTAGGACTCTTTTAAACTGAAGTTTCAGTTTTTATAAATTGCACAGGTCCCCTTTCTCAACACACTGTTGCCAGTACAGTGATCTGGAAAACATTATAGTTTTTGGAGAAATGCTCTTTGAAAAGAAGTTGTAGTTTAGAGCAGTTGATCCCAGCAGAGCAGACTCCCAAGGTAAGCTAGGTTACTAGGTGTGCTTCCCCTCACCCCCCAAAAATCACCCAAAAGGTAGAGCTTTTTTTTTTTTTTTACCCTTCATTTATAGATTTATATCAACAAATATACTTTTAAAATTCAATTCTGGTAATTCATACTTTGATAAGACTGATCTTTCCTTATATATCTAGCTGGTATTTAACTATATCGTAAGAATACAAACTGAAAGCAGCCTCAGGAAAAGACACTCTATAGATGAGAGCATCAGGCAGTCTTGGAAGTAATCAATCTTCAAATAAAGACTGGAAGACCACCTATCATTCAAGATATTCTTGTTCAAGTTGGATTAGATGTGCTCCTAGGCCCCTTTCAGGTGAGAGTCTAAGTATAAAGAAGACACCAGGTAAGAGAAGGGTTCAGAAAAAGAAGTGGAAGGATTCCAAATGCAAATTTCACCCATTTTAAAAAATGTATATAAGGCTGGGCCTGTGGCACAAAAAAGAAGGAAAAACCTATTCTTTGTTCTCTCAGCTTTTATACTACACAACACGTAAGATGCAGATCTCAAGGCAATATCGTAAGTACGGTAGTGAAAGTACATTATGAGTTGTGACCTTTAGTATCAGGGTAAGCAACCTAATCCGTACTCATAATATTATTACTATAAGCAAATACACTTCAAATTTCAAACTGTCTTAAAAATGAAGTTTTGGAATACATTATTCCACTATGGTATGACCACTATGGTACAAAGAGTAATGAAATTAAGATTTAATCAAAGAACTGTTTGGGAAAAGCAGCATACCTGAAAAAAGATCTGAAGCTTTTGAACTTCTTCAAGATAATAAACTGATAAGATAATTTGATAACCAAAAAAAAGCTAATATAATCTTAATTATAATAATAATAATTAAGAGGATGTCTAGCTTTCAGATATAAGGTGGAGATCCCACTGTACTGTGCCCTGGTCAGACTGATCATAGCAATCTGTTCTCAATGCTCCATTTGAGGAAGTATCCAGAAGATGACAACCAGGATGGTGAAATACCTTGAGTTCATGCCATATGGACAGTCACAAGGCAAATAAGAGGGATTCAAGAAAATGGTTCAAGGAACTGGGGTTGTTAAGACTGGAAAAGTCTCAGAGAGATATAATAGTAGTCTTCAAGTGTTTGAAAGGCTGTTATATGGAAGAAGGGATTAGTTGAGGTGGGGAACCAGTGGCCAATTTAACTTCTAAATCCTTGGGTACAGCCTTTTGACCAAGTTTTACAGAACAAATTCTTTTATTAAGAGGATCTATTCTATGAAGTCTGAAGTCATTCAAAGGGCCACACTTGAGGACCTAGAGGGCTACATGTGGCCTCAAGGCCCCAGATTCCCCACCCCTGGATTAGACATTCTGTTTGACTCCACAGGATAGAATCTGGACCAACAGGTAGTACTTGGAGAGGCAAATTATGAAGTGATGCAAAACCAAACTTCCTAACAACTATTAAAAGTGGAATAGAGTGGAACATGTAGTCATGGAAATAGCACATTACTCGTTACAGAAGGTCTACCAATAAAGGTTGGATTGTCACTTGTCAGGTACCTATGTCTTCTGACTTTCCTTCCAACTCTGAAATTCTGTGATTCCCAGTCTCAACTCTCAGTAATGTAATTAATTAGCTCTGTGATCTTGGGGAATTACCTTAACCTCTCAGTCTCAGTTTTCTCACCTTTAAAAGGACAAAACTTTTATTTACCTATTGGGGTTGCTGTAAACAAAGCACTTTGTGAATTGTAAGAGTATAATGAATTGTGAGGACAGCTGGGTAATGCAGTAGGTAAGAGTCAGGAAGACCGGAGTTCAAATGAGATCTCAGACTCCTTATAGCTGCGTAACCCTGGGCAAGTCACTTACCCTGTTTGCCTAAGTTTCCTCATTTCTAAGATGAGTTGCAGAAGGAAATAGTAAACCACCCCAGTATTTTTGCAAAGAAAACCTCGAAAATGGGGTCACAAATACTACCGAACAGTAACAATAGAAATGTGAGATACTATAATTCTTCTAGATAAAGACTGACATTTATACAGTGCTTTAAGTTTGCAAAGGGTCTTCTTACATGATTTCATTTGAGTCCCACAAAATCCCTGTGAGATTCATACCATTATCTCATTTTACAGATGAGGATACAAACAGACAGAAATTATCCTTCTCATTTTATAGATGAACAAATGTGGGCTTAGAAATGATTTATCCCAGGTCAAACAGAAGAAACAGAACTTGAACCTACATTCTCTGACTCCAAGTATGATTTTCTTTTCACAATCTCTCCCAGAGGTCACAAGCTAATATGTACTGGAAGTGACATTCAAACCCAAGTCTTACTGACCTCAGTTTCAACATTATTTCTATTAGTCCATGCAAGTTTGAAGACTGTCTGAATGTTTTTGAGTGACATAAAAAGATTCCTTGACATACTATTCTTCTAGATAATTTTGCATGCAAAATAAATAAAAATTTTCCTTTCTCCTCTTAAATACAATACTGTATCTTTTTTTTTTTTTTTTACTGGATCTGTGATTTCATTGGGCTAGGAGGTTCCTAGGGAGGAAGTTACTGCATTACTAACTTTAATTTATATAATATTACTTCTCGGTAATCTTAAACACCTCAATGTTATCATGCCAAGTTATTTAAATATTATAAAATATTACTTACCACACACAATAGTTCCATGTCAAGGCATAGTCACTTAAGGATCAGCATGTTAGGTATCATGTCCATCCATAAAGGAAATCTTCTTCCCCAACTGGTTACCATAAACAGAACAATATTCTAAGACAAGGTACAGTTTTGACTTTTTAAGCATGTGAAATTGTAAAAATTATTCTTTACAGGCTCTATTACTATCCGCTATAACATTTCCAAAATGTAAATACAAAAATTATCTCCCTGCAATGACTAAGTTAAATTGTAGACTATTAAGCACCCAGAAAGGTATTTGTCAAGAACTGTGAGAAAGCATAAGTACAATAGCCCTGAGTACTAAAGCCCAATAAGTGCTACCTCTACATTTATGCCATGGTTATATTTATGCCTTTAGAAAAAATCTGCACACAACAAAATGAGCAATTTAAAATGTTTTTTCTTCTAGTACACAAATGGCAGAAAACAACAAAATATATTTCTATGAGATTTTAACAGACTAGCCTAACACTAGAAGATAAAACTTCCCAAGGAAATGGCTTTATTCATTTAAAAAATTTAGTACCAGTTTAGGTTTTCGGGATGCAACAAAACCAGGAACATATAAAAGGTGAAAATAACTTTAAATTATTTGGTTAGTCTCCATCTCCATTATGGAAGGAAGTGAGATAGGAACAGACTCTAGTAATTACAGTAGCTTTCTAGAACATTTCTAAAAAGTATTTTTTAAGTAACTCTGTACAAGAACCCTGTTAAATAGTTAACAGTCAAAAGTAGGCAGACTATTGTCCTGAATGATTTGTTCAAAATTACCTCAAGAACCAGTGATATACAAAAACAAATTCCAGGACACCTATATCCCAGATAATTGGCTGATGAATTTAGAATATTTAAGTGGAAGGTTTCATTTTTTTCCCTTGTTAAAAGTATGGGCTGTGAAAAGTTGCAAAATTTATAAAAAAATTAGGGAAAAATTAGCATAACATCACATAATTACTAAATTTAAAAAATATTTATAAATTGGCTCCTGAATTACGACTCTTAAAAATAGTGTCTAAACAGTCTGAAATTACACAATTGTATCTGAATAGTCTAGGTAATAATAAATGCTGTTCCTCAAAACTTAATCATATCTAAATTTTGATCACAGAAGTGTTGGCTTCTCCTTAGCTACCCTGGAGTCCTACTTTTCCATTCTATCTTTTTCCTCTGAGTATCCATATATACATAGTTCTATGCTCTCATACCCCTTTAGTGTAGAGGATGCAGAGGAAATGATGGTTACGATGTTAGCAAGAAATGACAAATTAGATAATTTTTAAGGTCCCTTCCAACTCTAATGATTTATAATAAACTATGCAACCTTCATTATAATCCTTTCAATCACTTTAAACCATCTGACCCTCTGCAATTTCCTAAATGAGTACTACTATTATAAGTTAAGGAGGCTACGAAATCATCATGGATGATTTTTGGATGCATTGTGTTTGCTCCCATTTTAAGCAAACCAATTAAAAAAATGGATGTGACGTTCAACGTCTTTAAGGTATAAGCACTACAATGAATGCATAGTTTTTCAGGCTTGATAATGGCTACAAAGAGAGAATACAATATATGAAGTAATCAGTTCTGCCTGTTTGTCTCAACTTGACCGAATATGCTGCATATTATGGATACTGAACAATATCAACACGAAATTTCTTCTCTAAACAGCCATAATGGGACTCAGCTGAACTCTAAACAGAAGTCAATCCGACAAATGAGGAGCAGTTTCCTGTTAAGGGACATATGGATGGATATGAAATCAGAAAGACCAACCTTTAACACACAGTAACTATAACCACAAGCAAGTTACTTAAACTTTCAGTGGCCCAGGCAGCTCTCAAAGACTCTTAAATTACACAGGAATTGCCACTCTTCCTCTGTGGAAGGAGTTTCTATGCAAATAAAGTTAAAGTTCTGGAAAGTCCCCAAAAGGTAACAACCAGAAAAGCATTTTTTGTTACTGATTAGTAAAAAGACAATACATAGATTCCTTTTCAGTTCACAGAATCCTAGAAGCAGAACAAACTTCAGAGGTCATCTAGTTCAGTCCCAAGTACATGAATCTCTTCTACAATAGTCCTGAGAAGTCCTTCCCATCTGTTCCTTCCTTCATCTCCAGTGTAAGTCTCTATATAGTATTTCCTAAACAGCATACTTCATTTTTGAACAGCTCTGTTATAGTTCCATTCAGTGGAGATCTGCCCCTCTGTAACTTCCATGCATAGATACTAGTGCTGTCTGTCCTTTTAGATCAAGCTAATTTGAAGCTGAATTCCTCTTAAACCTGACAAGACTTCAACATCCTTAGACTGAAACCATTTACATTGTCTTTTCTTCTGGAGCCTAAACACTCTTCAGCTCATCCTCATTTGGCATGGTTTTGACCTTCAGTCTCTTGGCTTGTCTTCCTGCAGTCCCACTCTAGCTTTAGGATGTTATTCCTAAAGGATCACATCCACCGTACTCCAGATGCTACGCTTTTATTAAATCTACCTTATCTCATTAGCTGCTTTGACCACCCTGACACATTGCTGACTCACACTTCATGCATGCAGTCTGTCAAGACTGCCAAAACCACCTGGCTGTTTTCACAGGACACTGAAAAAAACCCCAACTGCAAGATTTTACATTCCTTCTTATGAAACTTCATCTTTAGACAGGGATCAACATTCCAGCTTGTTTGTGGTACTTTTAGGTTCTGATTCTTCCTCCAAGACATTTCTATCACATACAGCTTGTTTTCTTTAAAAGCAGCAATTTGGAAAATTAACAACTAAGAATACACCCTGATCTTATTTACTGATATTTAAGATGCTTTAATTTTAAAAACCTATCTTCACATTAATTGAAATATCAGACTTGCTAATAGAAAATCAACCGTAAGACCTAATTTATCTAATACCTATTTATGGCGTGGGGGGGGGAGAAACCTATACATTTCAAAGCAAGAACTATGCTTCATTAAATGCCCAATTTTCCTTTATTGAAAAAATTAACTGAAAATCAGAATTCAGTTGTTTTCAGGTCTTCCTGAAGTAATTCAATTATTCAATAATTCAACACAAGAAAAGTTATAAGAGCACTGTACAAAACGTAAACTTTGCGAATAATCAGAAACAGACACATGATTTCCAATAGTGAAGTGCTGTTTCCTTTTTTACTTTACTGGTATACGATATGGTACAAAAGGACTCTTTAAGCTACGTGCCTTCTCCCTCAAGAGTCTTTAAACATCCAATATGAAAGGCTGAATGGATTTTCCCATCCACTAAATGTTTATCAGAGACTATTAACATGAACTCCAAGGCTGCTTCTCTCTTAGTCCAATCCAGCCTCTCCCAACTGTTTCCAACATAAACAATCCCTCCAGCTGTGCCTGACAATCACGGTGGGGAAGTCCACGTGCCCCTGGCAGCATCTTCCTCCCTCCACTGCCCTACGCCCCCCTTTTCCATTGCCCCCTTTCTTCTCCCTGGCAACCCTGAGGCTACCACACTCTCACCTCCCGCCTCAGCACTGCCTTCCCCTCCTAGGCAAAGGGAGCTCTGACAACTGCCTGTAACAGCATTTCCAAGCCAATCTGACCATGGCACCCCTCTGGATCTGGACATTTCCAAAGTTAGGCACCGAGGCCAGCCAGGAAAGTCTGGGACACAGGGGATGCCAAGGGACCTTCCCCTGGACGTGAACAGACGGCACCCCCCATTCCCCACCCGCCTGGCAGGAGGCCGTCCACGTTCCTTCGCTCTCCTTGGCCCGGGCTGGGGGCGTCCTTCCCGGGTGTTCACAGCGAACCGCTTCGTTCGGCATGGCAAGAACCAGACGCGGCGGCCCCCCACCCCCAAGGACCTCCAAAGGGGCGCGGCATCTCGCCGCAGGGGGCAGGGAAGCCCGCCCCGCCCCCCGCCCTCGGACACCCGGAGCAGCCCAAGTCCTCGGGCCGGGCGGCTTTGGGTCCCCGGCTCCGGCAAACGCCTCCTGGAGGCGCGTGCTCGGGGGGAGGGGGCACGGGGGTCCTGGCACTTTCCTCCAACTGTCTCCTTTCTCGTGACAAAGAGGCGGGCGGAGCTGGGCGCTCGGCCCGGGAGAGCAAGGCCGGGACCGAGAGCATGCCGCGGGACTCTGCACCGGCCGCGCCGCTCCGGCTTGTCCTTCAGCCGGCTACCTAACCTCGGCCAGCCGGTGCCCGCAGGGTCAGGGGTCCTACCCCGGGGAAGGGTTCTGGAGAACCGGCGGGTTCCACCATGTGGTACCCCGAGAGGCCGCATCGACGGGGAAGCGGACGAGCCGCGGACTCGGGGACGCGGCCCCGAATGAGGGGGCGGACCCCGGAGCCTCCACAGAGCCCCGGCGGGGGTCGGGGTGGGTGACCGAGAAAGGGCAGGAGGATGGGGGACGGGGAAGGCGACAAAAGCCGCCTTTCCGGGTGCGAACGTCCCCGCCGCCCCCTGGCTCCCTCAGCCCTGCGGCCGCCGGGAGTCCGGTAGCGCCACCAAGGAAGTCCGCGAAGCGCCGGAGCCGAGGGGAAGAAAATTCAAAACGAGTCTACTCAACCTCGTCTTGGCTCCGCGGCACCGCCATGGGGACCAGCGCACTGCGCAGGCGCGACACGCCCCGCCCTGCACGGGAACGCCGGCTCCACGGGCTCCTAAGGAAGGTGGCCCTCCTTGGCCACCGTCATGGGATTTCTTTCGGAATCTGCCTTGACTTCCCTCAGTTTGGGTTTCTGAAGAGAAAGCTGTAGCCCGGAAAAGTCATGTCCTGTTCCCCCACACCTCTCCTTGCCCTTCCATAATGGTTCCTAGACGCAAAGTGATTGAGAAGGGGGGAGGCTTAATAACCTAATAAGCCATTCCCTGATCTACTCTGTGTACATAGCAAAGACGGACTACAACTCCCAGTGTGCACGGCGGCGAGTCTAGGGTTAGAAATTGGAGGACCTTCCTTCTGGGAGTTGTAGTATCTACGATCCCTGAGATCCTCTAAAAATGCTTCTCTGAAGATTTAAATATATACACATATTTTTTTAAAGATATCTACGTTGAGGGATATGATGTCTCTGCCTGTTACATCAGGCCTGGATCTAATGGAAGAAACCAGCTAATAAAAAAATATTTTACAGCGTGAGGACGAGCCGGGGGGGGGGGGGGGGGGGGGAGGGGGTGTGCCTTTTAAGAAGAGACCTAACGAGTCGATCGCGGCCTAGTGGAATCGTCAGTCGAACTCTCTGGCCTGGGCCTCCGAGCATCCCCGGTAGCGCCGGGCTGCAGCCACGTGGTTGGTGCCTGTCCCAGCTCCGGGCTGCTGCGGCGGCGGTGTGAGGTGGCGAGCGGACCCTCTTTCTCCCAGCTTCCCCTGCCGGCCCGGGAAGTTTAGGAGAGGGCCCGGGTCGATCCGGGGCAGCTGCCACCCCTCTTCGTGCCTTACCGCGAGTCAGGCCCCCCCAGCCTCCAGCCATGGCGCAGCTCCAGACCCGCTTCTTCACCCACAACAAAAAGTAAGTATCGAGCCGTCCCACTTTCTGTCGGCCGGCGCCCCACGCCGGGGGAGGGGGGTGGCGAGTTTTCCGCGTCCCTTTTCTGTCGAAAGTCGCTTTGGGAGTCAAGTTCGGAGGGGGGTGCCGGGCTCCGGTCCGGTCGGAGGCTGGCTGGGAGACCCCGGCTGGGAGGCTCCCGAGATCGCCCGCCGGACGGGAGTTCTCCGGCTCGGCTTCCGTCTTTCTCCCTTCTCTGCTGTCTGCGTTTCTTTGGGACAGTCGTGGTGGTGCAGAAGTCACCGCCCGCCCTCCTTTGACTTCCCCCCGGCTCCTGGGCAGCCCACGCCGCGAGCAGGACCCCGAGATCCCGGGACACTAGGGGTGCTCGGCCCCGGCCCTCCGTGAAGCGGCGGGATCCTAGTGGAGCCGCTCCCCCGCTCGACGCCCACGACGTGCTAAGCATCTGGCTAAGCGCCGGGCGTCCGGGGCCAGCCGGGGCACTGTCCGGGGCCGGCCGGGGCACTGTCCGGGGCCGGCCGGGGCACTGTCCGGGGCCGGCCGGGGCACTCTCCGCGGCCGGCCGGGGCACCGTCCGCATCCTGCCCTGCTGCCTGGGCTGGCCCCCTACGTCCCCCCCATTCGGCCTCGGACCCCCGCAGGGAAGAGAGGAGGGGAGCGGGAGGGAAGGAGGAGCTCTCTTACTGTGGCTGGAAAGAGGGGTATCTGGTCTCCTGGCTGTTTGGGTTTGGTTTGCGGGGGGTTTCGGGGGCCTTCCCCTGGAGCCTTCCCTGCCCCCTTCCCAGCGCTTCTCCCCTGCCTTGGACTCTCAGCCCCAGTCCAGTCTCCTCCCCGAAGCCTTCCCTGCCCCTGGGCCCTGTGTGACCCTTAGCCCAAAGGCTGGGAGCGTGTTTGTAGGAAGTGCTTAAAGGCTCCTTTCCTTCCCTTCCCTGTCCTTCTCTCTCCGCCCCTGAGACGGAGAAACCGTGTACCGAGCTTCTTCGTTTCCTTTTGGTACCAAGATTTTCAGTTCGTGTGGTAGGACACTGGGCATCTAGGTGGCGCATTGCATAGAGTGCCAGGCCTGGGCTTAGGAGGCCCTGAGTTCAAATCCAGCCTCCAGACTTGCCACTTCCCCCTGTTTGCCTCGCTTTCTTCGTCTGTAAAATGAGCTGGAGAAGGAGATGGCAAACCACTCCAGTATCATGGGGTCAGGAAGAGTCAGATACCACTGGAAATGCCTAAAGGACAACAGCAAAGCAGGACGTCATTGTTACACTGGCGTGCTATACTCCAGACGTGTAATAAGTCACCTAGTTCTGCTTGTGATGGTTGTCCTTGTAAATAAATGTAGCTCTGCATTCACGTAATTGAACCACTCATCTGTAACAGACGTTGAACTCTTAATCTTGCATATAACTTAGGATGTCATGTTATTTAACTTCATGTGTGTGTATGTCCCATCTCCCCAGATAAATTGTTTTGAAGGCAGGTGCTATTTCTCATACTTTTTTGTACCATCCCCAGTATCTAGCATGGTGCTTTGTGGGTAGTAAGTGAATACTTAGTAAATGTTTGTCAGATTTAAGGGGTAAGTATTAGCCACCCTTGATAGAGTGAGAAGCCCACACTCTGACATGAGGAAAGGACTTTAGAGACCATGTGATCTACTTGTACCTGAACAAGAGTCCTTCCTCCATCAAACCAGACAAATCCAGCCTTTTCTTCACTTTCAACGAAGACTAAAAACTCTTGAAGCTACCCGTTCTGCTTCTAAATGGACACAGAGTTTTTCTGTATCCCCTACTTTGGGGAGCTTTCAGCCATGGCTTTTTCATTCTGTCTCCTGGGATCAAGAAGAAGTCTAAACCCTCTTTTATATGACAGCTCTTTCATATACTTGAAGACAGCTATCCTATTCCCATCCCTCTGCCCACTGGGCTTCTTATAGGATGAACATTCCCAGTTCTTTCAGTTCATTGAATTTCACGTAGCTTGAAGTCAAGGTTCTTTGTCATCCTACATGTTCTCCTCCGAACGCTCTTCAGCTCATCACTGTTCTCCCCAAAATGGAGTGCCCCAGAACTGAAACACATTATTCTAGCTGTGGTCTGATGATGGTTAAGTAATAGAGTCGACTGGGACCTCCTTAGACCTGAGTGCTGTGACATTCTTACTGCACCCCAAAGTCCTCTTAGCTTTCTTGTGATTTTTTTGTTGCCTGTGGAATAAAATAGATAGCCGTATACAACATGTCCACAACCTGCCCTGCTGGACGTCGTTCTCTCCACTGCACGTTTGGAAGCCGTCAAACTGACCTTTGTCTGTTACTCCCAGTGACACATCTCTATGCCTCTGCGCTGCCTGGAACAAATTCCATCTTTACCTCCACCTCGTAGAATTCCTCTGTCTCTATAAAATACATCCCAAGCATCATCTTCCGCACGAAGCCTTTTCTGATTTCTTCCCTCCCAAACTATCTTAGATTTAGCTACTTTGTGTATATTTGTATTTATTACTTATTTATTGCGTATATATTTTTCTGTGTACCCCTCTCTCTCATTAGAGTCTCAGTTCATTGCAAGTGGATATTGTTTAATGCTTCATATTTGTGTCCACATTGCCAGGCCCATAGCAGGTACTTAATAATAAACACTTGTTGATTGTTTGAAGTCATCTTGCAACACATTAAAACCTTCAGATCATTGTTAGATGACTTGCCTAGTCATTCTTTTTGGAACCGAAATGAAAAGATCATACATTTTACCTTGTTAAACTTCATCTTATTAGGATTAGACTATTAATATATTTTTAAATCCCTAGTAGAATATAGTGTTAGTTACCCCTCTCAGCTTTGTGAGTGTGACTTTCAGAATTGACCTGGTAAATATATTTTCTTGTGGTTTTGTTTATTCTATACAAAGCAGCAACATTTATGTTTGGGCTGAATGAGTGTTTATTCATCAGTGAAACATTAAGAGAAATAAATGACAATATATGTCAAAACCTTTGAACTCCTTAATTGAAAGCCACTATTGTCTAAACTGGATCATTTTTTAATAGTACTGAAAAATAGAAATTTTGATGCTACCTTTCTGTGCATGGTAATTCTAGAACATTATGTACGATAAAATTAGCAAAGCAGATTTATCTCAGTTTGTCTTGTTCATGTAAAGAATACATTATTCTCTCTTTTTATAGATATGCAGTAGACAATGTTCCCTTCTCTATCCCTGCGGGCTCTGAAATCTCTGATCTTAGTAATATTATCAATAAATTATTGGAAGCCAAAAATGGTGAGTATCTAAAAGTTATTGTCTAAATATTGAAAAAGAGTATCTAGGTTATAATAGTTACATTTTGTTGAATGTTTTGTTTTTCTTTAAAAAATCATTCATTTTGGATCTGCAAAAATATAGTTACCAAGTTTGTTTGTTAGGTTAGCAGGCTGCTTTACAAACATTTTGGAAGAAACAGTTTTCTGATAAAATTTTCCCTTTAATTATAATGCTTTTGTGACTTTATACACTAGTTCACTATTTAGGAACAAAGAACTTACTAATAAAAGTGATTATAAATGGTGGCTTAATAATCTTTCTGCCTGGAGACTAGCTTTTCAGACATAATGGAGGTATGCCCACTCACCTTTGAGTGGCTATCAGACCTTACACTTGCATGCTTTATGATTTTTGTGAAGTCTGGTAGTTCCACAAAGGACCTTTTTCTTTTTTTTTTTTTTTTTTTATTAATTTTTTTATTTTTTTAATGTTTAACAATCATTGCCATACAATTGCGATTTTATCCCTCCCCACCCACCCCCCACTACCTCCCTCCCTCCCCACGACTGCATACAATTCTGTATAGATTCTACATATACTTTCCTATTGAGTATATTTTCACTATAGTCATGCTATGTAATCAGACTAAGATAAATGAAAGAATCCGTATAACAAATCAGAACATGATACACAAACAGATACACATACACAAACATGATCTGCTACATTATGTGAGTGACTTCCATATTTCTCTCTCTGAGTGTGGAAGGCATTTTGCCTTGAGGTAAAGGACCTTTTTCTTAAACTTCTTATCCAGTGGAAAGATTATGATTTATTTTCTTTGACTCTCCTAAGTCATAGGAGGTGGCTGCTGTAGCATCCCAAAAGTGAGGTTTGATAATAATTTTTATTGGTTTTATCTGGTTTGCTGGTTGTATCTTTGTTTATCTTTACCAAAGCAACAAATAAGCAACAGGGTTTTTGAGGTTTACTTCTTCTGTCTTCTGTGGTTTTTGCTCATGAATAATACAGTTGTTGAAGGAGAAAACAGCTGTGGCAGTTAAAATTGGAACAAAGATGAACTGAGGTGGTTTTCTCCAGGGCAAGATAACTCATATAGGTGTTAATAAAATGGATCAGATTGCTCCCCTCTTTGGGTTAGCAACCATGAGGGGATTGACAAGACCATATTTATTGAGACCCTAAGGGAAGATGGGGAGGGTGAGGTTAGGGTGGTGGTGGGGGACATCTGGGCTTATTTAAAAAAAAAAAAAAGAATACTTTCAATTATCTGTAGCTGGGGAAAGTGGGTTGACCTCCTGGTGTGGCTGAGCATACCCCTCTCTGTGAAATAAAAAATGCTACTTCCTTTATTGGACTCAGTCGCCTTTAGTAATCTTGGTTAGAAAGTCAGAACCACCCCATTCAGGATCTCCCTTGATTCCTTAGCCTTCCCCTTAGAAACCAAATCTCCCCAAACTTTGACTTGCAGAAAGTAGGACAGGGGCTTGATTCTTTGTTTACAAGTAAACTGAAGTAAGGGTCCCAGGTTAGCAAACAGATGTTCTGGTGGATAGGATATATTCAACCACATCTTTGGCTGGACTGTTTTCTTCTGTCTTTTGAGTTAGACTGAGAAATGGGTTTTGACAAAAGGGGGAATAGGATAGAGTACAGAGTAATTGCTATTGTTCAGTTGTTTCCCATTATTAAATGACATAGCATAATATTAATTTTCCTCACAGTGGCATGAATAATTAAAGTGTCAACCCCTGGTAATTGTGTTGAGAGAGTTAACTAGTAAAAACTTCATCTCATTGTCCATGCTTCTGATTATTTTTTATTACTCATTTTCTTTTAAACATTGTTGCTGTACACATTAATGACTTAGCCCTGAAGGAAAAATGTTCAAATATGAAATAGGTTGAATCTTTTTTTTATGTATTTCAGAAGTCCACAAGTATGTGGAATTTGATTTCCTTATTAAGGGTCAGTTCCTGCGGATGCCCTTGATTAAGCACATGGAACTAGAGAACATTTCAACAGTAAGTTTAGATATTTTTCTCTGAGTAGAAATTGTTTCAGAATGACTTTATCTCCTTACTAATTTGTGTCATTAAGGCTTAATCATGTGTCATACTGTAGTTAATTCTCATGATCTGTGCTGAAATCTGTAGATATTTACTCAGATTCTGTCTACATCTGATTCTCCTGTGGTATTTTGAGCCACAGCTTGAGTATTTATTATATGTGCTATATACATGATGAGTCTTGGGATCTCTTTTGAGCATCCAAATTTCCCTAGTTCATTCCTTTTCCCCAGAAAACTTTCTAATTCTAACTTCTGTCACCTTGATTTTGGAACATCTTTAAGTGTTCCGATGAACAGAATCATATGTTTTTAGGGTACCCAAAGGCAAAATGAAAGAATTGCTTAGATATTTTTTATACAAAATAAATTTACATACAATATAAATTTATACAAAATAAATTCTTGACAGTATTCAATGGAAACACACATGGACAGAAAGAGGTTTATTTACCTTCGTTCGGACATTTCAGTTATATTACTTCTCGCTGTAATATTCCCTAGTCATTTATTATCCTTGCTGCGTTACCTTAGTATAGATTTTCTGATGCTGTATTTCTTTGATTAATCCTGGGATGTCACAGATATCCAAGCAAGATTGACACTGAAATTTGTATTGAAACTATTCAGTCTTTTGAATAACTCCAAATTAGATCTTAGAAGCTTTTCCTCTATTGGAAAGGATTCTAATGTTATCTAAAGGTGGCATGCCTTTGAGGTGCTGAGAAAGTTGGGAACGTGTGTGTGTGTGTGTGTGTGTGTGTGTGTGTGTGTGTGTCTGTAGTTTTTTAAGTCGCCTCTTTTCCTGATAAGCTTCTTGTTTCTTTGGGTGAATAGGAAGAAGTAGTGGAAATTGAGTATGTGGAGAAATATATCGCACCACAACCTGAAGAATGTATAGTCCATGATGACTGGATCAGTTCAATTGAAGGAACAGTGGAATGGTATTGCCAGTTGTGTTACACCTTGAATTTCCTTCATGCTCTTATCAGATTTGCTGTGTTGCCTCTTATTTTACTGAAGGTTCCTTGTTATTTATTTCTCCATTTAGCTCAGTCATGTGTGTCTTTCTCTGGATCTTGGGTTTTCTTTTTTTTTTTTTGGTTGTTTTCTTTTGTATATGTAGTTGTACGTATGATTGTGCCAGAGGGCATTGAAGGTTTATATAATATGCAGTGTTCCCCTGTAGAGTTGGTGGTGTGACAGGTGTCAAGATTGGCCACCATCCTAGGATGAGGTGGCCAAAGTGGTGGACGTGTGGTCTTGTTGTTGTTGTATAAAAGTGAGATTCTCAGTCCCACTGCCTCCTTTATTGAGAGAAAAGAAAAGCCAGCCTTCCTGTCCTCACTGTGCTTAAATTTTCATAACTATATTTTGGAAGAATAAGTTTCCCCAGAAAAGATAGCAGTGAGCAGTGGATACAGAGCTAGCCAAGTAGTTAAGAAGGCCTGTGTTCCAGTCTGACATCTGACATCTGACATATACTGGCTGTGTGACCTTGACCAGGTCAGCAGCTCTCTAAGACTCTTAAAGTTGCATACCAGCTGCTTTTCTGGATTGACAGATGGAGTTTTCCTCACTTGAACTTCCTTATACCAGTGAAATTCTAGCTCTGGTTCAAAAAAGTTTCCAGAAAATCTTAAGTTGCTAAAACTAAGTTTACTTGCTGCCTTTTCTTGTTGGATCTTGTCAAACACAGGTCCAGTGCCTAGCCCAGTTATCTCAGTTAGCTAAAGCAGGTGTTAAGAAAGCTAAGACTATAGGTCTAAACTCTGTATAGTCCAGTTATCTTATGAGGAAAAAAGTATTTTAGAAGGTAGACTTTATTCTCCAGGCCATTTTTAAAATATTGTTCACTGGGGTAGCCATCTAGCCCAGTGAGAAAATGGTGTAGTATGGCCAAGGGAGCACTGGGTAGGAGTCCAAGCTCTACCATTCACTACCTAGAACACCTCTGTAAAATGGAGGTGATGATACTAACACTAGCCACTTCATAGAGCTGCTGTGAGGATCCAATTAAAAGAGTCATAGAAAGTCCTTTGTTACCATACAGGACTGTATAAGATAAACTGTTATGATTAGTCACATAAAAGAGTGAGTGACTTGAGGCAAACTTGGAGTATGGGAAATGGCAAAGCACATTAGAAGCACATACTTTTCTGATAGTATCTCAGACCTTGTCATCCTACAATACAGCGTGTATTATATTGTGTAATTCACTATTATATCTCAAATATTTAAACTGAGTTGAAACTTTTTTCAGCCTTTGTAAGATTCTCCCAGAGTTTATGTGGCCATAGGTAAATTTGTTGAGATTTTAGGATTGGAGAAGAGCCTTTGTTTTTCTCTGCAGGATTTCACTGAGAACTGGGACACTGTTTTGATTAGGCAGAGACGTTCTGTAATGATATCCAAAGAGACATGTTTGAGACCATTTCATTCACCTGTGGTCAGCAGTTGGCAATCAAGCATCATGGCTTTGGGTCTCTTTTGGTGCATGGGAGTTGAGGAAGCACTTGATTCAGAATGCCCACTTCTCTTTAAAATTTTCTGAGAATCATGTGAATAGCTTTAAACCAGAGATGTCAAGTTTGCAAGTGCTTGGGAAATATTGAACTAAATGAATAAAAATATAGTGGAACACAGAGAATGTTACTTTGTGGTTTTCTAAGTAATGATATGTCCTGCAGGGATCATTCTGAACATTTTAGCAGACCTTGTTCTATCTCAGTTTGATGCTCCTGCCATGAACCATAGTCAATGCAGATATCTTAACACAAACGTGTTGGGCCATTCGCTATTGTGTAGAGTAGACATCACATCGACAGAAGTAGTCTCTCTTTCTCTTACACGCTCTCCTATAAGTGTTGTGTTTCACTAAACTGCAACTTGAATTCTTAATGTTGGCAAGAAAAGAACATTGTTTAAACTTGGGGTTCTTAACCTTTTCTGTATCGTGGACCTTCTTTGGCAGTCTGATGAAGCATGTGGACACCTCAGAGTAATATTTGTTTTCTGTAGTTAAGGAAATTCAAAATTTCAATTTGAGGTTAGTGAAAGTCAAGGTGTAATTACTTTTTCCCATCCAAGTTCACAGAGCCCTCCAAGGTGATCCATGGACGGACTCCTGATTAAGATTCCCTGGCTTAAACACTTTCCTCAAGGATATGTCCTGGGAAGCACACCTGGCTTCAGAATGGGGAAAATCATTTCTTTTTACATCCCTTAGGATCTTAACTGGCTCCTATGACAAGACATCTCGGATATGGTCTCCAGAAGGAAAGTCTCTCATGACAATTGTTGGACATAGGGAAGTGGTGAAAGATGTTGCCTGGGTGAAGAAAGGTCAGTTCCTTTGTACTGTTTAAGGAGTACCAGGTGGGGTTGGAGGGGAAAAAAAGACTCACAGCAGAAAAATAAATCTTGCATATTCAGTAACCTGAGTACTGTCAGTCACAGAACATTTAGGAAGAAAGGTAAAGCTAATAAATGGGCAGCAGTAAGTGCCTTTGTAAAAATCACCTGCTATATACATGTTTTCAAACTTCTATCATTATGTTACCAAAGGAACAAAAAGTTTCTCCTTTGCAGTCCAAGCTCAACTTTTTTTTTTCTGAAATTGGTCACATGGGTGATCTTGTCAGCTTTTAACATTAATTCTAAAACAAAGGAAATTCTTTGTCTCCAGAATGTGCCACGAAGCCAGCCGTTGCTTATCCTTGTGTTCTCTTTGCCACAGACAGTTCGTCGTGCCTGCTTCTCACTGCCTCCATGGACCAGACTATCCTCTTGTGGGAGTGGATCGTGGAGAGGAACAAGGTGAAAGCTCTTCACTGCTGTCGAGGCCACGCTGAGAGTGTGGAGTCTGTTGCTGTCAACAGCACAGGGACTAAAGTAAGCCTCAGGTGGGTGGGTGGGTGGGTGGGTGACTGACTGATTCCTGTGCTGAGCTGGAATATCAGTGGCTTGCTCAAAATGACTGGGGATTTTTTCTTTCTAATTTAAATAACCTATTGTGGCTATGCCTGTTACTTCATAGTCAGTAAACAGGAATACCAACATCATAAGACAAAGACTATTCCTCTTCTAGTTAATGAAACAGTTGAAATTTGGTGGTAAGAAAAGGTTGAGGTATATAACTTTTCAAATGGGACCCTGAAATGATGAAGGTTATATATATCTTTTTGTCTACTTGAACTTATTAACCACATCCTGATGGCACATCTGATTTGTGATTAAGGGAAAAATATTTTCAGTTAGTTAAATTGCTGGAATAATATGCCTGACTGTCTAGGGGAGGGATGTCAGCTAAGGAGATAGTACATAATCTTCTCTTTTGTTGACATGTTTCTATTGACTCAGTTTTGCAGTGGCTCTTGGGATAAGATGTTAAAGATCTGGTCTGCAGGTAAGTCGAATTTTTTACTCTTAATATTCATTCAGATGTCATATGAAGTTATTTTGAAAGGATAGGTGTTTGTTGAATTAAAAATATATATCCATTCTGGTGACCTTAAGTTGACAAAAAGATTAAAAAATTTAAATTACATGTCAGGGAACACTTGAGCCTTATGTTGAAATGATACTTATATCAGGGTTTTCATTTTTCCTCAACATTTAGTTATTTGCTTTGTATTCCAGGAATGGACTAGCTCCTGTCAACTTAATATAACATTGTTTATTGATTGCCTACTGTATGTCTAGTATTATTCTAGCTGCTTTGGGAAATTCAAAAGAAGTACAGCAGCAGCTTTCTTTTCTGGAGGTCATTTATGCAGCAATCTCAGTTTCTCAAGGAGCCAGGAGTAACCAAAAATGTCTCTGAGTAGCCAGAATGGGTGTCAAAAGTCCGTGCTGTAAAGGCCCATATACTTCACTCAGGCCCGTACGCTTTTCCTTTTACTTGTAACTTGTTTATGAAATGTAACCACTGTGGCTTGAGGCAGCTAGCTAGGTAGTATGGTGGATAGAGTGCTGAGCCCTGGAGTCAGGAAGACCTAAGTTTGAATCCAGCCTCAGTCACTTACTAGCTGAGTGAACCTGGGCAGGCCTTTTTAACTTTTGCCTCAATTATAGAATGGGGATAGTGATAACATCCACCTCCCAGGGCTGTTGTAAAGATGATACTGCAAAGTACTTACCATGTAGCCTGGCATAGCCATATACCAGATAGCCTGGTGCTTAATAAATGCATGTTTCTTTACTTTCTTAAAATTTGCAAAACCTTTTAACATACTATGTCATTTTATCCTCACAACAACTCTAGGAGGTAGGTGCTTTTTTTTTTTTTTTACCCATTTTACAGATGAAGAAACTGAGGCAAACATATTAAGTGACTTGCTCAAGGCCATGCGTCTGTTAAGTCACTAAACTTATTAGACTGGTAAAGCTGAATTTGAATTTGGGTTTTACTGACTCCAGGCTAGTGATTTAGCTACTGCACCACCCAGCTGCCAAAGAAGAAGAAACACTAGAACCAGCGAGACCTTTCTCATGTGAGGTGATGGAGCAGTGTATACTCTGTGGAGCTAGAAGTATATTTCCTAGCTTGCTGCTGCGCCTTGGACTGATATGCAGAGGAAAGACAATCTGAAGTGGGAGACGTGTGACTTGAGAGGCATTACTTAACTGCTCTGCTCCTCAGTTTCCTGGGGTTTTTTTTGTTTTGTTCCTTTGTTTTGTTTTTTAAAGAAGGCCCCCCCTCCCATACCACCTTAGACCTGGAGCAAAGATAAGAAAACATGGGTTGTACTTTAAACTTTGGGGTGATGATGATACACTATCGATGAAGGAGGACGAGACTTGAAATCCTTCTCATTTTCCTTATTTCTCTTTTATACTGTTTGTAATGTGAAGGACACAAAATGCAATTTCTTTCATTCAGATTTTTTTTCCTAAGTACTTGCTATTTATTTGGCATTCTTTTAATTAGACTTTTCTGATAGTAAGGAATTTGCATAATATTGTACCTTTCAGCAATTTGAAGTCTTTTTAGTGACTTCTTAATCACCAGCCAAAAGATAGTTTTAGTTTTTAAGTGTGCTCTAGCATGTTATAAAATTTGGAAAATGGAGTGTGTGTGTGTGTGTGTGTGTGTACACACATGTACACAGGGGGGTGCGGGGAGGGGCATGGGGGTGTCCAATCAGTCACTGCACTTATTAAATGCCCAGCATGTGACATGAAGTGCGCTAAGCTCTAGGAACACAAAGGCAAAACCAGTTCCTGCTCCCAGTCCAAGGGGGGAGACAGAGACAATATAAACCACTATTTACAGATAGAATGTAGATAGGGTGAATTGGAGATGATCTGAGAGGGAAGGCACTAAGGTCAAAGATGACTGGGAAGGTGGCACTTTTGCTGATACTTGAAAGAAGCCAGGAAAGTGAAGAGGCAGATGAAGAGGATTGAGAGATCTGGGCCTGGGGGACAGCCAGCCAATGAAAACTCCTAGAATCAGGAGATGGAGTAGCTTAGGTGAGGAGGCCAGTGCCACTACTGCATACTACTGGGAGGAGAGGAAGGTGGAAGAACTGGAAAGGTAGGAAAGGGCCCGGTCTAGGAAGGACTTTTAAAGCCAAGCAGAGAATTGTATGTCTGATTCTGGAGGCAATAGGTAGATACTAGAGTTCATTGAAGGGGGGGGAGGGGCGATGGGATCATACTTGGGCCTTAAGAAGATTGATTTGATAGCAAAGTGGAGGATGGATTTAAAGCAGGAAGACCATCAGCAGGCTGTTGCGGTAGTCTAGGCATGAGGGGTGAAGACCTGCCCTAGGATAGTGGCAGTGTCAGAGAGAAGGGGGCATATACAAAAGATTTTATGGAGGTAGAAATGACAGGACTTGGCAGTTCATTGCATCCCACCCAGAATGCTGGCCTGAGCAACTGGGTGATGATGGGGCCCTTGGCAGCGATAGGGAAGTTAGAAAGAAGGAAGAGTTTGGGGGGTAGGGAGGAGAAAATAACCAGTAAGCACTATTTCCCAAATGCTTATGCAACATAAATCCAGAAATTTGAACTTTTGCTGGGAATTATCTTTGTAATAATATTTATCATCATAAAAGCAACATGGTCACAGTGGTTTTCTTTCATCTGACCCTGGAAATTGGAATAAAATTGAAATAAAAATAATCCCCGTGACAGTTTGGCTCATTTCAAAATGTGTTTGACCTTCCACCTCCTCTGAGAGAGGAAAGGTGTATTATCAGTTGCTGAGGATTTAGATTGTGGCACAGTGGGACAGAGTTCAGGTCTTGGAGTTGTAAAGACCTGAGTTCAAATCCAGCCTTAGACACATACTGGCAAGTCACTTAACCCTGTTTGCCCCAGTTTCCTCCTGGAGAAGGAAGTGGCAAACCACTCCAGGATCTTTGCCAAGAAAACCACATGCTGAACAGCAATAAAAGGTTACCATTTACTATCGTCATTGTTCATTTGCTCTTTGAGTTCTCTTTCCTTCACTGCATTGCTTCGTTACAAATCTTAACATAGTTCTTAGCCTTATATTTGTTATTTTCTTAAGAGAAAAATGATAATATATTTATGTACTATAGATTATTCAGACTTCCTCCAAACAGTGAGCAGCCTTGCTCCACAGAGTACCAGGAATGTGTCATAATATAGGACCTTTCTATCTGGCATTGACCTGTAAACGTGATTCCTTCCTATAAATGACCTTCCAACTCAATCTGTGTACTTACAAGATTTAATAAATTTTTTACAAAGACATCAAATCCTATTCTTTGTTTCAGTCCCTACAAATGAAGAAGATGAAATGGAAGATTCCACAGACAAGCCTAGAAAGAAACAGAGAACAGAGCAGCTGGGATTAACAAGGGTGAGATTTTATGAAGAAATGCTGTCATTTGGCATCAGATATGCTGTGTATTGCACACAAGCACACATGTACAACAACGCTGTCATTTACCATCAGATATGCTGTGCATTGCACACAAGCACACATGTACAACAACGCTGTCATTTGGCATCAGATATGCTGTGCATTACACACAAGCACACATGTACAACAACGCTGTCATTTGCCATCAGATATGCTGTGCATTGCACACAAGCACACGTGTACAACAACGCTGTCATTTACCATCAGATATGCTGTGCATTACACACAAGCACACATGTACAACAACGCTGTCATTTGCCATCAGATATGCTGTGCATTACACACAAGCACACATGTACAACAACACTGTCATTTGACATCAGATATGCTGTGCATTACACACAAGCACACATGTACAACAACGCTGTCATTTGACATCAGATATGCTCTGTATTACACACAAGCACACATGTGCATGCACGTACTTTTTTAGGGTAAATTCATCTCTTTTATGTTTTGGTAAGAATATATTGTAACCCATCTTCCAAAATCCCTTCTTTCAGGAATCCTTCCTTTTGTTGTCTTTCCTAGAAACTTGTAATAACATTTTTACACATTATAAGCATCCTTCTGTGGTATCTTTTATCAGAGATTCCTAGGGTCTTTCAGCCTTACTAAACTGTAAGTACCTCTTTGAAATTTAAAGCAAAACAAAACAACCAAAAAAACTGTCCCTGGTTTACGTACAGGTCATGTGATTGCCAAGGTGTTTTCCATGATTTTTTCTTGTGAATCTCCATGTTCTTATTCTGTCCTAAGTGTAAAAGAGCATATGCTCATGCTTGAAGATTCACTGAGGATTCCATTCCTCCTTGAAAGAGGCTGATTGTGTCACTGAAGTCACCAGAAATAAATGGTCATTTGAGAATGAGTGTACTCTGAGCCTGCAGGTCCAAATGCTTTGTTGTACTAGAATTTTGTTCCACCAAATAGTGTTTGAAATCAGTTGTTATCCATGGACTACATTAGGGAAATCTTTTCATTATATATAGATGTTTCTTGTCAAAATCATCCTTAGGAAGTCTGACCGGTCTCTTTTTAGCTGTCTTTTTATGTGTTCTTCTTTCCTTTTAGAGTATTGTTAGGATGTATTTTTTTTTTCATCTTTTCAGGTGCTCATTATGAACTTACCCTGAACCATCTGTACACTGTCACTCCCCTGCCCCTTGTTACCAGTGGTTTATGCCTTTAGAATAACTTGCTAGGGTTAACACTAGAGTCTTTAGTATATGGCCTTGGCTTTATTAGTATCATTCCCAATACCAGTGTTACCAACTGGTCCAGATGGTGGCTTATATGAAGCAGGTGTATGGTCTGTTTTAGCTACATTCAAAGATGCTTACTGAACTGTAAATGAGAGCATCCTGTAGAGGAAGTGGCACCCGGTCTAAGAAATAAGAAACCCCTCGATCATTCCATTTGGTAGAATGCTTTACTGTGTTTTGGATTCTTTGCCAGTGATAGATGACATTGCTGCATGATTCGTGTCGCTTCTCCGAATCCCTAAGCAAAAAGATTTTCTGAGTGTTCTCTACAAAGAACACAGTTGCTTCTCTCTCCCTCCCACCCATCCTTTTTTGGGCAAGTGTATAATTAGAACATTAGAGTCATAGAGCATTTGAGCTGGAAGGGACCTTAGATATGACTTTCCAGATGAGAAAACTAAGGTTCTCATTCTATTTTGTAAGACTTCAGCTTATGTCTGTGGGAATTATTAGTGCTTCTATACAGAAGCCCTTGATTAAAGTACTTTAATTACAGAGGAAATTGTCAGGAAAAAAGAGATTCTGTCCAGCTCCTTACTTGAGTTAACCATGTCAAAGATAGAGCTCCTTATCTTCCTTTCACATTCTTTTCCTCCTCTTAGTTTCTCTCTTTCAGTGAATAATTCATAGTGCCAGCTAGTCGATAATTAAATTTCATTCCTTCATATACTCTGATGCTAAGGAGTCATGATATAACTAAATTTCATGGAATTTTCTAACTTGGTTCCTTCCTTATCAGTATCTCCCTGCCTGTGCCACACTTTGAGGGTTTTCCCTGTTACCTTAGTTGACTTCTCACGGGGTCTCTTTTGAGGTAGCTCTAGGAGTGCTCTGGATGTTAGTACATAAAGAACATCTTCCCATTTGGTACAGTGTTCAACTTAGTTCTCCGTAGTTGCTTAAGAGAAATATTTTGATGATGAGAATGTGGATGCTACTCTTGAATGACAGGCATGGTTGATAAGGGAGAAACAAGTAATCTAATGCCTCTGAAAGCCAACTGCCATTAGATCCCTCATACCCTGGTTAAGCCCCTGTCCTCATTACCTTTTAAAGTTCCTTCTAGTGTGTGAGCCCATGTTAAAACCTTCATCCATAGCTTTTCCCCAAGATTTTCTCCTTTATTTTCTTTCCTGCTACAATGGGTTACAGTTATGCTCTTATTTATATTCAGTTCTGATTTCCCTGCCTTTTGGACAGAATTCCTCAGGACCCTCTCATTTCTCACCTGGCCACCCTACTGTGGGATTTCTCTTCAGTCTTCATCCTGCCTCCATGTAGGGGACCTTTCTCCTCCTTACCTTATTTCAGCTTCCTTTGTGGAGGTGTCCTCCCAGACTAGGAACTTCTGTAGGTTTTTTGCACTTTGCACAATGCCTGACACTTAGTAAATATTTAGTGACTAGAGATGTTTTCTTCCTTAGGATTTTCTTTTACTTTTCTTGGGAACATTTGTCAGGTTTTTTTTTTTATCCTCAACTTATAATTTCATTCTTTTCACTTTTATTTATTATCTTTTGATGTATGAAAGACAGAAATGACAAGTAG
Source organism: Notamacropus eugenii (assembly GCF_028372415.1). NCBI lineage: Eukaryota > Metazoa > Chordata > Mammalia > Diprotodontia > Macropodidae > Notamacropus > Notamacropus eugenii. The sequence goes on along the minus strand of NC_092877.1, from coordinate 299,201,796 downwards.
TAGGAAACCCTTGAAAGTAATAATATTTTAACAAATTTATCTGACCACATTGTTATACTGAAAAGTTTGGTAATTTATTCAAGATTTTAATTCAGCCTCCAATTTTTTTCTGATCCAAGTATGTATATACTTAAAATTTTTTTCTTTCAAAATTTTATTTCTGTCTCTTCCCATTTTGCCCCCTCCCTTGTGTTAAAATATAGTTAAGTAAAACAGACCCACCCATTGACCACGTCTGGCAGTTTATGCTTCATTCCACATCTATGGTATAGTCCAGGGGTTCTCAGAGTGTAATCTGGGGATCCCTGGGAGTCCCTAAGATCCTTTCAGGGACTCTGCAAGGTCAAGACTGTCATCATCACAATACAAAGATGCTTGAATTTCTGATCTGGTGTATACGGATAAGTAGGACCACATACACGAAACATGTTAGGAATGAGCCCTCAGTCAATGTAATAGTGTAAAGGAATCCTGGGACCACAGAGTCTGAGGGCCTGTGGTATAGTCCATCACCTCTATAACCAAAGGAGGGAAGTTTACGTTGGTCATCAAATCATTCACTTCATTGCTCTCTCTGAGGAATTTTAACAATCAGAATTGAAAGGTATGACAGAGATCTAGTCCAAGTTCCCACCCAATGCAAGTAAACTCCAACATCCTGACACATTGTGTTAAAGTTAAAGAATGTTAGAGATAAAGTGTTGTTTGGTAATGCTCCTAAAAGTATGGTTCGTAGCAATAACTTGAAGTAGTTTGGTTTGCTTCCTTTGTAGAATCAAAGAACTAGAGATCTATAAGGAATTTAGTTATGTTGACATGTGATGTACTAAAAAAAATGGACAATTTTTAGTTGGTGTGTTCCTCTGAAATGAAAAAAACCTTTTGGTCTTACTTTAATTTCTAGACTCCTATCGTGACTTTGTCCGGCCATAATGATGCAATTTTCTCAGTGCTGTGGTCTGATGCTGAAGAAATTTGCAGTGCATCATGGGACCATACAATTAGAGTGTGGGATGTTGAAACTGGCAATATTAAGTCAACTTTGGTGAGAGAATTTAAGTAGCTCTCTTTGATTTTGGTATTAAAACAACCAATTAGTATAAGAAGGCTATTGGAGGACCTTCACAACCTTTTTCATTTTCTTTTTTAGACTGGAAATAAAGCATTTAACTGCATCTCCTATTCCCCACTTTGTAAACGTTTAGCATCTGGGAACTCTGATAGACATATCAGGCTATGGGATCCCCGAACTAAAGGTGAGCCTTTGCTAGCTATTGAAAATAACTTATGTGACACATTTTTCTTTATCCTTTAAACAGATACTTACAAATATGGGTTTTATATAAAAACTTAAAATTTATTATGCTGACTTCTTTCATTCTAATTAAATTGTTTTTTTAATCTGTTTTCATTATTCAGATGGTTCCTTGGTGTTATTATCCTTAACCTCACATAATAACTGGGTGACCTCAGTTAAATGGTCTCCCACACATGAACAGCAGTTAATTTCAGGTTCCCTGGATAACATGGTCAAGCTTTGGGATACCAGAAGGTAAACCTTATTTCTAAGTCCTGCTAAGTAAGTGTCCCAATTATCCTACAAAATAAGAGAGAAGTGAAGCACTTTGATGTTTTAGAGGGAAATGAGTAAAAAGTTCTTGATAATCCCTTTTGCAGAGAAATAGCTGCTACTACAAACAAAGAACCATCAAAGATAGTCCTCTTAAAAGAAATATTTTAATATTTTTCTTAAGCTAATATTAATCAATGTATTATTTTAAAAAGTACATGCCAGGCCTAGAGGCCTGTATTGGGCTACCCGAGTCTTTCTTACCTGTCCCAGGTCTTCGGTTGGCCAAACCGGATAAACGTATGAGAGAAAGGTCGTTCCAGAGGGTTGAGCTTTATTACAGGGTCTAGTTACAAGTGCAGGGGGGTCTTCCTTAGGAGGAAGAGGGGGAGATTTCCTAAGGAGGCTAAGCTTAAGGGATTGGAAGTAGAAGTACAAGCGGGGAGAGAGGGGGAGGGGAGAGAGGAAAGAAGAGGAGCGGAGCCTACTGTCCTCTTGGCTCCACACGTGCTAAGAGAGAGCTTTCAGGCTTCCTCAATCCTACTTAACCTTCAGCCGCACAGTTTGCATCTCAATACCGTGCTGTTAGGTAACTAGGTGTGCTCCAATCCGGGACAATCTCGAGGGCAGGGAGACTCCACCCATCACGTATCTCCCGGGGAGAGGCGGAAATACCCGAGCTAGCCGAGCTAGCTCAGTCTGACCTTCTCGAACCCCCGCTGTTCATGGAGGGCCTCGTAAGACTCTAAGATTTAGAAGTCCCACTTTTACCTGCCCGAGACCATCCACACGGATTTGAGCTTCCAATCCCAACAAGTACATATCTTTGTAGCACATCTACCTGGGTTTCAAATTGATGTTATAGTTAATGGGCAGAGAAGAGAGAATTAGATATTAGTGGAAATAGCTCTAGCTAGTGTATTTGTTAGATATTCCGTAAGTGAGTGAGATAATGAGTAGGCATTAAGTTAATAATCTCCATGCTCCATCACAACCTTTACCATCCCCAGCAGGGGTTTGCAAACTAAGGTCTAGGACTGCCTGCTTCTGGTTTTTGTATGGCCCTTGAGTTGTGTTTTTTACATTTTTAAATAAGGTTTTATTATATTTAAAAATATAAATACTATTCTTAGTTCATATACGAAAATAACCCGTAGTTTGCTCTGAGCCCTGATCTAGAGATCATTCCCTGCTTAAACACTGGTCACCACCAGGGGCCTAGGTCAGGGTGAGAGGGGCAAAAAGGGAGAAAAGTCAAAACACACTGATGCCCAGAAATGTTCGGTACCTCTTGGATTTTAGAAGTTGTAGCCTTCTTCATACATGCCTCTTCTGTGTGGCATCAATAGTTATTGTGCCTTTTGTCCCAGCATACTCTCTGCCAGCCAGAAATGTTTGGCTGCTTATCCTGACCATACTGTCTTATACAATCCTGCTGGCTTCCATGAGTATCTGTCCTTCATGTCCCAGCACCAGCTTCTTTGGTATGTTCGTCCTTCGTTGCCAAAGAAGACCACACCATCAGAGAAATGATGACATGACTTGCACTTGACTTTTGTTTTTGAGTGAGGGAGGGCTGTGTAGGTCACCAGCCTCACTTCTCCTCCAGAGCTACCACCTAGCTGCCCCTAACCAGCTTCTTTGAAGGATTGTGATGAAGAGGTCAGAAGGGTATAGTGTTTGTCCTAACCTGTGCTGCCCAAAATTGGTAGCCTTCTTTACCACATCTTCCCAGAAAGCCACAGACCCTTTGAACTTCTATTCTAATTGAGTGTCCCTATCAACTGGTAATCTCCCTACTCTGTAGTTAGCAAACTACCATTTCCTATTCCCCTCATCTCAGTGACTCACAGTTACCATTTGCCAAGGCAGAATTGATGCTTCTTGAAGCAACTGGTGGCTCATTAGATCAAGCACTGAGCCTGGAGTCAGGGAGACCCAAGTATACATCCAGCCTCAGACTCTTCCTAGCCGTGTGACCCAGGGCAAGTCCCTTAAATTCTACCTGCTTCAGTCTCTTGAACTATAAAATTGGGAACATAATAGTACCTCCTTCCTAGGGGTGTTGTGAGGATCACATGAGATAATATAAATTGCTTTGTGCAGTGCCTGGCACATAGTAGGGGCTTAATAAATGTTTATTCCCTTTCCTTCCCTTTCCCTTGCTTCCCACTAACGTTTCTCAATGATACACACCTTTGCATTGTCATTGTTGTGCTCTGTGAGCCTCTGGGGAGCTCTTCTTCCTTTCTCAAGGAGTTCTGTTCCAAATCCACAACTTTTGTCTCTACCTTAACCCCTCTTATCTTACAATTGGACTTAAATATACAAAAGATGTCCCCTCAAAAACCCTGGATTCTGAATTCATCAGCCTTCTCAGCTCCCATAATCTGTATCTCTACTATACTTCATTTAACATCCCTCAGAGTTCAAAACTACCATCTCCCTAATCTTGAACTATGAAACTCCTCTCATTGATCATAATTTCTTGTCATTTAGTTCTTTCTAAGGCATCTCCAGTTGTGTTTTAGACACTTGCACACGGATGACCTGTTAGCATCTCAAATGTAGATATGTCCAAAATGGCATTATCTTCTAAAGTAAAAACACTCCCTTTCTCCTTTCCTATTTCTGTTGAGGGCACCATTTTGCAGTTAACTGGATTTGTCAGTTCCCAGTCATCCTTCATCCTCTATGTCCAGGCAATTGCCACATTCTGTCTAATGTATCTTGGACCTATTCCCTTATACCTGGTTGCCTGCTATCCCTTTGAGGCTTTCATGGAGAGTTATTCTAATGTCTTCCTGATTGTAACAACTCCATTTCTAGTCTCTTCAACATCCTCCATACAACTGTTGTCAAAATAATCTTCCTTCCTACCAGGTCTGATCATCTCATGCCCCTCCTCAGAAACGTTGAGTGGTTAGTTCCTTGTCATCTATGACACAGACAACACATTCCTCTTATTATAAGGGCTACTACAGTGTGGTTGAAACCTGCCTTTCTGAACGTATCTCATCCTTCTAGATAGATTCTCCTACCAGACTCCTTGTTTGATGTACCATCTCCTCTTTCCATACATGCACATAAGCTGTCCCTTGTGCCTGAAGTGGATTCCTCCCTCATCTCTGTCTTTCACAGCTGAGCTCAGGTGCCATCTGCTCTGTGTAGCCTTCCATCATCTTGCCAGTGTTCAAGCTCTCTCCTTCTTACCTTGTTTTTATTTATTTATTTTCGTGCATGTATTTCCCCAGTAGAATGTAATATCTTTGTGAGTGGGAACTGTTTCAGCTTTGTTTTTAGTATTCTCAGCTTTGAGCACAGCTAATAGTAGGGACTTAAAACATTTAATTGACTTTCAATTTGTGCAGTAATATGAAATTAATTAAATATACAAATTGAAAGATGACTATAGATATGAAGGCATATTTTTTGCTTCTCAAGAATATTATAGTGTAGAACCCATATAAGATTGCATACCATCTCAGGGAGGTAAGGGGAGAAAATTTAAAACTTATGGAAGTGATTGCTGAAAACTGAAAACAAATAAATTAATTTTAAAAAGAATATTATAATAATATTACAGGTTTAGAGTATATTTAGCACTTCTTACATTCCATTCAGGCGTAGAATAGGAAGTATGCCTAAAGGATGCAGCTCCATAGACTTTTTGTGTGTGTTTTAAAATGTCTTACTTGCTGTAAAGTTCAAATGCTGAAGTTCTTTTTGGGGGGAAGTTCTTACTGTATTTTTTGTATTATACATCTATAGTCTTTTCATCCAATGACACAGGAAAAAGTAAGAGATGTGTTTTAACAAGGATGCAGAATTTAGAGATTATTTTCATCCACAAGTTTGAGTGATTTTATGTGTGTCTGTATGTTTGTAAATAAATATACTCTTTTATTTAGTAATATAGTAATGTAAATATCAGGTTAATATGACGTTTGCTTTTTCTAGTTGCAAGGCGCCCCTCTATGACTTGGCTGCTCATGAAGATAAGGTTCTATGTGTAGATTGGACAGAAGCAGGGGTAAGAAATTGATTAGTAAATGCAAGGAGAAAGACATGAACTGATAAAATTCACCCAGTACTTGTATTGTTACCGCAGACTGAAAAATTTCAGTTATTTCTGATAAACGTTCTGAAAACTTTAACATCAAAGTCCAACATGTCTCAATTAAAATAAGAAATTAATTACTATTAGTTAGGAAACTATTTCTATGCATTTTTCCCGTTTGGAATGCATAATTTTTATCTAAAATTTCAAGATTTTAAAAGTACAGTTGAATTTTACTAATTCATATTGGGAAAAAGTTATTCTTAGCAAAAAAAAATGTACTGAATATTTGAAGAAATGTGATTTCATTATTTCAAGTACATACACTAAACGCAGCTGCTGAAATAACCCTTCTTCAACAAGGAGATATCTAACTTGCACTTGATAGCAACCATTCACTTACAAATAATGGTTTAATATCCTGATACTCTAAATATCCCACTTTCAATCTCATTCACTTCATTTCATTTCTTTGCAAACCTTTTCTTCATAGAAAATTCAGGGGTACATAACACAGCCTAAATAGAATGATTACATTTTTAATAAAAGTTATAAGTACTAATAATAGCAACACAAATTGAAGTTGTGGTTTGTTCAGTTATTAGTTCTTGTAACTTAAATCACTCAGTAAATAATGTTTTTCTTAATATAAAAAAATATCATTTTGATTGGCTTATTTTCTGTCAAAAGTGAATTTTATTCATTTATTTTCTGTTTGTTTCTTTCCATCAACCAGCTGCTGTTGAGTGGAGGGGCCGACAATAAACTGTATTCTTACAAATATTCAGTTGCTGCTTCAGATGCATGAAAATGGAAGGTGATTCGACATCAGAGGTTATTTATTAGCAGATTAAACTTATAAAAAACCATTGCTTATATGACAGATCTGAAGATCATCGTCATCATTAGCCAACCTTTTGCAACAACCTGTATAATATGGTTTATGACTGTCTAAATAGTCATGTTTCATTGTGTTTAGTTTTTTTTCCATTTTTTCTTTGTATTTATAATATGCAAATCTAGGTATTTATAAAAAAGTGAAATGTGATCAGCTCTCTTCACTGTGTTTAGAACTTCCTGAAACTACATTCCTTCATGAATATTTTGCCTTTGAATAACAAAAACAGACTAGAAAGTTTATAATAAATATAGAGCAGTTGACTTTATGGATGCTGATTTATTCCATGGGAAAAGTTTCTTCTTCAAACTCAGACTTGGAAAATGCTATGTTAAAAGATGAATAAAATTAAAAATAGAGAAAATGCTCTACCATTATGCTTTTAATTAACTAGGTGATGTCTTGGTAATTCACTTGTCATCCAGTGATTATGAGAAGGGATACTTATTTCCTTCATGTAGCAAGTATCCGCTGTTTCAAACACAGAAAATCATAAACACTGCTAAGAAGGACTCCTCTGAACATTCTAGGTGAATACCCTGTTGCCAAGAAATGGTAAAAAAAATGGTCTGGCATGTGCTGCAGGGACACTTAGGATGTCTTTCATTATCAGAATACAATCTTAAGGAAATGTGCCTTGCCTCTAGAAGTCTCTTGCTTCCTCCCACTACATATGAAATAAGACTTGGTCCTTATATAAAATTCATTAATTGCTGGAGGAAATCACCAAATTGTACTCTGATTTGTTCATAGCTGTTTAGTGACCATGCTTTAATAAGATAGTATTCCATATAATTCTTCTACAGTAAATTGCTTCCATTAGCTTAACTGTAGTATGCCATTACCAAAAAATCATGTCAGGATAACTCCATTTTTCTTGTCCAAACATTTCATTCCTTCATTCAGAGAAATGTATATTACTAGGTCTTGAACAGTTTCTGACTTCAGTCTGCCTGGAATGTATTGTGCCTATAATAGTGTGATATAAGGCTTGAGTCAGACTGTGGAAGAACTTTAAAATAAAAGGAGTTTTTGTACTTTATTTTAGAGGCAGTAGGAAGCTATTAAGGGGTTTTGAGCATAAGGATATTTGGGATTTATACCTTTAAAAATTATCATAGTAGTTGTGTGTATGATCAGTTGGAGATATGAAAGAAAAACCTGAAAGGAAACCAGTTGGTTATCATTAAAATACTCCAGGAAAGAGGTAAATTAGTATAGTGTCTATATAGATTGGAATTTGGGGGAAGCTGAATCACAGGAATTAAATTAGATATGAGGGTTGAGAGAGAAGAATCTAAATGACTCAGTTACTAATGATGGTGACTGGAATGATGATGGTGCCTTTAAAAGAAATAGGGAAATGAGGAGAGGAAGATTTGTGGGGTAGAAAATGAGTTCAGTTCTGTACATAGGGAATTTGAAGTGCCTTTAAGACACCCATACTTTGGGGACAGGAGAATATATCATCACAACACCTGAAGAAGAGGAGACTGATAAGCCAGGAAGAGGAGATGATGACCAGTGTTTTCAATAAATATGCTTTGCTAGATGCTGTGGATAATACATTTCTTCTTCCAAGAAGTTTGCAGTGTAGCAGGGAAGGTAATACGTATAATACAAGGCAGTATAGAAGGATCGTCTAATTATACTGATAAAACTGCTATAGAAGATATAAGGAGGGAGAGATCAGGAAGATAGGTGGTATGTGAACTGGATCCTGAGCATGGATGGGATTTTCATAGGCAGAGGTGGGAAAAGACAATTCTGGGGAACCGGAAATAACATGAAATGCAGCACTAACAAACCGACAGAAAACATGAGGCATGTTTAAGGAATGGTGAGCAGCCTAGTGTTGCTAAAGGGTAGAGCTTGTATTAGGGTAATGAAGTAATGTAGTGTAGGAAGAGCTTTGGTTCAAAGCTAAACCCACACCTAATTGCAGTGAGGGACAGACTGCCAAAGTGAGCTACTAATAGGAGAGAGATTGCTAAGCTTATATTCATCTTGAGGACCCCCCCTAGTTACTGGTGTGCTCAATAATCCTCTTTGCTTTTGACTCCAAATCCAGTCTTCATCTTCTTCACTGGAGGATTCCCATAAGCCTCTTCATCTTCTACTATCAGCTCCAAAGCATTCTTTTTCTCTGTTGAGGCAATCACTGACCCTCCTCTTTGCTTATCTGCCAAACTGAGGGACTAGCAAATATATTCGTTCTCCCCTTTGTTTTCACCTGCTCATTCCACAATGCCACGTAATCTGCCTTCTATCCTACTACTGAAACCCTCAAAGGTGGCCCGTAACCTAATTGCTAAACGCAGTGTTTCTCATTTAGATTTCATTTCCCTTTACCTTCCTACATCACATCATTTAATAACCTGAATTATCTCCCTTGTATTCTGCAATACTCTTCCTTCCTGGTTCTCTTGCCTCTCGTGGCTCTTGCTAATCCCCCTTGCAACTGTTGGTCCTTAGGTGTAGACCAGTGGAGACTGCAAAGAGAAGAGGCCTATACCTAAGGCCAGTGGTTGGAAGGGGAATGAGCAGGCATCCCTTTCAGTAAGTGATCAATGGATGCTTTCCATTTCTGTTTTACCCTCTGGTTCTAGGATATCAGGACAGTTTGCCTTGATAATTCCTTGCAATATGTGTAGGCTCTTTTTTGATCATGGCTTTCTTAAATTCTCTTTGATCTACCTTCCAAGTCAGCTGTTTTTCCAACAATATATTTCATATTCTGTTTTTTCATTCTTTTGATTTTGTTTTATTGTTTCTTGATGTCAAGCTTCTACTTGACTGACTGTAATTTTTAAAGAATTTTTTTCATCAGTGTACATTTGTACCTTCTTTTCCATTTGGCCAGTTCTACTTCTTATGGAGTTCTTTCCTTCAGTGAATTTTTGTATGTATTTTCCCATTTGGGCAACTCTGCTTTTTAAGGAGTTGTTCTCTTCAGTGAACTTCTGTGCCTCTTTTACCAAACTATTATGATTTTCTTGTAACACTCATTTCTTTTCCCACTTTTTCCTTTACCTCTCTTACTTGATTTTTAATATCCTTTTTGAGCTCTTCCAGAAAGTCTTTTTTTTTTGAGGCTCTGCATGTATCTGCTTTGGTTTTGTTGTCTTCTTCTAGGCTTAGGTCTGGATTTTTCCTCTGACTCGTCATTTTCTATGGTCAGGTTCTTTTTTTTTTTGCTTGTTTTTCTAGCCTATTTCTTTACTTTTAACTGTATATTATTAAAGTGGCCTCTGCTCTTTAGGGTGGAGGGTGCACTGTCCCAAGTTTTAGTTTTTTCTTGCTGCTGTTTTCTGGGAATCTGTAAGATTTCAGTTCTTCCAAGGTGATACGATCTAGGGAGAGATCTACTCACTGCTCTTCTTGGCCTGACCACAGGCACTCTTTTCCACCCTAGAACTGCGACGAGAATTCCCACTCCCCTGGAGCTAAGCACTGTTATGCTTGTGCACCTCTTTGCCCTAGGACTGTTACCTGGAATAATGCCACACAATCCTGTACCCAGTGCATGGTCCCCAATGTTCTCCTTCAGTTGCCAGACCCCCTTAACATACCATCTGTGGGCTGTGAGCTCCCCTGCCTAGCACTGTGGGGTACTCCCACCCTAGTGAGACAGACCTTTCCTACCAACCTTCTAAGTTATCTTAGGCTGGAAATTTTTTTCACCCTGACCTTTTCTTGGTTCTATCACTTCAGAATTCATTTTGAGGCATTTTTTGGAGTTGTTTGGAGAGGAATTTGGTAGCACCTAAGTGAGTCCCTGTGCTCATCCATATTGGCCCCTCCTCAGCCTCTTGGGCTGTTTTAATAGCCTCCTGTTTTTTTTTTCTGCCTTGTTTAGTCCTTACAGTGGTATCCAGCTCTTTATGACCCCATCTGGGGTTTTCTCAGTGAAAATACCTTTCATTCTCCAGCTCATTTTTCCAGATGAGGAACTGAGACAAAAAGGAGTAAGGGACTTGTCCAGGGTCACACAACTAGAAAATGTCTGGCCAGATTTGAACTCAGTAAAATGAGTCTTCCTGACTGCAGGACCAGCACTCTATCCATTGCCCTGGGCAGCAACTGCAATGTCCATCATGCCCTTTCCTCTCAAAGGATTTCAGCATCTCCTCGTTGGCTATTAAAACAGTAATAAGAATAGCCAAAAACAAGTTTTAGTGTTTTTTTTAAAGTTAATTTTAGTGACTTTTTTTTTTACATTGCCCTCATTTCAGTTATATTCAGCTTCCCACCACCCAGATCCAAACAGCCATCCCTTATAACAAGGGGAAAGGTTTAGCAAAACAAATGACCTCATGAACTGAATATGACAGTGTATGCAGTGTTGCATCTCTATAGTCCTACGCATTTACTCAAAAGGGAAATATGTACCTGTATCTCCAGGTTCAATTAGTTATTGTAATTATACAGTACTAAGTGTAGATATGGGGGGAGGGGGAGTTCTTTTCATTTACATTGTTATAGTCACTATGTATTATGCTTTCCTGGTTCTGCTTATTTCCCTTTCAGTCAGTTCTCTGAGTCTTCCTGTATTTCCCTGTAGTAAAGATAATTTAAAATCAGTTCTAAAAAACTTGGATGGCTAGACTCTAGAGTGCTCCAGTAACAGTATTCTCTGTGTAGTATTCTCATCCTCATACTTTTTGAGTGAAGTAGATGTAGTGCAAAGGGAAGAGTGTTGGATTTCCATCAGAGGACTGAGGTAAAATTCTGGTTTTCCCAATTACTAATATGATTTTGAGGAACTTGTTTAACCTCTCTGGTTAAACATCATTTGTAAAATGAGTGGGTTGGACTAGCTGACTTCTGAAGTCCCTTCCAACTCTTAAATGTATCATCCCACATCTTCCTTTCCATTGGCTTAATGGGTCTCATTTTCCCCTCCTGAGGAGGGATTACTTGACAGTTTTTTTTTCAATTTCCTTTCTGTGCCAAATATATGGAATTTGATGTTTTCTCTTTTTGTCTTATAAATCATTTCCATTTTCCCATGTTAGTGTAATAGGCAAATATGAATCTATATTTCATTTTTCAATGTAATTCAGAAAAAAACTTCCTAGTATTTAAAGTTAAAAGTTGCTTTTGTTGGTTCAGAGGTTCCTGGTCACTGAAAAGCCTAGAAATCAAAAGAGAAAAACAAGTGTATACAGTGAACTTTGTTCATGTTCCCAGGGACTTTTTTTGTAAACACATGAGCATAAAATGTGCCTTCAGTCTTCTTTTTTATGTGAAAAAAGTTAACTGGAAATTTGTTTCAGTGCAACTTTAGTAATGTTTATTTTGAGATTACTAGAAAAAGCTTGAACTATTTAGAGTGTATTCTAATTAGTATATAAAATCAATGTAGTAAAGTTAATGTATCATCACTGGTTTACATGATATACACTTTACTGTATCTGCTGCCTCATGCCTCTCTTGGATTGTGAATTGGCTAACGATATTGTCAATTATGCTTAACAACTTATTAAAATGTTGTTTCAGCATCTTGACAAGAGGGAGAAAGACATGAAAGTTTAAATTTCTATATTGTAAAATAGTATTTAATTACATTTTAAGAAAAACAACAGTGAAAAACAAAACTAGTACCATTTGGAACTTTCTGGTAATACCACAGCAATCTGTTTACACTGCTAAAAATCTCTTGATATATTCTTGCTATGAAATTCACAGTAGGTTACCTTCCTTTTATAAAATAAATAAAAGTGAATAATATTTTGAGAACTATATATTACCACAATTTCTATTCTCATAGGAAAAATGTAAAACTTTTTGATTGTCCAGGATATATGGAGTATCCGTTATTATGGGCTGAGAAGTCATCTAGTCCAAGCTTATCATTTTATAAAAAAGCTGCATTCCAGACGAGTGAAGTGACTTGAACACCTTTACACAGATAACAAATGTGAGAACTAGAATTTGAACTGATGTCACCTAACTCCAAACCTAAGGCTCTTTTCCTCTTGTCTTTAGTTCATGTAGTTCATGAGAGATTTCCCTGGGCCAGAGGTAAGGTGATAGGCCCAAAATCACAAAGTCAGTAATTGGAGGTGGTGGCAATTGGACCCTAGTGTAATCTGGGCCAGCATTCTACCTATTATATGCCATACAGACTGTTTGGGTTTTCATCAACCAAAAATTAATGTGTGCAAAAATTGTTGAGTTGACTTGTGGAAACTTTTTAAGAACATCAAAATTTTTTAAAAAAATATATTAGCATCTTATTGTGTGAATAAAAGATTCTCTAGGGTTATTCAGTACAGTCCCAATCTTCCTATTTCATGGCCTATAGCTTTGGGCAAGTAAATACATTTCTTTATCTGCTTGCTCTGTGAAATAATCATACAGTGGGAAGAGTGATGGACTTGGAGTGAGAGGTCTGATTAGGTTGGGTTTGGGGCCTGCTTCTGCAACTGGCAGATTATATTGTCTGTGGGCAGGAGAGTGGTCTGAATCTCCTCTTTCTCCCTGGTTCCATAGATGGGGAAAGAAGCGCAAGAAGGTTCGTTGCCTTGTCAACTTCAGCACAGGAGCAGAAGAAATATGTTACTGCTTAATAAAGAGCAAAGTGAAGAAAAATATCTTAGAGTTCTCTCTATCTTGGGTTCCTCTGGGAAGATGGCATGAACCGCATCTGTTACTGCTGACATTCTACTTATTTTTTTCCCTTTTGTGAGCAACATAAATCCTATCTGCACATTGTGCCTCAGACGCAGAGATCTGCTTTAAAAGTCAGGAAAAGGGTGATCATCATGAGAAAGAAGCAAAACAGAAAAGAAAAGAGCATAGAGTCTTTCTATGGGAACAAGGACCAAAACACGAATATCAAAGAAGTCAGCACTGAGACTGTACTCCCATCTGCAACTTCAGAAGGGACTATGAACTGATCTGAAGCACAAAGAGCATTCTTGGAAGATCAGGAAGGATTTTAAAAGTCAAATAAAAGAAATATTAGAAAAACTGACCATTGATTTTAAAAAATATTTTAAAAATTCTTTGTTATGAGGGATAGCTCATTTTTGCGAGTAGTGAGAGGTGTACAATGAGAAATGAAGATGATAGTAAAACAAAAGATTAAAATTTAAAAGTACTTGTATAACAAAGGGCTACAGGTATTAAACTGTCCTGAGGGCAAGAACCATATCTTATATATCTTTTATATCTCTTCCCACATCTTGCATAGACATATATGAAATTTTGATTATTTAATAAAGATGAATACTCAGTTATTTCTGGAGTCCCACCCTCCTAAAGTTTTAATCTTCCCTCTTCCATTATTACATTAAGGGCTGAGGGAGGAGAGAGGGTAGGAAGGGTAAAGGAAGTTCCTATTGTGTGATATGAATTGGGAATGGGTCATATAATTTATTCCTCCACACAAAAAGAAATGCTAAACAAAGAATTACAATAAGAATTAACTTAAAACTACAGTTTTGCAGTCAGCTGGAAGGTAATATTTAAACCTCATCAGAACGTAAAGCAGATTTTTGAGACTATTAATTAGGCCTTTTACATTCATGATAGCACTGTTCTGTGAAAACACTATGTTGATGACATAGCCAGGCTTCTTCTGGATAGCTGACTCCTGATGGACAAAAGTTTCCTCTACCCCCAGTTATGTCCCCAGTGGACAATGCTGCTGCTGGACTTTCAGGTCTCCAGGCCTTTCAAACTCACAAGATCACCTACTCAAGAAAATAGAACCCAAAGCAGATGCAGTCCAATATGAGGTAAAGGCCTGCATAGGCAGGTATGTACACATGTCCTAAGTGGGAGTAGGGACAATTGGCCCCACTTGACTCTCAAAACTATAGCTGAAAACAGTCTGTTAGCTAAGAAACCAGAAAGGAAGAAAGAGATAGAGAGCAGTATCTTGGTTCTATATAGCTAATGGGTCATCAACTTTTCTGTTGCCATAGCCAATGAGGGGATTCATCTCCCACTACAATTCCCTGAATGATACTTGGCTAGACGCACAGCTCAAAACCTCTGACATGGTCACCGGGAAACAGGAAGAGAATATCTATTTACACTACAGAAAGGATTGAGGGAACTCAAGAAGACTTATAAAACTGATGCAAAGTGAAGTAACCAGAACTAGAATGCTTTACAGAACCACATGAAGAAAAATAATACTGAAAGACTGATCATAAAGAATGCATCTTGTCTCTCTGGTCGCAGAGATGCAGACTCAGATACGTGTTTTCAAGCATAACTAATGATTGGATTTGTTTCATTTGATAATTTTAATTATGAGAAAGATTTATGGGTGAGGGGAGTGTGTGAAGTGAAAGTGGTGATGGAAAAAAAGTCTGGGCTTCCATAGCACTTCTCTAGTAAATGGTGGGGTTAACACATCTATTTTTTTTTTAATTTTTAAAATATATTTATTTTTAGTTTTCAACATTCATTTCCACAAGATTTTGAGTTCCAAATTTTCTCCCCAATTTTCCCCTCCCTGCATCCCAAGACACCATGCATTCTGATTACCCCTTCCCTCAATCTGCCCTCCCTTCCATCACACCCTTCCCTTCCCTTATCACCATCTCCTCTATTTTCTTGTAGGGCAAGATAGATTTCTATACCACATTACCATTTCTATACCTCATTCTTATTTCCCAGTTGCATGTAAAAACAATTTTTAACATTCATTTTTAAAACTTTGAATTACAACTTCTCTCCCTTCCTCCCTCACCACCCATCCCCACTGAGAAAGCAAACAATTCAATATAGGTTATACATGTGTAGTTATGCAAAAGGCTTCCACAAAAGTCATGTTGTGAAAGACTATATTTCCCTCCATCCTATCCTGCCCCCCATTTATTCTATTCTCTCTTTAGACTTTGTCCCTCCCCAAAAATGTTTACTTCTAGTTACTCCTTCCTCCCATTTGCCCTCCCTTCTATCATCCCCCCACACCCCACTTGTCCCCTTCTCCCCTACTTTCCTGTAGTGCAAGATGGATTTTTCATAACAAATTCAGTGTGTATAGTATTCCCTCCTTAAGCCAAATGTGATGACAGTAAACTTTCTCTCACCTACCCTCTTTTTCCCTCCATTGAAAAAAGCTTTAGATAATTTGCCCCATTCTATTTCTCCCTTTGTCCTCCTAATATAATCCTCTCTCACCCCCTAATTTTATTTTTTTAGATATCATCCCTTCCTATTCAACTCACTCTCTGCCCTCTGTCTATATGTATATAATCCCTCCAACTACCCAAATACTGAGAAAAGTCTCAAGAGTTACAAATATTATCTTTCTATGTATGAATGTAAATAATTCAACTTTAGTAAGTCCCTTTTGATTTCTCTTTCCTGTTTACCTTTTCATGCTTCTCTTGATTCTTGTGCTTGAAAGTCAAATTTTCTATTCAGCTCTGGTCTTTTCATCAAGAATGCTTGAAAGTCCTCTGTTTCACTGAATGACCATTTTCCCCCCGAACTGTTATACTCAGTTTTGCTGGGTAGGTGATTCTTGGTTTTAATCCTAGCTCCTTTGACTTCTAGAATATCCTATTCCAAGTTCTTCGATCCCTTAATATAGAAGCTGCTAGGTCTTGTGTTATCCTGATTGTATTTCCACAATACTTGAATTGTTTCTTTCTGGCTGCTTGTAATATTTTCTCCTTGATCTGGGAACTCTGGAATTTGACTATAATATTCTTAGGAGTTTTCCTTTTTTGGATCTTTTTCAGGAGGTGATCAGTGGATTCTTTCAATAATTATTTTACCCTCTGGTTCTAGAATATCAGGGCAGGTTTCCTTGAAAATTTCATGAAAGAGGATATCTAGGCTCTTTATTTGATCATGGCTTTCAGGTAGTCCCATAATTTTTAAATTGTCTCTTCTGGATCTATTTTCCAGGTCAGTTGTTTTTCCAATGAGATATTTCACATTGTCTGCCATTTTTTCATTCCTTTGGTTTTGTTTTATAATTTCTTGATTTTTCATAAAGTCATTAGCTTCCATCTACTCCATTCTAATCTTTAAAGAATTATTTCCTTCAGTGAGCTTTTGGATCTCTTTTGTCATTTGGGTTAGTCTATTTTTTAAAGTGTTACTTTCTTCAGCATTTTTTTTTTGGATCTCCTTTAGCAAGCTGTTGACTCGTTTTTCATGATTTTCTTGCATCACTCTCATTTCTGTTCCCAATTTTTGCTCTACTTCTCTTACTTGATTTTCAGAATCCTTTTTGAGCTCTTCCATGGCCTGAGACTAATTCATATTTTTTCTTGGAAGTTTTGGATGGAGGAGTTTTGACCTTGTTTTCTTCTGTTTGCATGTTTTGGTCTTCCTTGTCACCAAAGTAAGATTCTATAGTCTGATTCTTTTTTCCATTTTTTGTTCATTTCCCCAGCCATTTACTTGACTTTTGAGCTCTTTGTCAAGATAGTTCTCTGCTTCCAGTGGGGGTGGGGGAGTGTACTGTGAGCTGCTAGATCCTCTCACAATCTGTGGCTTAGAGCTCCAGAAATAGTGGCTGCAGCTGCCCCTAATGCTGCTGCAGGTTCCTCTATCCCATCCCCACTCTGTGTGTGGGGCTGGGGCCAGACCACTCCACTCTCCCGCACTTGTACCACAGGCTTTTTCCACTGACCTTTCAACTTGTCCTCAGCATTTTGGGATCATAAAGTCTGAAAACCACCACAGGTTTGAGAAATTCAGCCCCCCCACGGCCTGCTCAGGTCCCCTCTGTGCTGGCACAGCCCACACTGGACAGTGCTCTGCTCTGACATGGCATGATAGACATTTCTCAGTGACTTTCAAGGCTGCCTTGAGCTGGAGATTTGCTTCACTCCATTCTGTGGGTTCTGCAGCTCCAGAATTTGTTTAGAGACACTTTTTACAGGTATTTGGCTGGGCTTGGCGGGAGTGCTCTAGAAATTCTGTGCTGCTACTCTCCCATCTTGGCTCAGTCCTCACTTTCTTCCTCCCCCCCCACCCTTTACCACATTTAGAGAAGCATTTATCACTAAATGAAAGAATTGAAATGGGTAGGCAAAAATCAATCAAATGTCCCTCTGATTTTTAAATGTCTTGCACCTAGAAAGCCCTAATTCCAATTGCTGTAGTAAGTGGCACTGATTTATTGTGTTCACAAATGTAATAAGAAGGCAAGGAATTGAGCCCATTTCCTCTAATTCCAAATCTAGAACTCTTGATCACATTATGGACTCCAGAATATCATGTATTGGATACACATTGTATCCAATCAACCATTATATTAAGGGTATACCACCTACAGAGTACTGCATAAGACCTTGGGGAATGAGTGGAATGAAGTTAGTGAAGACTTCTCAGTGCTTAACAAAAGGCTTTTAGTAGATGGTCAGGCTTAAGTTTCAATTTCCCAGAAATCATGTGACTTTTGGGAATATGAAACTTAAATCACCCCCTTGGGTTGCTGCAACACAACCCCCCTTGGGTTGCCATATCAATATCTACATCAACATAATGCCTATTGGTTATTCCACTGCTACCTTGTCCCCTATTCACAGGGTAGACTGTCAAGTTTAGAATATGAGCCTGCCTCCCAGCCAATGGGAGTAAAAGGCCAGTGGGGGGAGGGGTGGGATCTGTGTTAGGGCTATATATTTTTGCCTTCTGTAATTGCCTCACTCTCCTGATTACTTATTAGAGAGGAGATGCCCTTTCTCGAGAGATCATAATAAAATCTTGCTGCTTTGCTTCTACCTTGAGAAGTCTCTGATTTTTATTTGAGTTGGTGGTCTCTCACCCACACAGGAGGATCCAAGAGATAATTAAGATCTAGTCCATCCTACCTTAATGGAGACTGCCATCTACAAGATCAAGGGGGAATCAGACACATATAACTATGCAAAAAACCATAAAACAGAGTAGAATGTGAGAAAAGCACAAGAGAAGAAAAAAGCCCTATCCAAGGTAGCAGTGTTTTGAGAAGGCAAAAATAGCAAATGCCTTTTGACTCTTCTGATCTAGTTGGTTTGAGTTATAATTACAAGAAGAAATGGAGAAGGATGTGGGTTAGGGATAAAGGAAAGAAAGATAAAAGGCAATGAGAGGCAAAACAGATTGGAGAATATAAAACTAGAGTGGATAAGGGAGTAAGAAATCAGGAAAAGGAACTTAAGAAAAGGGGAGGTATGTTTGGGGAGGTAATCTGGAGGAATAAGCAGCAAGGCCAGGAAGGGACTAAAGAATATAGGTTAGTGACTAAAGAATAAAAGGGAAGAGTTTCCAAAAAAGAGCTATGGAAGAAAGAGAAGGGGCTGAGGAATAAAGAAAGGAAGGGCCTAAATGAGGGAGGTGAGGAATATGGGGGGGGTAAAGACTAAAGGGAGAGGTGAATACGGCTTGATGGAAAGACTAAGAAGGTGAAACTACAGGAGGACGTGAAGCATAAGGCATGTGAGAGATGGACAAACAACCTCAATCAAAAGTTGGAGTCTGAGCCTGGGATCAAAAAAGATTTTATTCTTTCTCATGAGAAAGGGCACAGCCCTCAGCCTGCAAGCAGCACCTGCCAGGGAGTGCACCTGCTGATTTGAGGAGCAGAGTTTTATAGCCCTCACACATGTCCCCCTCCCACTTCCTTACCTGTTTCCTCATTGGTTGAGTACTCAGGGTGTACAATATAACCACAGCAACTATTACCCAATAGAAACCACTATACCTTTATTTGGCAGTGAGAAGCATATGTGGACTATGAAGTAGGAAGGACTCAGGACCCAGAAAGGCCTGTGCTGATATGGATCTGGAGAAATGGACACTTACAAGGAGTCTTTTGGTTTCCAAACCAAAAGGAAATTTCACTGGCGGTTTATACCTCACAACCCCCCGCCCCCCCCCCCCCATGCTTTTATCATTTCCTTGGGGTTTCCTCCCACCATTGTTGGTATATTTCTATCATACTTTCATCATCGAAACCTTCAGGCTTGATTCTATCCATAGTTCTCACAGGGGTCCACCCCTGTGCCTTCATTGTCATGGCCTTAATTTCTCCATTCCCTGATACATGCAGCATTTTTTGTACTGAGTTTTGCACTATCTTAGTGATTAACTGCACCACACAAGGTAAGCAAATAGGCAAGAATATCACTCCGCTTATAGCAATGAGCAAAAACCACAGGGCTTGTTTCCACCAAGAGCCACCAAACCAGGACAGCCACAGGACATTGAAAGGGTGTTCCAGGTTTGGACTGGGACATGGGCCAGTTTTCTGATCTCCTTAGCTATATCTTTCACTACTTTCCATTATCATCAATTTTTTTTTGTCCATTCATAAAACTTATTCCACTTACATCAACTTAATACACAATTTGACAAGTTCAGTTTGCCACATACACCTACCTGCCTCCTCTGCCAAAGGGTAATCTAAGACTAATCTATGCTGCATTACTACTTCCCCAGTTTGGGTAGCCTGGTTGCCTAGCAAATCAGGCATTCTTGCTGTACTGTTGGTGATTATTTCTACCACTGCTTGAAGCCTGCTCAGCTTATTAAGGAGATAAATCAGGGTCCTATCACCCCAGCTCCTATTTTGGGCTCAAGTGGTGGGGCCATAAGTTTGTATTATTCTCTCCAGGGGCCAAGTATCCCCCCATCCATTCAAATCACCAGTGTTGGTTAGCAAGGTGTCAAGACTTCTTTTGGATTGACTTGTCATCATATATTTTAATTCGTAGGTGGTCCCCTTCCTGTTCTGGCAAAAAGAAAAATTTTGCTTGGACCAACCCTATATAGCAGGCCCCTGTCCAATTGAGAGGAAGATGTGTATAGGTTGTATAGCCACAGATCCAATAGTGTCCTTTCAGGGCAGGATTGAGTGCTTGAAATATCCTCTACCCATAAGCTGGTGGATAATATTGCAAATCCTCTGGGCTCAGTGGACCCCTCTTCATAAAGGTTGAGTTGCACTTCCATAACTGCTGTTTTCCAGGTACAATTGTACCAATCTCCAGTTTCGTTAGCTGTACTATTGGTTTCTATACAACGCCACATTTTAGGTCTCAGGCAAACTGACTTTGGTCCTTTAGGCAGGTTTTGAATTTGCAACTATCATCAGTGTGGTTCATTATATCTAGTGTGTGTACATTCTCTCCTTGGCCATTGTCATGTTACTCCAATAGAGTTCCAACTCCCCTCATATTTAGTGCAATCGAGGGTTCAGGGTGACTTTTGGAGTTAACATTCTGGCTTTTGTGTAAGAGTCTACTCACATTTATATTCTCCAAGCCCCTCCTCTTCCCCCATTTGGTTCAAACGATATTTTCCCTTTACTAACTCTGTCTAGGCCCGCTGGTTCTTCTCATTTGTTGCCCAAAAGCCAGTACCATTGTGAACCTCAGATCTATTGCTAAGAATCCATGTGGAACTTAGAGGCATGGGCCCCCAGGGCCATTCCCCTATGTGCTGAGATCCCCCACAGATCCAGCAATTAGTCACATTTAAAATGCTAGCTATCACCTCTACTAACTGAACAAACTTATTATGCACCCCCTGCCAAAGAGGTCTTTACTCCCAAAGGCATTGGGATGGAGAGATGGGTTAGGATGATTATGAAAATGGTTAGTTTAAGTTCTGGGATCATGGTACTTGTTCTCCCCCCACTATTCAATTCTCTTTTAAGTCATCCCATCAGAGTTCCTCCAGATGGTTGTCTTTAGTCGGTCAGGGTCACAGGAGATGATGGTCCACTCCAGAGATGGGCTGTCAGGTCCTTTTACTCATGTGTGAGTCCAGCCCTTCTCCTTAGTCCTTACCCAAGACTCCCAGAGTCACCCTTGTCCACACTGACAAACAAATGAAAAGGCTTCTCCAAGGATGGGAAGGCCAATACCAGAGGTGATCTCAGTGTTTCCTTAAGTTTTGTGAAGCTAGCTTTGCCCTCCTGGTCCCATGAGATGGGATAAAGCTCTTCCTCCAATAAATGTGCATACAAAGGTTTAGTCAATGTTGCATAAAAATCAATCCATAACCTACAATACCATACCAACCCCTGGAACTTTTGCAATTCCCTTTTTGTCCCAGAGAGCTGGATCTGCAGTATATCCAGTATCCTGACTGGATCTAGTTTCTTACTCCCTTCACTAATTAGATGTCCCAAATAGCTTACCTCTCTCTCAGCAAACTGCAGCTTCTTTTAAGAAACTCTCAGACCTTGAGTTCCCAAGAAATTTAAAAGCTTGATTGAGACTTCACTCACACTTTCTCTTTTCATTCCTGCCACTAGCAACTCATCAACATATTGCAGGACTATGGTTTCAGAAGGGGGCTGGAAACCTTTTGAGGATGGTTCCCAAGACCTAGCCAAACAAATCTGCTGACTTGGTATACCCCTGAGGAAGGCCACACCACCTCAGCTACTGTTTTTTGCCTGTGTATGGATCTTCCCACTCAAATCCAAACAGGTTCCTACTTTCTTCATCTTCAAGGCACACCCAGGAGGCATCCTTCAGATCTACGATACTGAACCATTTGCTTTCAGCAGGGATTTTTCCTAAGATGTATAAGGGTCTGAGATGGGATGGTAAAACTATTTTGTTGATTTCTTTAATGTGTGGCAGACCACGTGGCTGCCTGCCTATGTGGCCTCTGCAGCGGCTGCCTAAGGCTGGAGCTATGGAAGGCCCTTCTCCCTTCCTGGCCAGCTGAATAAACCCTGTCACTGACCTTTGGCACCTGTGGGTTGAGAGATCTGTGCACCTGCTGCTGCTGGGACTGGGGATTCCTCTACTGGAGATTCTATCCCCAAGGGCTGTTCCTGAGCTCAGCCACGGCTGGGCTGGGCTCTGCGTCCCATGCAATAGACATTTCCTGTGGGCCTTTCAGGTCACCCTGGGCTGGAAATCTCCTCCACTCTGTTGTTCTCCACTTCTGCTGCTCCAAAATTTGTTTAGAGTTCCTCTCTACAGGTATTTTATGGGCTGTGTGGGGAGACCCTGCATATGTGTGTTTTTCTACTCTGCCATCTTGGCTCCGCCTCCCCCTTCCTTCTGTATTTTAAAGGAACCAAATACTCACTACCTCTTCCTTAAAAAGAAACTTAGAGGTTAAAAAGCAAACCATTTAATTTAACTTCACAATTTAACTAATAGAGCCACTCTGCAAAGTACCATAAATCTTCCTTTTCACATTCAAAAACTGGCCAGGCATGGGTAACAAAATGTAGTTTAAGCATGGATTCTGTATCTAGGTCATTCATATCTAACTCTGAATATTTACTCATGTTCTCTTTTAATCTTTCTAAAAACTTAGATGGTGTCTCATCCTTCTTCTGCACTATCTCAAAAGACTTTCTAATGTTCTGGGGCTTAGGGACAGCATTTCTAATGCCAGTTATAATTAAATCTCTCAAGTCCTGCATGTGAATTCTATGGACTTCATTATTATGGTCCCACCGGAGGTCCTGAGTAGGGTATTGTTATCAGCTGGCAGCACCCAGGTTGCAGGTAGGTGCCAGTGTTCCCATTCTACCATAGCAGCCCTTCTCATCATGCCCCTTTCTTCTTGAGAGAACAGGATATTTAAAACATTCATTAATTCACTCCAAGAATATATGATCTAGTTGCTCTGATACACCCTGTGGGTCTGCCATTAAGGTTTTCATTTCTTTCTTAAAATTTCTCACCTCTACTGCACTAAGAGGTGCATTGACATAAATCAACCCCCCTTGAGCTGACAGGACCTCTCTTAAAAGAAATAACTCAGTGGATGTTTTTTGGTTTCATTTTTAAGGGTAAATTTTCCTCATCTTTTAAAAATTGTCTCAATTCTCTAAACAGAGGACCACGTAGCTCACTAGAACTACATAAGTCCTCCTCCTGTTATCCTTTCGATTCAGGGGGTGGAAAGTGGAGCCACCAAGCCTGCTGCAAGCTGGGGTACATAGGGAGGAGGGAGTGAGAGGATCGAATCCCAAGGATGTGGCTTGCTTTCTTTCTCCTCTTCCTCCCCCTTTTTCCCTTTTAATACCATCTGCTGGGCTGCTGGCATCCAAAGGGCAGCATAAGGGTCTTCCTCTGAATTAAAGGGGTTTTTAGCATTTACATACAGATTCAATTTTTGGCACACCCAGGCCATAATACTCCTCCTAAATCTACTTCACCCCAGATAAGACAATATCTTATCATTTTTCTTTTATCTTTTCCCTTACATTTTGGTAATTCATTCCAATTTTGAAGTCTATTCCTCAAGGGGCTATTTACTGGTACATGAATATCATTCAATTTTTGCTCCAAAGTAATGGGTTTAGACTGCTTACGAATTTATGAAGTCCCTCACGAGAGCTTCCAGGTTTCTTTTTTTTTTTTTTTTTTTTTTAGGTTTCTTTAAAAAAAAAAAAAATCTAGCCAAATTTGTCCAGGAGAGATCACCCTAACTCCCAACAGTCCCAGGAAGCTGGTTCAGCTTCAAACCCTGGGAAATCTTCACCTATCCTAACAAATTACCTAATTTAATACCTAACAACTGCTGCTGTGGCCTTTCTATAACTGAAGTAGAAAGGAGAGGAGGGGGAGCTGGTAGTGTTGATGTGGGAACAGTATAACAAACAAAGGGGAGATCTGAGTAATTTCCAAGTTTTGGCTACAGTCTGCAGCACTTTCACCAAGAAAGAGAGAAGTGGGGGGCTGGGGGGAGAGCAACTGACAGTCCACAGGCCCTGGATTCCTGAAACTCAGGAACCCAGTGAGAAAGGCCTTATGGAAAAGAAATTTTATTTAGAAAATACAATATTCTCCATATTTTAATTATGAAAAGTCTTCACAATCTCATCTCACTCACCTGGGATCTGAGTTAGCACAGTGTTGGGCTTCATTAATAGCCCTGGAATCTTGAACCATTTGGTATTCTCCATGAGGCTCTTTTTCCCTGGGCAGGACTGGAGCTTTGCATGGAGATGGACAAGGGCCAAGGATTTTATACTTAAGGAATTTTCCAATTAAAGGTTGAAGTCCTTCCCAGGCTTCAGGCTTAATCAGATATTAACACAAACACTTTAGGGCCTAGGGGGCTAACAAAGGCTGGAGTAGCTCACCTCGGGGAATTCCCGGATCCCAAACAATTGGCCTGTCTCCTACACTTTCAAGTGAACATGGGGAGATCTGGTGAACAGAGAGAGGCAAAAGGGAGATGGGAGGTTTAACTAGAGAAAATTGACCCCCAATTTCTCCATCAGGTCCCTTCCCAACAAGGGGGCAGGGTCAGAGGAGGACATAAGGAAGGAGCATTTAAACAACAGATCCTCAAATAGACAGTGGAGGTGGTAAGTCTGGAGACATACCTTAATCTCCCCTTCACTGTCCATGACCTGATGGGTCGAGGGGTGGGTAAGGCCAGAGTGATTAGTTAAAACAGAGAACTTAGCCATGTTAAAGTGGGCAACTTTAATTTTATCCTTGGTTTTTGCCCAGGGCTTGGCGAGGAAGGTAGAGAAAATGGGAGCATTGCCAGGACCCAGGCTTTCCTGTCATTCTGAGTCTTGAGAAGACTGGAGAACAGGGTACTGGGGGCTGGGGCTTGACCACTTTTCCAACCTGAGGGACAATCTTTCCTCCAATGTCCCTCCTGGTCATATGGGCTCCACAGGCGTTGGTTCCTGAAGCTCCCTCGGGGGGGCCCCCTGGAGGGCACTGCTTGGACCAGTAACCCTCCTTGTGGCATTGAAAGCAGGTTTCCCCACTGCCCAAGTGGCCAGACTTCCTCCAAGGGGGTAACCCGGAGGGATACTCCCTGGGTCTTTTCCTGGTCATGGAAACAGTCAAGAATTGAGTATGTTCTCTTTTCCTTGCTGCAACGAGGTCTCTGTTGTTAAAAACTCCAAAGGCCCTCTCCAGTAATTGGGCCCAAGGTGTCTGGGGTCCGATGATTGCTACTTTCTGCAGTTTCCTCCTAATATCTGGGGCAGACTGGTTAATAAAATACAAGCTAAGGATTGCTGCCCCTTCTACAGAGTCAGGATCCAAATTTGTATGCTTTTTAATAGCTTCCCCTAACCAATTTTGGAAAAGGGCAGGGTTTTCCATCTCTCCCTGAGTAATTTCCCTAACTTTTGGAAAATTTATTTGCTTTTGAAATGCAGTTCTTAGGCCTTCTAAAAGGCAAATTACCATATGGTCTCTCTTTCCTCTGTCCTCACTCTTTTGATAATCTCATCCTGGCAGGCTAGTGGGAACAGCCTGGAGGGTATTTTGTGGGATCACTGCCATCCAAATGTTCCCCAAACTTTTGGGCTTGTTCCCATATTCTCCTCTTCTCAATGGTACAACAGGCAGAGAAGAGGATGTGCAGATCACCCCAAGACAGCTCAAATTGTAGGGATATGTCCCTAAAACCCTCAGTAAACTTAGTGGGGTCTTCAGAGTATCTCCCAAGTTTCTCTTTAACCTGAATGAGGTCTGAGATGGAGAATGGGACATGTGCTCTAATTGTACCACTAGGTCAAGCAGGAACTTCCCTCAGGGAAAAAAGCCTTGAACTGGCTTGGGAAGAGAGATAGGAAGTCCTGCTTCTAGTGAGGGAGGGGCTGGGGAACTGAATTAGGTTGCAAGGCCAAGATCTGGCTAGCAAGGGGAAAGATCAGCTGGTATCTGAGGAGGTGAAGGGGTCAGAGGGGGAGATTCTCCAGAGAGAGTGCTGTGGGAGTGGGGCCTGAGGCTGGAGTGGATGTTGTCTCAGGGAGAGGGGTTGTGGAGGGAGGTCCCTCTGTAAGGTCCGAGCCTGGGGCCTGAGCTCAGAGCCTGAGTAGGGGTTTCCTCAAGTGGAGGAGGTACAGGGTAGGAGACAATGAAAGGTGAATGAAGCAGGAATAGAGGGAGGTTGGAGTAGAGGAAAAGAGAAGGGAAACCAAGGGAAAGAAGGGGTGGTCAAAGTGGGGAGGAATGGGAAACCAGGAAGGCTAAGGGCGGTTGGGGAGTGGCAGGGGAGGTATGGAAGCAGTAGGAAACTGGGGAGCAGGAGGAGGACTTGGGGAATATTGGGGAGGGCGTAGGAGCTGGGATGGTGGGAAAGGAAGCAAGGGAAGGAGGTGAGGCCAAAGCCCTGGGGATCATAAAAAGGGGGTCATCCAAAATGTCCAATTCACCCCCATTGCCCTTTTGTGGGGTAGCTCTAGCTACAAGCATCTTATCAATCTTTTCTAAGAACGGGGTTCTGAGAAAGCTTGACAAAGGCCATTATGTAAGGTATTTCTATTCATTTTCCTTTTTGGTGACAATATAACTTTAACTGTAAAAGAGTATTACATTGTAAGGCCCCCAAAATGGGCCATACTTTGTGGTCCTCCAGGTGATAATGAGGTCCAACAGTGTTGCAAAAGAACACCAACTTTTTTTTTTTAAGTTCTTTAGGGAAGCTAAATTTTTTCCAATTTTGTAAAAGACAACCCAGAGGTGAATTTTTTGGGATTGAAGAGGATTGACCCATTATAGGCGTGGGGCTGGAAAACCTACCTCAGTAAAGGAGGATGTGGGAATAAGCCTTGAGAAAAAAAACAAAAGAAAAAGTAACTGACATTTCCCTAAATCCCTAGTGCCCAGGGAACAGAGAGTTGGGCATAAACTTCCCAATAGGGCGTCTGTCCTCTGTGCTTTGGAACATGTGCCCAGGTCCGCAGCCTCCAACATAACCACTGGAGTATGAAAGGTCAGATTAAATGGGAGCTCAAAGAGGTTCCCAGGGTCTGTACCCCATCAAGATCAGGTATTGCCTAACCCGGCTAGGGTCCCTGCCTCCCTTCACCTATTTCTAACAGTAGGAATAGCTACTCTTCCCTTGTTGGGGGCCCTGCCCAGGCCCCTGGGTCAATCTGTTCTTTTCCTCCTCCTTCAACATTGGCATTCTCTTAGGGACTATTTGGAGTCCCACTGGGATAAGTTGGACGGACATCCAGGTAATCAGATCCCTTCCTAATAAGTTCACCCTTGCCTCCGGTAGAAATAAGAATTCCCCCCCAAATTGTGACTCCAAGTGTTCCAATTCTAACTCCTCAGTGACAGGGACCGGAAAGTTCTCCCCTTTTACCCCTGAAATCATAAGGGTTTCTTTCCCAATTCTGGCCCCAAGGGCAGTTTTGTAATGGATGATCGGGTGGCTCCCGTTATCAATTAAAAATAAATTCCTGTTTCTCTTTTCCCACCCTCAAATTGATCACATTTTTAAAATCAATTTACATAAAATTTATCAGTTCTCCATCAAGCTCAGGGTGGGCCTGTTCTGTGAACCCCTGACACCCCTAACCCTCAGTGTTCATGGGGGGGAGGATTTTCTGGTTCCCTGCCCGCTGGGGGCAATTCTTTTTCCTACGTCCCTGCTGACCACCAGCAAAACAGGTCGGAGGGGTTCGGTTTGGAAACTTGTTGGTGCAGGGAGGGCAGGCCTGGCGTCTGTCCCTGAGGGACCCTCTCCCACTGCCAGCATCCGCCTTGTTTGCACCCGGAGCTTCCAGGCCCGGCCGCTTCTCACGACCCCCCAGCGCCTCCTCGGCCCCCCTCTAGCTTTCGCAGTCTCTTTTCTGGGTCGGGCCAAGCGCTGAGAACAGAACAGAACCTCCTCTGATCTCAGAAGGGGTGAGGGACCTCTACGCCCGGTACCGGTCACGCCTTCTCTGAGCCCGTCTGACAGTCCGGGGGAGCCAGGTCTGGGTCACCTCGGACACCAGCTGGCCCTTCGGGTGCACTTCTTACGCCCTCTATGACCCCTCTCGAACTCTCCCAAGCTCTGGGGTTCCCCCCCCCCCCCCCCCCCCCCCGTCAGAGCTCCCCCCGCCAGGGAGCGGCATCGCCCCGAGCTTTCCCAGCCGCGCTCCTCATCGAGCGTTTGTAATGGCCGTCAACTCGCTCCACGTGAACCGAGGCCCAGGAAGGGCCCGCCTTCGTCCGCCACCCCACGCGGGTCTTCCTTCGGGGCCTCTAGCCGCTCCTTCAACTGCCAAACTCCCGTGCCAGGAAGGGGCGCAAACACGGAGGGCACTCCCCCGTGAGGGGCTAAGTGGGCACCGCGATCGGGCAGCGGGCACTTCTCCGGGCCTTTTAGCGGTCTGCGCTGGAGGCCAAGGGAGGCAGAGGGGCGGCCGTGCCCGGGGCGGCCAGAGGGCAGCACGAGTGCCCCCTCCGCACGCCAGGCGGCCTTGCTATCTACACAGAGGATCGAGCGTTGGCAAACCCAGTCCCGGAGGACCGCCCTTGGGCCAGAGGACGTTTTCTCCCGGGGGACGCCGGCCCAAACGTGACAATACTTTATCTCCTTTTTGTCTTTCCCTTTACACTCGGGTAACTCCTCCCCACGGCCTAACTTAATCCCCCACGGGCTACCTTCAGGTCCCTTCAGGAGCGGATGGATGCCCACCCCCCGGCCTGGACCGAGAAGCGGGTGCCCACCCCCGGCCTGGACCGAGAAGAGGGTGCCCACCCCCGGCCTGGACCGAGAAGCGGGTGCCCACCCCCGGCCTGGACCGAGAAGCGGGTGCCCACCCCCGGCCTGGACCGAGAAGCGGGTGCCCACCCCCGGCCTGGACCGAGAAGAGGATGCCCACCCCCGGCCTGGACCGAGAAGCGGGTGCCCACGCCCCGGCTTGGACCGAGAAGAGGATGCCCACCCCCGGCTTGGACCGAGAAGAGGATGCCCACCCCCGGCCTGGACCGAGAAGCGGGTGCCCACCCCCGGCCTGGACCGAGAAGAGGATGCCCACCCCCCGGCCTGGACCGAGAAGCGGGTGCCCACCCCCGGCCTGGACCGAGAAGAGGATGCCCACCCCCGGCCTGGACCGAGAAGCGGGTGCCCACCCCCGGCCTGGACCGAGAAGCGGGTGCCCACCCCCGGCCTGGACCGAGAAGAGGATGCCCACCCCCGGCCTGGACCGAGAAGCGGGTGCCCACGCCCCGGCTTGGACCGAGAAGAGGATGCCCACCCCCGGCTTGGACCGAGAAGAGGATGCCCACCCCCGGCCTGGACCGAGAAGCGGGTGCCCACCCCCGGCCTGGACCGAGAAGAGGATGCCCACCCCCGGCCTGGACCGAGAAGCGGGTGCCCACCCCCCGGCCTGGACCGAGAAGCGGGTGCCCACCCCCCGGCCTGGACCGAGAAGCGGATGCCCACCCCCCGGCCTGGACCGAGAAGAGGGTGCCCACCCCCGGCCTGGACCGAGAAGAGGATGCCCACCCCCGGCTTGGACCGAGAAGAGGATGCCCACCCCCGGCCTGGACCGAGAAGCGGGTGCCCACCCCCCGGCCTGGACCGAGAAGCGGGTGCCCACCCCCCGGCCTGGACCGAGAAGCGGGTGCCCACCCCCCGGCCTGGACCGAGAAGCGGATGCCCACCCCCCGGCCTGGACCGAGAAGAGGATGCCCACCCCCGGCCTGGACCGAGAAGCGGGTGCCCACCCCCCGGCCTGGACCGAGAAGCGGGTGCCCACCCCCCGGCCTGGACCGAGAAGCGGGTGCCCACCCCCCGGCCTGGACCGAGAAGCGGATGCCCACCCCCGGCCTGGACCGAGAAGAGGGTGTCCACCCCCGGCTTGGACCTAGAAGAGGATGCCCACCCCCCGGCCTGGACCGAGAAGCGGGTGCCCACCCCCGGCCTGGACCGAGAAGAGGATGCCCACCCCCCGGCCTGGACCGAGAAGCGGGTGCCCACCCCCGGCTTGGACCGAGAAGAGGATGCCCACCCCCGGCTTGGACCGAGAAGAGGATGCCCACCCCCGGCTTGGACCGAGAAGAGGATGCCCACCCCCCGGCCTGGACCGAGAAGCGGGTGCCCACGCCCCGGCTTGGACTCAGACTTTCCCACGCCTCTTCCTGTTTTCTCCCCGGGATTTCTCAGACCCCTCCCCGCTCCCAACCCCACAAAGCCGGCCTCCCGGGGCCAGTTTCTTGCTCGGGGTGGGGAGTGTGAGTTCTTCGATCTCGCAGGCCCCGCAGGACCAATCCCTCCACGGCCCAATCCGGTCACCCAGGGGCTGGGCGCAGACTTACGGGACCGATCGCTTTCCTCCCCTGGCCTCTGCTCTCGGCTCCAGGAGCCTCCCTGCGGGACTTTCTGGTCCGGGGCCCGGGACGTCCCTCCGGTCAGTCCGGGCTAGGAGGGCCCTTCCCCCGCTTCTGAGAGGAGTCCGGGCGGGGAGTCCGAGGCTGGGATCAGAAAGGATGAGAAGGGGCACAGGGTGGCGGCGCTGGCAGGGGCAGCCAGGGAGGGGCCCGGACCCACGTCCCCCTCCCCCCTTCCCGTTACCCAAGGGAAACAACTAAGACCCTGCCTTGGCACCGAGAAGCGGAAGGATTCAGGACCCGGAGGAGCCGGCGCTGAGCGTGCTGGAGAGATGGCCGCTTACCGCGAGTCTTTGGTTCCCAAACCTAGCCCTGAGGACGCTTCACTGGGGGCTCATCCCGCCCGGGGGGAAGTGAGCAGTAAGGGGGGCAGGGTCGGGGAGGGGAGGGCGCGGGGCTCGGGAGTAGCGTGGGGCAGGGCGGCAGGGGCCTCCCGCCGCCCGTTTGAATCTGCCGCCGGCCGCAGCCTGAGCTCGGCGCGGGCGGCGCCGCCCCGGGGCTGGGGGGATTGGCTGCGGGGAGCGCCCGGGCGCCGTGTGGGCTGCGGTGACAGGGACGGCACGTCCCTGCGGGCGGGACGGAGCGCCACCTGAGGCGGCGACGGCAGCCGAGGAGAGGGAGCAGGCGCTGGCCTGGGGGCTGCTTCGGCGTCTCGGTGAGTGCCCGGCCCGCCGGCCCACTGACCGGCCTGGGGGCGGCCCACGCAGGTGCGCGCTCCCCGCCCCGGGAGCGGGCCGGGCCGCAGGGTTACCGTGGAGGCCCGAGGCGGGGGAGACCCCCCTCAATACACCTGAGAAGCCCCGAGACCGCGGGGCCCTGGCCCGATGGGGAGACCTTGGGACCCCTGGGGAGAAGAGGGCACTCCCGCCCCAACCCACCCGGGGCGCCGGGGCTGGCGCTCATTTGCTGGGGTGGGGGTGGGGGTGGGGGTTGGCGTAGTTCCTTCGGAGGCGGCATTTGATCAGTTGGGGGGCGGGGCGGGCACGAAGCTAGCAAGGATGGGTTTAACGGTGCACCTCCCCGGGTGGTCTCCACCCGTCCGTCCATCTTCCCACTCTCTTCGTCTGTGTCTGTCTCGTTTATACCTACGTACCAAGTACTCCGGTCTGTCTTTATCCCGGGCCCTCCCTTCCGATCATTAGCTATGTATCTACCTGGTACCTATCTCTATCTGTCTATTGCTTTGGGATCCCCCACTTCCTGGACACCAAGGCAGAGGAGGATCAGAGGTGCGTGGGGTGGAGGGCCACCCAAGACCACCGACAAACCACGGAGGGCTTCTCCAGGTAGAGGCAGAAAAGAAAATTTATTAGCAAGTCTCGCGAGAGTTGGGCATGCTCCTCCCCAGGGCGCCGTGCTTACGGAAGGGAAAGCCCCATCCTATACCCTAACGCAGAGAACCCCGCCCCCCACCGTCCCTCCCCTCCATTGGCTGGGAGGCGGGCTTCAGTGTAGGCGCGAAAAGCGGGACGGAGACCCCGGAAGTCAAGCGCAGCCAATCCGAACTTATCTCCTCTAGTAACTAAGTGGTGTGGCGAAGCTGCAGCCGAGGTAAAGGGCAGGCGGGGAAGGGGGAGCTTCCTGGGGCTGGAAACCCGCCCGTAGGGAGTCCGTCGGGGCTTTGTTTGCCAGCTTTGGTGCTGGGGTGGCCCTCCGGCCCTCAGTCCGCTTCCGTCCCCCCACGATCCCCTCATCTCCTTTTCCCCCTGCCTGCCCCAGCCCCCCTTAGGCCTGACGAGTGTGGAGGCTGCCGCCGGCAGGACGCCTAAAACACCAGATGGGTGCTTCCTGAGTCTGTTTTTAAAAATATTTCCGTGAAAACTGTGTGTCAGTATAGTCGGTTCCCTCTGTAGTCCTGAGTGTGCACTGAAAGCCGTCCCTCTGGTGGAGCTGGCCAGGCTTCTTGAGTTACGGGGAATAATCGGACACGCAAGTCTGCCCAAAGCGCTTTTGTTTGGAAGAAGGGTTTGTGTTTGCTGACGGGATTGTGTGGTGTCTGTATACGTGCATCTACACACGCACACACACACGTATCTGTAGGTGCACGTACACCAAGTACTGTAACATTAGGTCACTTCGCCACCACCTGGATGCAGCCACTGTACTGCCGTGGTCCGTTCTGTCCTTCCGGACGAGGACCAAGATGACGTCACTGTGTTGGAGTCAACAGACTCCAGCTAAGATAGAAAGACAGATAGGTGGCCCTGCCCCCAAGGAAATCACATCGTCATGGGAAAGACAGCATGCAAACAACTTGGAACATGCAGGATACACGTACACCTTAAATGGAAGACGTCAGCAGCGGGGGAAAGGGGAAGGGTCTCTTGCAGAAGGGAGGATGTGAGCTGTGTCTTGAAGGAAGCCAGGTAAAGAAGGAGAATATTCTGAGCATGGGATGGATGAGGGTTGGGGGGGGCGGGGTTGTGAGGTACCAGGATAGGTCACCTGGAGAATCCACAGACTCAGGCATTGCTGAGGTCAAGGTTAAGATTTAGTAGGCTTTTCAACGGGCAAGTGTTCATAGGGAACCCGCAACCTTAGAGGGGTACAGGGAAAGTTTATATAGGATGTTCTATAGTGAAACATGTGCCAAATATGCCAGCTAGGTGTTTTTGGGGGGGGTGTTAAAGAGTGGTCAGTTCTTAAAGGAGCATGCCCCTTTGGTATCTACTGAGCAAGTATTTTACCCAAAGTTCATCAGGAAATGGGGGGTGGGGGAGGCAGCAGGCAGCAGCACTACCTGGAGGTGTGGTTTTAGGCCTGAAATGTCACTCAACTAATGGTCAGGGCTGGCTCAGAAATGCCAGGGTGTATGTAAGGGAATGTACATATGTCTAAGTCTAGGGTACGTATGATTGGTCATCATGACCCAGTGCACACTCGGTTCAGCCCGTACACAGCTGGTTCAGACTAACGAGTTCTAGAGGGGCAGCTGGCTACTAGAGCAGGAAGGGAGATGATGGTTGTTGCTAGGGCAGGCTGTGTCCTTGGGCTGGGGACAAACTGCCTGGGACAGTGTTTTGAGGCTAGGGGGAAATGTGATTTTAGAATTGGGGCCCAAGCACATGTACTCGAGCACCCCATCAGGATGCCTTAATGACTTAGATCATCATGAGAGGTGATCTCTTAGAAGTGAAGCCTCCTGGAAGAACTCATTGTTTCTTACACTGCTGAAACGTCTGCAGCTAGCTCACCTTGTAGAGAAACATGCTGTCCTGTGCTAGACCTCCCCCTCTTCGGAGACCTGTTTTTAAGCACCCTACCCACAACCTAAGCTGCTTGTTCTTGAAAAACTTCCAGCCTTTTCTGGTCTGCAGGTAAGCTGGTGTAACTGCCTTTGTTCTCTGTTGCTGGGGGAG
Source organism: Notamacropus eugenii (assembly GCF_028372415.1). Classification (NCBI taxonomy): domain Eukaryota; kingdom Metazoa; phylum Chordata; class Mammalia; order Diprotodontia; family Macropodidae; genus Notamacropus; species Notamacropus eugenii. The sequence continues at coordinate 299,167,868 of NC_092877.1, read as the reverse complement.
ATTTCTGTGAATAGATTGTGCCCCCTGAAGCCCAGCCAAAGGGATAAGAGGAAGGAGGGTGGGAGGAAGCTTGTGTTAGGGTATAAATAGACCCCGTTTTCTGTGACCATCTTGTACTTCCTGACTGGCGCCATTAGTGCAATGAGGGCCAGTAGTCCCCTTTCTCATGAGAAAGCAATAAACTCCTGTCTGTTTTCAAGGTATCTAAGTCTTTGTCTTGCTTTTGAGTAGTGGTCTCTGCACCACACATCATCATCATGATTAATGTTCATAGAGGGTCTACAAGTGACCTGTTCTGTACTATGAGTTAGTTGTTATCACTTATCGTTATAATCATATTATAATAATATAATATATTATATGTATGTAATAACATAATATATAAATGATATATTTAGCAATTCTGATGATCCAGTTATGTTACAGTTTTTCATTATTTGAATCCCAGTGAGAATTATTTACAATAAATAATCTTTCACTCTTCCTTTAATTAGTGTATTCAGTACACTATATTAGTGTATTGATTGTGCGAAACTATCATTTTTGTTCTATAAAGGAAATACTGAAATATTGCTTTTTGATTCTAAAACATAATTACTAGAGTCAGTCAACAAGCAGTTAATAACAAAAATAATAACTGTGTGTCTGGCACCCAGCTAAGTGCTGGAAATACAGATACAATTAAAAAGAAAGGCAATCCCTGCCCTAAAGAAACTTTTATTCTAATGGGGAAGACATCACATAAAAGGAAGCTAAAAGTGGAGGGAGGATGAAAAGGAAAGGAGAGATGCCTGATTTGGGAGTACTGAAAAGGAGGTTTGGGGAGTCACAGAGAAGGGCTACCAGGCCAGGGTGTGAATTCTGAGCACAGGTGATATTCCAGGAAGAAGACGTGCCTGGGGCGTGATGAAGTCCAGCGTACAGCCTGATGAGGAATTCATAGAGGATTTATAGCATCAAAAAAATTTAGATTATCTACTCCAAATGGCAAGAATTTTAAGCTTCAAAGGAAAAGAAAAATGTTATTTTGTTATAGTTGTAGATGAAAGTTACAAAGTACTAATAATTGGAGTTGAGGTCAATAGGGATAATCTTTTGGCTTAAATTGTGGAAAAAGATAATCAATGAATCAACAAGTATTTATTGAGTGTATAGAATATGTCAGGCACTGTGCTGGTTGTTGGGGATACTGGTACAAAGAATGAAAGAATCCTTACTTCTAATGATCTTCTAATGGGAAAGATAGCAAGTACATATAAAAATATACAGAACAAATAAAGATTTAATACACATGACACCTACATGGTATGGTAGATGAGTATAGTGATACCTGAATTTGAATCCTTCCTCAGACACTGCATGACCCTGGCAAGTCAATTACCCTCTTTCAACCTTGGTTTACTCATCTGTAAATTGGGGATAATAGCAGCTACCTTGCAGGGTTGTTGTGAGGGTCAAATGAAGTAACATATAAAAGTGCTTTACACACTTTAAAGCATGCTCACTTCCCTATTGCTCCTTACTCTACAGTATACAGGCTAAGACGGATGGTGACTCCTTGCCCTGGATTGCCACCCAGGCAACCAAAAGGTCCTTGGGACTTTTTGACATGCCTAGGCAAAGGGCCTCTCTTCAGGCCTTGCTGGATTTTTGACTTGGCCCTGGGGTGAGAGCATCAGAGCAGTCAGTTGGAATCTGTTTCTACTTCCTGCGCAGGTCAGGCCCGTTTGTACCAGATGGGAGAACTCTTGTCCTGTTGAACAGCTGCAGGACCGTAAATAAGTTTGCATACTTTCAGAATGCAATGTGTTCATCAAAAATGTCCATTTCAGTTAGTTCTAATAATCTTGTACTTATTTTTTTCTCTTCATCCTCTATGTTGAAAAACTATAGGTCTAGCACCTAATTCATGAGGTAGAAGGCTCAGATGCTACCTAGATCCTATCCCTAATGTCCACTAACCTCACTGTCCCTTGGTACCGACCTGGGCTAGCAAAACAAATCACTAATTTTTTGCTCTGGCATTTCACTATCAAGATTTCATATAATGCCTTTTCTAGATCTTTGTGGAATATGGAGGAGAGCTGGGTTTTTACTTCTTTTTAAACTATCTTAGCTAGTTATGTAAATCTCCCTCATCTTTAAAAACATACTTGACCTTACCATCCCCTTGAGCTATCATCCCATAACTCTCCTTCCTTTCCATTACTGGGAAGCTCTTGAAAAAAAGGTAATTGCATTTATTGTCTTCATTTCTTCTCTTCCCACTCACTTTTTAATTCCTTACATATGGCCTTTGATCTCACTCTCAACTGAAATCGCTCTCACCAAGATTAGTAACAATCTCTATTTTAAAAGTTCAGTTCTATCTTATTTACAGTTCTGAATTCTCTCCCACCCACCTTCCCCTTCCCCACTTATTGAGAAAGCAAAAGAAACAAAACCCATTACAAATTTGTTTAGTCAAGCAAAACAAATTCTCATATTAGCCATATCTAAAAAAAAATACTTCACTTTGTACTTTTATTACTTCTCTAGCTGGAGGTAGTTAGCATGTTTCATTATAAATCCTCACAGTCATTGTTTCTATTGTGTTAATCATAATTCCCAAATCTTTCAGAGTCATTTGTCTTTCCAATATTGTTAGTATTATATAAATTGTTCTGGTTCTGTTCATTTTACTTTGCATCAGTTCATATGAATCCAAAGTTTTTCTAAAAACATTTCCTTCATCATTTCTTGTGGACCACCATTCATGACACTCTTAAATGTAGCCAAATCAGATTAAAATGTAATTGGGAAATACTGAACAAAATAGGTAAAAATACAATAGAAAATACATACATAATGTTAATATAGTCAATTCCCAACTTTCTTAGGGTTAATGTTCCTAGAAAACAGTGCAGGAGTAAAAAATACGAATGTTGCTACAATGAACCTATGGGAAATTAGGCTTTAGGTTCCTTTAAGCGTAATCTCTCTCTAGAGACTGCAAAGATACACTTTTCTGCATACAGTAATTTAAAAGAAAAATTAATTCTGATAACATGCACTTTACCAACGCAGCAACCATGAAAAAACCATAAAATGTAATACGTGAAATAAAATAAAATTGATAATGTGCAGACAATTTTTTCTCGCTTGGTATATTCTTCTTTAATCCCATTCAATATCCTTCATAAATTTATAATATCTAATTTTTCTAAAATTCTATTAAGGTACTTCATTTCTTTTTTGTTTTTGTTTTGTTTTGTTTAAATCTGTCTAGGTCTGAGTAGGGCAGATTGAGGTCCTCTACTATTAGAATTTTGCTGTTTCTTTTTCCACGGAACTCATTTTACTTTAGAATTTGGATAATATGCCATTTGGTGAATATATGTTTAGTGTTGATGTGAATTCATTATCTCTGGTGCCTTTTAGCAAAATGTAATTTCCTCATTTGTCTTTTTAAATTAAATGTGTTTTTATTTTTGCTTTATGTGAGATCATGATTGTTACCCCTGCCTTTCCCCCCCCCAAATTTTAGCTGATTGAATTTAGCTATTTCACTTTTGAAGCTAATAGATTCTGCTTCATTCCCTTATTTTGACCCTGTTATCTTACTGTTTCAAGTGCATTTCTTATAAATAACATATTGTTGGATTCTGATTTCTTAGCCAATCTATTGTCCTCTTCTGTTTTATGAGTGAATTCGTCACATTCATAATTGTAATTGCTAACTGTATGTTTCCCTTCATCCTATTTTCTTAAACTTTTCTTTCTTTTTGCTTTGCCCCCTCTTTGAGATTGTTTTGCTTCTGACTAATCCCTCTCTTAATCTATTTTCAGTCAAGTGTTAACTGCTTCCCCTTACTCCTTCTCCTTGGTGTTAAACTTCTATTTGCACAGTATGTTTATTGGAGATTATTTCCCCCCATTCTTTCCCTTCCGCCTCTCCTACTTTATTCTTCTTCCCCACCCTTTCTCTTCTTCTAAGATCATCAGGACATACAGAATCAGTCACAGACCATCTGTCTATGACCCCTGATTACAGAATCAGTTACAGACCATCTGTCTATGACCCCTGATTATGATAGAGTTCTGAGGGACTACGTATATAATTTTCTTACATTAGAATTACAGTCCGTTTTTGTTTGGTTCCTTATGATTGCATGCTCATGTTTACCTTTTTAGGCTTCTCAACTCCTATTTGCATGTCATATTTTCTATTTAGCTCATCTTTTCTTCAGGAGTGCTTGGAAGGCCTCCATTTCATTAAAAATCTCACTCTCATCCCATATTGGATTATACTTATTTTTGCTGGATAAGTTATTCTTAGTTAGAGCTTTTACATTCTGGAATATCATGTTGTGAGTCCTCCACTCTCAATAAGTTTTCACTTCTAAATTGTGTGTGATCCCAGCTGTGACTTCTTGGTACTTGAAGTCTTTCTGGCTGCTTTCAGTATTTTTAATTTTTTTTTTTGTCTGACATATTTCTGGAAATTTTCATTTTGAGGTTTCTCTTAGGTGTTAGTTTTTTTCTCTTTCCACTTTGACCTCTAGTTCTAGGAGATTTCACCATTTGTCCTTTAGGATTTCTTGAAATATTATGGCTAAGCTCTTTTTTGATCCTGGCTATCAGGTACCCAGTGATTGTTAAATTATCCCTCCTCTATGTCAGTTGTTTTTGCTGCGAGATGCTTAATATTTTCTTCCCTTTTAAAAAATATATTTTGACTTGATTTTAATAATTCCTGATATCTGATGGAGTCAGCTTATATTTGGTCAATTCTGATTTTCAGGGATTTATTTTCTTTTGCTCTAAGTTGTTAATTCTTTTCTCATATCTTTTTTCTATAACTCTCATTTGTTTTTAAAAATCATTTTGAGCTCTTTTTTTTTTTTAAATCTCTTGCTTTAATTCTTCCAGGAATTCTAGTTGGATTTATGACTTCACTGCATTTTTCTTTTTTGCATTGGTCTCTTTTTCTGGGTTTGTGTCTGGGGATTCCCTGTCATTATTATAGCTTTTTATGATGGGATTCTTTTTTTGTTTGCTCAGAAAGCCTACTTTTTGACTTTGGACTTTATATCAGAGCTGGGCTCTGAACAGTTCTGTAGGGTTTATCTCTTTTGGGCTTCTGTCCTCTACTGTCCATCAGCTGCTTTCGCAGATCCAGTTAGGAGCCTGCAGGCTTTCACTGCACTCAAAGTGATGTGATCCTGGGTGAAGTTTGCTCATGGCCCTCCTGGTCTGAGCTCTGCAAGCTCCTGACCTAGGTTGGGGTCTGTTAGCTTGTCCCTGCTTGGAAGTTAACCCCCTTGGAGGTTCTGCTGTTTCCCTGTTCTACTGCAGGTTTCATCCTGGTCTGGAGGCTAGAACCAAGTCCCTACTCTGCTCCTGAGATCAGAACCACATAGCTAGTTTACTATTAAACTTGTTGCTTGCTCAGTATGCATATAGAACCTGCTAGCAACTTCTCCTTTGGGATCACTCTGCTCTGGCCTGGATCTGAACAAAGAACAGCCGACCTGCCAGATTGCACCTCTTCCTGCATCTGGCCCTACTTCAGGCATCCCCTGGAATTTTCTCCTGCCATGGTACTTCCTGCCTGGTACCTCGTCTCAGCTATCATTTAGTCCCTGGTCTCTTCCCTCTCCAAACTACACATCTTTCCATTGATATTGCTAAAAAAAAAAAAAAAAAAAGCACAGGCCTGTCCGTGTCTTACCCAAGGATCTTCAGTGCCTCCCCATTACTTTAGGATATAAACCCCTTTGCCTGGCATTTAAGTCTTTCACAATCTGGCTTCCATCTCTTAGTCTCTAAGGGGACTAATACTACCTTTCCCAGTAATATTCCTTATCCCCCACCTACATGGCAACTGATGTGACCCCTAATAGCACAGGATTCAGAGCCTTGTGCTTTCACAGAGGTGATTCTGCCATCTCCACCTTTTATGGCATTTGCTATACTTAAGAGTCCTCCCCCACCTCACTGTCTTCTTTGAAGGCTGTAATTGGGAGGTAGCATGGTAAATTTGATTGATGGTGAACACTTTCTGATTGGTATGTGCCCCTCCACCCCCAAGCCCACATTCCCTACTTCAGAGTTGGTTGGAGAGGACTGTATTACCATCCTCTGGTTATGCCCTCGGACTACCCCAGAGCCTAAAAGAGCAGATTGGAGACCTGGACCCACTGAGCAGGAGGAGCCAGTGGACTGTATTCCATTCTACCTCTTTGAGTCTGTGTACACATTCTCTTCACTTTTACCTTTTAGAATCCTGAGTAGTCCTTTAAGCTCAGGTGCTGGCCAGTTCCATGCAAAGTCTCTTCTGATTTCTCCTGGTTATCAGGGCTCTCTCCTTCCTGACAGTATGTGCAGTATTCCATACCGACAGTCACCCACTTGTGCACTGAAGGGAAGAAGGTGTGTTTTTGCCTCTTTTCAGAGGTCAAGCATGGCTATTTTGATTCGTGTTTAGTTTGGGTTTATTGTTCTTTCTCTTTATGTTGGTGTAGTCATTGTGTACATTTTCCAGGTTCTACCTCCTTCCTTCTGTGTCAGTCCACATAAATGCTTCCATGTTTCTCTAAATTGGTGGTCATCATTGCTTGATTCACATTTCATAGATTTTCAATCCTAAGCTAAAGGCTTTGTATTTTATCCTAAAGCTATTGGGATATTCTGGAAAAGAGACGGGAAACAGGGAGACCAATTAGGAAGCTATTGTAGCGGAGTAATGATGCCTGCCTCCAACCAGGTATTTCTTTCATATTTGTCAGAATCAAGGCATCAAGATGCCTTGAATGATGTAAGACCAGAGATAACTTGGATCCTTTGATTTGCAGTGTCAGTAGAGGCATGAAACAAGGAGATAATGTTCACCAAAGGTATTCACCGCTGTCCTGGAGGAGATCTGGTATAATCTATATTAAAGAGAGATTTCCACTGGTAAGATTTTCCCGATGCTCCAATTTGCAAATGGTTGTGTACCGATTGCATCAAATCTTAGAACACAGCAGAGTCTCCTAAATAATATTTGTGACTGAGAAAAGAGTTTGTCCATAATTACCCACGGAGGAGATGTCAAGGGTAATGGAATAAACAATAGGCAGTAGAATGTCTGTGTCCAGAATATGAGATGCACTTGGATTGACAACCCATGGAGTTCATTCTTCAACGTATGTTTATTTCAGACTGACCTTGCAGCTAGATCATCAGTCATAAAACAGGCATTTCCTAAGTGCCTATTATGTGCCAGGCACTCTGCTAGGCCCTGAGTATACAAATACAAAAGTAAGCTTGTACTTTCCCTCAGAACTTCTGTCCTACTTCAGGATATGTCATGTTCATGAATAAATGAACACTGTATTTCGAAACGGTTCTCAGTGATGAAAGTGGGACATGAACTAGTGGGAGAACCAGGAGTGGCCTCTTGAAAGTGGCTGCCCTAGAGCCGATCACTGCAGGGACTTCGGAGTGAGCTGCCAGACCCGGAGGAGACGAGAGAGAACATTGCTGCCACAGGGGACAGGCAGGAGAAAGTGGTAGGAGGTACAGTAATGAATGGAAAAAATTGAGCAGGCCTGGTTGGTTTCAATGAGGTCACAGATCCAGTGATGTACTGGAGTATTTAGAAAGTATACATGCATTTAAAAAAAATATATCAGAATAAGTGAGGCTTTTCCCCAGAATTCTTCATTTTGAGGACTGAAATTTGTGTCAGGCTGCCTCAACTCTAGACATCCTGCCTCCTCTGCACCACTCGAGTCTACTGCTTTTTAAAATTTGTTATTCCACAGGGGACTGGGCTGCTTCTGACCATTCTCTGCTGTCTCCCCACCCATAAGGTCAAATATGGGGAACCAATCAGGTATTTCTGAGGGAAAAAAGTCCACCTTTCCTCTAAAATCCAGCCCTTCCTGAGCTGCCCTGGTATCATGATGTATAAAGATCCATGGTAGGAAGAGGAAGAAGAACAAGCATTTATTAAGCACCTACTATGTGCAAGCGTAGTGCTGAGCACTTCACAGATATTTCATCTGATTCTCACAACAGTCTGGATGCTGTTATTAGACACATTTTACAAATTGAGGATGGCAGAAGTTGCCAGGGGAAAGGGTCCCACATGTACAAAAATATTTAGAGCAGCTCTCTTTGTGGTGGCCAAGAACTGGAAATAAAGGGATGCTCATCAACTGTTGAATGACCGAACAAGTTGTGATATATGAATGTAATGGAATACTATTGGGCTATATGAAATGTTGAACAGGAAGACTTTGAAGAGGCCTGGAAGGACTTACGTGATCTGATGCTGAGTGAAAGGAGCAGAACCAGGAGAACTCTGTACACAGCAACAACCACGGTGTACGAGGAATTTTTCTGGTAGACTTAGTCCTTCACAGCAATGCAAGGACCTAAAACATTCTCAGAGGACTCTTAAGGCAAAATGCCTTCCACATCCAGAGAAAGAATTATGGACTTGGATTGTAGAATGAAACAGACCATTTTTTCTTGTGTTTTGTTTTGTTTTATGATTTTTCCCATTCATTTTAATTCCTCTATGCAACATGACTAAGGTGAAAATGTATTTAATAAGAATGTATGTGTAGAACCTATGTAAGATTGCACGCCGTCTTGGGAATGGAGGGGGAAAAGGGGGGCAGCGAGTGGGAAAAAAATCTAAGACATATGGAAGTGATTGTAGAAAACTGTAAACAAATAAAATAATTTTTAAAAAGTTACTAGGATCACACAGCTAGTTGAGTGTCTGAGATGATTTGAACTCAGATCTCCTTAATTCCAGGCCCAGTGCCCTCCAACTACTCTGTCTAGGCATCTCATTCATTGCCTCGAAGGGGTCATAGAAAGCTTTTGAGATGAAGGGTTAGACTTCTCTAGGACTATTGTTGATACCTTCCCTTCTCTTGACATACCCTGAAGTATTTATCATATGCAGGGTTTGGTGAGTTATATCCCTTTCTTTTCCTGGTTGGTCATGTGTGCCTCAGCCCCATTCATTTCCTTTCCTTGTTGCCCCTTCACTAGAGTGTTTCCTTAAACCTTGACTCCTTAATTTACCTTTCAAGACTTCTTTTTTATTACAGAATGTCATAGAATTTCAGAATTGAAAGAGAGTTCAGTGGTCATCTAGGTCAACTTATACCTAAAAGGAATTCCCTTCTATTATGTATTTGACATGTGGTGATCTAGCTTGAAGGTTACTACCTCCTGAGGCAACCCATTACTCTGTTGGATACCTCTAATTATAAGGAAGTTTTCAGATTGGGTTGGGTAAACTTTGTGATGCACTAAACTAGCTAACAAACACACCAATTCTTACCCCTTTTAAACTGCTATGACTCATTCCTTTATTAATTCTCTATCCAGGTTCCAAGGCAATCCAGAGGTACATTTCAATAATTGCTCATACATTAATAGAAATTCACATTCTCATTAATTATTCCATTAGTTCTGAGCATCCACTCTATTTTAGAAACTAGAGAAACAACTTTTCCCCTAAGTTTTCTCTCTTCTCTCATTCTGTCTCACACAAACCCCTGGGAAGCACCAGCTTTGGAAAATGCCTTATGGGGAATCCCAGGTTCAAGAATTACCGAATTTGAAAGCAAAAGAAATGGATCACAGAGAGACAAAATTTTCAGATGCATCATGTCCCATAGAAAAAGACAGTCCAGATAGTTCTACAGTATGTTGAAGATCAAAGACAGTGAGTACTGGCAGAAAGAGAGTTGCTAGTTCACTGCCTAAAGTACATGAACCTTTAGCAGAGGGAGTCTAAACCACAGAGTGGCATCATGAGTCTTGGGGAGATTGTGTAGTAGGACTCTGGAAAAGGGAAGGCAACAGAATGACAGAAAGTTGTTCCCCAGATAAAGACCTCTAGTTTGATTCCCTTCTGAGAGTGGGGTATAGCTAATGGACTATTTTTGTACTGTGTTTCTGTATTCATTGGCCGTCATGACTCTTTAGTGTTTTAGACATTTTTGGTAAAATAAAGGCTGTTCCATATCTAGTACCCATATTGTGTGTACATCAAGTGCCTATACAGGGGCACTCTTATCCACATTTTTCTAAATGTAGGTTAAAAAAATTTATACCTTGGAACTTTTCCTGGAATAACATTAAATAGTTAAAGCAGTTAAACCAAAGAAAGAAAAACTGACCCTTTAGTGTTAGCCCCTAGGACTGAATGTGATTCATGTGATCCCAGAGTCCTTGGGAACACTGGCTATTGGTTGCCATTTTCAAGATTCTTTCTTATTAAGTAAAGATTTTTAAACATCTCTCTATAAAACACTTGTCATTGGACCAACATTTTCTTGACACTTTCTTTCTACCCAGAACATGGGAAGGCTTTACTTTAAAGAAGAGAAAGCTGTTCTGAGACCACACTAGTCCCAGTTTCCCTGATGAAGCTTCCTGCTCATCCAGGGCATAAAAGGTCCCCGCCTTATAAAATCGAGTCTCCTTGGATTTGATGGATTTCAGAAGCTCACAGAAGTAAACTTACTCTGGATTTCCATATGGAGATGAGAGGGAGCATGTCTAGAAATGTGGTTGGTCTCCCTGCTTCAAGTCTCTCCTTACTCCAGTCCATCCTCCACTCAGTTGACAAAATTGAAATTCCTAAAATTAAAATCTGACTACATCATTTCTCTATTCAGTAATTCCAGTGACTCCCTTTTACCTCAAGGATTAAATATAAAATCTTCTACTTAGCTTTTAAAATCCTGTATAACCTAGCCTCTTCCTATCTTTCTAGCCTTCATACACCTATTACTCCTCCACTGTTATCCAGTGACACTGGCTGCCTCACCGTTCAACATGTCACTCCAGCTCCCAACTCCAAACGTCTTCACTGGCTGGCCCCTATGCCTCAAATGCTTTTCCTCTTCATCTCTGCTTCCTCGTTTTCTTGGCTTCCTTCAAATTCCAACTAAAGAGCTGCTTTCCTTTATCTTAGTGCCTTCCATCTGAGATAACTCCCAATTTGTCTTGTTTGTTATATGGTTGATTCCATTTTGTCTTCCCCATTAGGCTGTGAAATCCTTGAGAGTAGGAACTGCCTTTTTCCTTTCTTTGCACCTTCTTAGCACAATGCCTCTCCCATTGTAGACACTTAATAAATGTTAATTGACTAAGCATTATTCTGTCCTTGTTGCAAGGGCAACTATGTAGTACAGTAGATAAGAGTACTGGGCCCAGAGTCAGGAAGACCTAAGTTCAAATGTGGCGTCAGACACTTACTAGCTGTGTACAAGTCACTTAACCCTGTTTGCCTCAGTTCTCTCATCTGTCAAATGAGTTGGAGAAGAGAACTGACAAACTGCTCCAGTATCTTTGCCAAGAAAATCTCAAAAGTGGGTCATTAAGAATCAGCCATGGTTGAAAATGACTAAAAATATCCTTGGAGTGCTAGGGAAAAGTAAATTTCCTTGTGGTTATTGTTCAATGACTTGTAAATGCCTTATTTCATCCTAACATTCAAACTGAATATAGAGGTTGCAGGCATTGGAACTGTAACTCCAACATCTAGTCATTCATTTTACTGGTCGTTGGAAGTAGATAGATATGAGACCCAATTCTCAGGGAGATTATAGTATAATAGGAAGCAAGGAAGATGAAGTTTTAAAAATATATAAGTAGTAAGGAACTGGAGACTTTTTTCAAGTTAACATATACGCAGTTCCTACTTCTCCCCATTTTTAATCTACCTCTAGCTTTTCAATTTCAGAAAAAAAAATTGGTTCTTGATCACCATCTAATGGTGAAAGTGGATAACTGCAGCACTAAAAGTCAGGTGAAGATGGAAGAATGAAGGCTCATTTTTCATTATTTTCCTCATAAGAGAACACGATCCTCTGCAAAGTCATTCTGGTTATAAATAGTTCTAGTGCCGTATCATCATTGGAGTAAGGCATTACAGAAGTTGATCCAGCTTCTTACTTCACTGAGAACTCTAAGGGCATCCAACATGAACACCTTCAGCTCCCTCTTTCTCTTCTCAGCACCATCCCATTCTCTCTTCATTTAACTGAACACAGAAAAAGAAACATTCCTGCTGCTTACTTGGACTCCTGGCTTTGCCTGCGTGCTTGAGCTTATTCTTTTCTGCCTTTCCAAGCCCTTTCTCCATCCAGCATCCACTTTCTCTCTTGTCTCACCTCGCTGCACTACTTTGAGATTTCTCTGATTTCACCCAGAAAGTTCATTCATCATCCTAGAAGATCTTATCAGCCTTGGTACTCTACCTCATTACCACCTCTCAGATTGGAGGATAGGACCATGAACTCCAAACCTCCTTTTATAAGGAGAGAACTCAGATCAGGCATCTCCTCATGTCTCACCTGGCTGCATTATGGGGCTCCTGCCTGACTGCTCCATCATGCCTCTGCCTTTCAACTTCCTTTTGTATTTTGTCTTCCCCCATTAAATTGTAAGCTCCTTGAGGGTGGGTACTGCCTTTCTCTTTTTGTATTTGTTTCCCCAGTGCTTAGCACAGTACCTGGCATGTAGTAGGTGTTTAATAAATATTTGACTATTGACTGTTGTGGTGGGAACTGATGTGGGAGCAAAGAAGAGATCCAGAGAAAGTGTTCAAGGACTGTTTGAGGTTAGACAGAAGGTTTTCAGCTGGGGAAGTCAAAGAAGGCTTTATGGAGGAGATGGCATCCGAGCAGAGGCTTGAATGAAAGTGGGGATCCTAAAAGGCTAGAAATGAGAAAGGAGTGCATTCAAGCTATGGGGGAATGCCTGTGTGAATGCATAGAGGCAGATGATAAGCAGATTTCAGGGGAGTGCTATGGGTCCACTTTGGTTGAAATGTAGAATGTATGAAGGAAGGGAAGGTAGGTTGGAATAAGATCGTGGAAGTATTTAAGTGAGAAGCCAAGGGGTTTTTATTTATTACTAAAAGCAATAGGGAATTAGTGAAGGTTGTTGAGCAAGGGAATAGCATGGTGTAGCGCCAATGCAATATTCGTAGTGCCCACAGCAGCCATGAATGTGCCAGCGCAATTATGAATTGCAAAATACAATAGACTCTCCACTTGGAAAGCAAAACCAAAATGTCTATTCAGGCACCAGAAAGCTGAATCCCAACACCAGAAAGCCGAATCGTAACACTAGAAAGCCAAATCCATCATACAACAAAGAAATCTATGCATAAAAACAATGTAGAGGATAACACCATCTGCAGGCCTTTCCCTTGCTAGGCTTCCCATAAACCAGCTCCCTTAAACAAATCGCAAAAAATCTCCCTTAGACAAAATCACAAACAAGGTCTCTCACTCTACCTAGCCAGCTGTCTTTTCCAGCTCTGATTGCCCTCTGACCAACTTCCTCTCAGCTCTACTGTAGTTCTGTCTCTTCTTTTCCTCCCTTCCTGCTTCACCCCTTCCTGTTCCATTTGACTTAGACTCATGTGACTCAAGTTTCCATGTTCCTTAGGCAGGTCACATGGGCCTATTAATGGAGGGGAAAGATCTTCCCATTAAGAAACAAAATTACATTAACAATAAGCAAAAATGCATTGTCAATACACATGGTCAAACCTGAACCTTAGGAAAATTACTTTGGGATGGGTAGAACTAAGATGGTAGAGTATTGAGAAGTACAGGGAATGGCTAAATAAACTGTGGTAAATGACTGTAATGGAATACCATTGTTCAGTAAGAAATGCTGAACAGATGTCCAGCATATAAGAGTCCAGCAGAGCAGTAAAATGACCTCATTGGAAGATAGTAGAAGCTCATTAGTGCCAGAGGCATAAATTGTCCCTTTATACTGGCCCCCAGTTACGTATATTCTATATATGTGGCCTCCCCACATATGATCTCTATGCATGCCCACTCTTCCTACTCTTGTGGTATATAGTTCTTAGAAACTGCACCCCAGTTTTATTGATTTTCTATTGTTACTTTTGTTACTATGTTATTTTATGAAATGTACTTTCTTTGAATAAATCATATCCTCTCTCTAATTAGTTAAAGCAAACACATCATGTGCTGTGGTTTCAGATGAATCTAGACCTGTAAATTACCTTGAGCTTGGGTTAATCTATTTGTTAGGAAGAAGAATCCTAAAAGCTATATACAAAAATCCAATAAAACTTTTACTATACAGAAAAAAAAAAAGAAATGCTGAACAGGCATTCAGAAAATCCTGGAAAGACTTGTATGAACTGATGCAAAGTGAAATGAGCAGAACCAGGAAATCATCATATCACAGTATCAGCAACATCTTGTGATGATCAACTATGAATGATTCAGCTATTCTTAGTATCGCAATGATCCAAGACAAGTACAAAAGACTTATGAAGGAAAATGCCATCCATATCCTGATGGACCCTGAATGCAGATTGAATCATACTTTTTTAACTTATTTTATCCTTTCTCATGATTTCTTTTCCTTTTCAATCTGTTTTTCTTTCATAGCTGTGACTAATATGGGCATAGTTTTTACATGATAGCTCATGTATAAACTGTCTACCATTTTCAGAAGGGGGGGATGGAGAGAGAAAAATTTGGAACTCAAAATCTTGTAAAAATGAATGCTAAAAATTTTATTGACATGTAACTGGGGAAAAAATGAAATACTATTAAAAAAAAGTACAGGAGATTCTCCCCTACCCACCTGCCCTAAACCTTCTCCACCCCTTCTCCCCTGTCCTTTGTCCAAACATACCTAGAAAACATACCAGACCAAATATTGATGGGGAAATATAAGAGTCACACAGCTAGTATATATCAGAAGTAAGACTTGGTCTCATGTTTCTGACTCAAAGAAAGACTTTTTTCACAGTGTCATGCTACCCCTCATGGGCAAATTGGTTGAAGAAATCAGGAATATTTTACCCTAGAGAAGAGGAGACTTAGGAGGAAAATGAAAGTTGTCTCTGAGAATTTGAAGGGCTACCATATAAAAGAGGGATCTGGCTTGTCCTCGGTCTCAGAGGGCTGAACTAGGAGCCATGGGTAGAAGTACTGAAGAGTCAGATTTAGATTTCATGTAAGGAATAACTTCTGTACATTTAGAGCTATTCAAAAGCAGAATGGGTTGTCTTAGAAGCTAGTATATTCCCCTTCACTTCAGGTCTACAGGCAATGCTTGGATGACTGCTTGTTAAGTAGATTGCACAGGGGATTTTTCCTCTGACATGGCTTGAAGTAGATGGCGTCTCAGATCTTATCCTTCCCTCTCTGACAGTCTCCTATTATCATCTATTCTTTAATTTTCTTTTTCTTTTATTATTTTATTTATTTTTTTAAATGTTCTACACTCAATACCATAAAACTTAGATTTTTACCCCTCCACACCTATCCCCCACCACTCCCCTCCCTCCCCAAGATGCCATACAATTCTATATAGGATCTACATATACTTTCCTATTGAATACGTTTTCACTATAGTCATGCTATGTAGACGAACTAAAATAAATGGAAGAAATCATATAACAAATCAAAACATCATACATACACACACATACACACAAACATGATCTACTACATTCTGCGAATGAATTCCATAGTTCTTTCTCTGAGTGTGGAAGGCATTTTGCCTTAGAAAACCTTTGGGGAATTTTTTTATTTTTTTAAGTTCTTGCGTTATTACGAAGTTCCAAGTCTACCAGAAAAAACTCTCGCACACTGTGATCGTTGCTGTGCACGAGTTTTCCTGGTTCTGCTCCTTTCACTTGCATCAGATCATATAAGTCCTTCCAGGCCTCCCTGAAGTCTTCTTGTTCATCATTTCTTATGGCACAATAGTACTCCATTACATTCATATACCATAATTTATTCAGCCATTGCCCAATTGATGGGCATCCCCTTGACTTCCAGTTTTTGGCCACTACACGGAGAGCTGCTATAAATATTTTTGTACGTGTGGGACCCTTTCCCATTTTTATGATCTCTTGGGGATACAGTCCTAGTAGCGATATTGCTGCGTCAAAGGGTATGCACATATTTGTAGCCCTTTGGGCATAAGTTCCCAAATCTTGACATTTCTTCTTCCATGATATCTCTTATAGCTGCCCTTTACTCTTCATTCATACAGCTATCTCCTTAGTTCAGGTCTTCATCACTTTTTGTCTAGATTATTGCAACAGCTTCCTAAATTAATCTCCTGCCTCAAGTGTCTACCTGTTCCAGTCTATCCTGCACACTGTTGTCAGTGATTTTTTCCTAAGTACAGATCTGAATATGTCACTCCTCTTCTCAAACAATTCCAGTGACACCCTCTCCCTTCCAGGGTTAAATATGAACTGCTCTGTTTAGCTTTTAAAGTCCTAGATACCCTGCCCCCAACCTATATTTATGGCCTCCCTATACATTACTCCTCCTTCCTGGAAGAGACGTAGCATTTGAGTTGGGTTCTAATGGGATTATTGAAAGTAATCTTCCTTTTTGGTGAATATGGTATTTCTAATTATCACTAATGATGTTTTTAATTTAGACCAAGCTCTTAGATTTTTCTGGGATTTATTTATCAGGTGAACAACTCTAGAAAAAATAATAAAATTCATAAAATGCTTTCATATCTAAGGTCAAAGTTTTTGAAAATGTGGTTTTTATATATTGTATGCCTAGCAATTTCTGAAGTAAAGCAAAGAGAGCAATGTTTGTTTTTCTTTTCATTTCTGCTGTTTCATTTGCTAAATGCTATTTACCTGTCATGGGATCATATATTAAAAGTTAGAGGGGACCCTAGAGATCATCTAGTCTAGTATTTTGTAGATGAAGAAACATTGTATAACCATTTGTAGAAAAAAAAAGACCACCATGAAAAAAATTGCAGTTTACATACAAAACATTGGTTGCTGTGGATACTTGGTAGAGAAAATCTACCAGTAATTTGATAAGAATACTCAAATTAAATCAGCATATACTCTGATATTTAGTGACTTCAGTTCAAAGGGGAGAAAAGATGAGGAGGGGGGAAATGCAGGGGAAACATGACTGAGGAAGAAGGAATAAGAAACCAAAGACTTGTAGATTACTCAAAAACTTTGTGTCTTCATATGAAGACTTTTTCAAGAAAGGAATTGGTAGGTACAAAATCTGGAAAGCACTAAATAACACTGTGAAGAGGTAAATAGATTATATTTTAATAGGCAGGAAATTAACTGACAAAAAAAAAGACTTGTTAGTGACTTGGGAGTTATGCCTGAATTAGATATTGATATTTGTGTACAGTCAGAGAGGTTCAGAGTGGATCTGAGTAGTCTGCAAGTACTTGATTATATCAGTTCCATTTATGTTTTTGTCTGTTTTCAGTTCTTGTCCAATTTCTCATCAGTGATCAGAATATACATTTTAAAACATAATAATGGTTTAGTTAATATCTTTAATTTCTTGACTTATCATTTCAGAGAGATTGCCTTCAATTTATTAGTAAGGATTAATATTAGTTATCCCAAAGTTTAATATTGATCTCTTTTTCATAGTCACTTCATGGATTCTTTTGGGACCCCTAAGTCAGAAGATGACCAGTCAGTAGTCAGCAGAATGCAAAAGAAATACTGGAAAACCAAGCAGGTTCTAATCAAAGCAACAGGAAAAAAAGAGGATGAGCATGTGGTAGCATCTGATGCAGAGCTGGATGCCAAATTAGAGGTAAATATAAGAATTCTATGAGTGCAAAAGCATAGAACTACTTAGTAAGCCAATTTGAAACAAGTGGACCCTGAGGTACAATCTTATAGTGTGAATACATCATATCAGAGGTAACTAAGACTTTTCTTTTAAGTTATGTACTTAATGTGTGGGAGATCATTGTATATCTCAGGAAAGATTTTTTAATTTTTAAAAATGTTTTGTTTCAAATAGATATCACATTCTCTTGTGAATTGGCAAGTGAAGACCATATGACCATAGAATGACAGATATGTCTAGCTTTAAGCCTGTAAATCTAAGCTGTCTGTACTTTAAATCCCTAACTGGAACTAAATTAATGACAAACTTGAATTATAGAATATTATTTTATTTTTCATATTTAATTTATTTGTTTTCAGTTTTCAATAATCACTTCCATAAGTTTTAAATCTTCTCCCCCTCCTTCCTTCTCCATTCCCTCCTGAAGACGGCATGGAATCTTATATGGGTTCTACACATATATTCATATTAAACACATTTTCACATTAGTCATGTTGCATAGAATAATTAAAATGAATGGGAAAAACTATGAGAAAAAACAAAACAAAAGAGAAAATAGACTGCTTCATCCCGTGTTCTGACTCTAGAGTTCTTTCTCTGGATGTGGATAGCATTTTGCCTCATGAGTCCTCTGGAAATATTTTAGGTCCTTGCATTGCTGTGAAGGGCTAAGTTTGTCAGATACAGTCCTCGCATACTGTGGCTTTTACTGTGTATAATATTCTCCTGGTTCTGCTCATTTCACTCAGCATCAGTTCATATAAATCTTTCCAGGTTTTTCTGAAGTCCTCCTGCTCATCATTTCTTATAGCACGATAGTATTCCATTACATTCATATACAACAACTTGTTCAGCCATTCCTCAATTGATAGACATCCCCTTGATATCCAGTTTTTGGCCACCACAAAAAGGACTGCTATAAATATTTTTGTACATGTGGGTCCTTTTCCCATTTTTGTGATCCCTTTGAGATACAGCCCTAGTAGAATATTCTTTTAAAGAAATGTTTTATTACCTTTAGGGCTTTTGTAATAGTTGAAATTAACTGTTGAAAGGTATTTCCAAGCAGTATGCTTACTGGATATACTTTGATAAGTTAATAACTTGTTTATAATCAGCACCATTTGCATAAGTATGTCCTTGGAACAGTTTATTTATAAACCTAGCTTTATAAAACCCAAAGTGTGTTGCTTCTTCAATATGAGTTTCTCTATAAAACCTATGCTCATTGTCCACACAGAGTAAAGGATTTCGTAGACAGCTATAGATAGAAGATAGACTTCTATCTCAATTATATATATATATATGTATATATACACATCCCCTACAGTCTAATATAGTAACTCTTAGTTATAAGGGAAATCAGTGATGTGAAAAGTAGTAAATAAGAGGATAATGCTACAATAATTTGTAGTTGATATTGCAACATATTGTAAAATTTTTGCAACATTATTATCTCCCTAACCATATTTTGCTTATTAAAATCAGTTTTCCTGGAATATTTACCAGCCTTGAAGGGAAGCCAAGCTAGAACTGATTTCTTATGAATACTTGGATATTTTTTGTTGATTAAGATTTGATGGCGTTATGTGTGCTTGGAGTGAAGTTGCTATTATATTGATTGGAGTCTTTATGTTGGGAGAAGGAAAATATACTGTATTCAATTGTCTCTTTTCATGGGTCTGTTACTCTGGGAAGTAAAACTAGAACTTAAGTATATCATAATGAAGGATAATTGATATAACACTTCAAAGAAAATGTCTAGTTGTGAAATATTTTCTAACTAAGATATTTTGGATCTTTTTAATAATCCAAATAAAATTTATTTTTCAAGGTTTTTCATTCCATTCAAGACACATGTACTGAACTTCTGAAGATTATTGAGAAATATCAGCAAAGACTCAATGGTATGCAAACATAGATATTTATATCATGCTCTTTAAATACTCTTATTTTTATTTATTTATTTTTTTAATTTAACTTTTAACATTTATTTTCACAAAATTTTGGGTTACAAATTTTCTCCCCTTTTATCCCCTCCCCCCCCAAACCCAAGCATTCTAATTGCCCCTGTGACCAATCTGCTCTCTCTTCTATCCTCCCTCTCTGCCCTTGTCTCTGTCTTCTCTTTTGTCCTGTAGGGCCAGATAGCTTTCTTTACCCCTTAACCTGTATTTCTTATTTCCTAGTGGTAAGAACCTTACAGTTGATCCTAACACTTTGAGTTCCAACTTCTTTACCTCCCTCCCTCTCCAACCCTTCCCTTTGGAAGACAAGCAATTCAATATAGGCCAAATCTGTGTAGTTTTGCAAATGATTTCCATACTAGTTGTGTTGTATAGGACTAGCTATATTTCCCTCCATCCTATCCTGTCCCCCATTACTTCTATTCTCTTATGATCCTTACCCTCCCCATGAGTGTCGACCTCAGATTGCGTTCTCCTCCCCATGCCCTCCCCTCTATCCTCCCCCCCACCCTGCTTGTGCCCTTGTCCCCCACTCTCCTGTACTGTGAGATAGGTTTTCCTATCAAAATGAGTGTGCATTTTATTCTTTCCTTTAGTGGAATGTGATGAGAGTAGACCTCATGTTTTTCTCTCACCTCCCCTCTTTATCCCTCCACTAATGAGTCTTTTGTTTGCCTCTTTTATGAGAGATAATTTGCCCCATTCAATTTCTCCCTTTCTCCTCCCAATATTTCTCTCTCACTGCTTGATTTCATTTTTTTTTTTTAAGATATGATCCCATCCTCTTCAATTCACTCTGTGCACTCTGTCTCTATGTATGTGTGCGTGTGTGCATGTGTGTGTGTGTACTCTCACCCAGTACCCAGATACTGAAATGTTTCAAGAGTTACAAATATTGTCTTTCCATGTAGGAATGTAAACAGTTCAACTTTAGTAAGTCCCTTATGACTTCTCTTTGCTGTTCACCTTTTCATGGTTCTCTTCATTCTTGTGTTTGAAAGTCAAATTTTCTTTTCTGCTCTGGTCTTTTCATCAAGAAAATTTGAAAATCCTCTATTTCATTGAAAGACCATTTTTTCTCCTGAAGTATTATACTCAGTTTTGCTGGGTAGGTGATTCTTGGTTTTAGTCCTAGTTCCTTTGACTTCTGGAATATCCTATTCCATTCCCTTCGATCCCTTAATGTAGAGGGTGCTAGATCTTGTGTTATCCTGATTGTATTTCCACAATACTTGAATTGTTTCTTTCTAGCTGCTTGCAATATTTTCTCTTTCACCTGGGAATTCTGGAATTTGGTCACAGTGTTCCTAGGAGTTTCTCTTTTTGGATCTCTTTCATGCAGTGTTCTGTGGATTCCTTGAATATTTATTTTGCCCTCTGGTTCTAGAATCTCAGGGCAGTTTTCCTTGATAATTTCATGGAAGATGATGTCTAGGCTCTTCTTTTGATCATGGTTTTCAGGTAGTCCCAGAATTTTTACATTGTCTCTCCTGAATCTATTTTCCAGGTCAGTTGTTTTTCCAATGAGATATTTCACATTATCTTCCATTTTTCCAATCTTCTCGCTATGTTCTGTGATGTCTGTCTTTCTCATAAAGTCCTTAGCCTCCATCTGTTCCATTCTAATTTTGAAAGAACTATTTTCTTCAGTGAGCTTTTGAATCTCCTTTTCCATTTGGCTAATTCTGCTTTTGAAAGCATTCTTCTCCTCATTGGCTTTTTGAACCTCTTTTGCCAATTGAGTTAGGCTAGTTTTCAAGGTGTTAATTTCTTCAACATTTTTTTGGTTCTCCTTTAGCAGGGAGCTGATCTGCTTTTCATGCTTCTCTTTCATCCCTCTCATTTCTCTTCCCAGTTTTTCCTCCACCTCTCTAACTTGATTTTCAAAATTCTTTTTGAACTCTTCCATGGCCTGAGCCCATTGGGTGGGCTGGGACACAGAATCCTTGATTTCTGTGTCTTTGCCTGATGGTAAGCATTGTTCTTCCTCATCAGAAAGGAAGGGAGGAAATGTCTGTTCTCCAAGAAAGTAGCCTTCAGTAGTTTTATTTCTTTTCCCTTTTCTGGGCATTCTCCCCAGCCAGTGGCTTGACCTCTGAATATTCTCCTCACACCCACCTGCCTCCTGGTCCTCCCAGCCAGTGTTTGGGGACTGAGATTCAAATGCTGCTTCCTGCCTCAGGGCTTTTGGCGGGGGCAGGGCTGCTATTCAGTGTGAGAATTAAGTTCAGGTGGTCAGGTCAGGGCAGGGCCACCTCTCAGGCTCAGTTCCCTCAGGGGGTTTATGTACAGACCTTCCACAATGGATCCAGGCTTCCGCCCGCTTGGGGAGCCCCTGTCTGCAGCCGCCTCTCAGCTTCTACCTCCCGGGGGGGGGGGTGCCGAATCATGGGGGCACCCCACTCCCCTCTCAACCCGCCAAAGAGACTCCCCCACCGAAGCCCATCACCTGTGGGTGGAGGGACTTGTGCGGCCGCTGGAGATCCCGTCCCTGAAGCCTGCTCGTATCTGTACCTCTCGGAGCCGCGGCCTCCACAGGTCTGGGCTGGGCTCCGCGTCCGCAGCGCGACGGACCTTCTGCGAGAGGTTCGCAGGTCCCTCTGTGGGTGGAGGGACCCGCGCGGCCGCCAGAGACCCCGTCCCGTAGCCCGCTCAGATCTTTTCCTCACGGTGTCGCGGCTGCTGCAGGGCTCCCCTCTGCTCCCAGTCCTGGCGCCCAGTCCACAGCACGAAGGACCCCCCGCGAGAGGTTTGCAGGTCTCTCCGGAACAGAAATCTCCCTCGCTCCAATATTCCGTGTCCTCTGGGTGCAGAATTCACCGTGAGTTGGTCCCCTCTAGCCGTTCTGTGGGTTGTGGGTTCGGAGCTATGTGTATGTGCGTCTTTCTACTCCGCCATCTTGGCTCCGCCCCCAATACTCTTATTTTTAAATGGAATTTTGAAAGTTATTTTCTGTTTAAAAGTTAAAAATTTCATTTGAATATTAAATGAGATTTCTAATTTGTTCAGATAATTTTTAGTGGTTTTAGGTAACAAAGAATCCTATCATCTCCAAATAAATGTAACAGATTGATGCTAAGATTATTGATTGCCTGATCCATACTGTCATAGCATATTGTCAGTGTACTCCACATCTATTGCCTATCAGTTATGGAGTTCTAGACTCTCATCCAGTAGGTAGATGTCTCTCCACCTCCAGGTAGATATCGCATAACCTAGGTTGGGGAGCCAATAGGTCTTACACAATTGATGTTATGTAAGCTTGAACTGGATTGAATCCTACTTACACTACTAAAGAGAAAAAAAAATTTCCCTCTGCTATAAAACTCCACTAAAAATAAGTATCAGAACTCTCTGGCCTGAGAGAATTTATGGCATGCAACTCATTTCTATAGAGACAGTTTCTTGTGATTCCCAGAAATGAAATTTTGAGAGAAACTTTATTAACCCTTCTCTTTTTAAACATAGATTCCTAGTTTTTCTCATATATCCTATTTTTTTTCTGATTTTTATTATGCTTTTCTGTGCTTCTTTATCTCAAATAGTTATTTAGTTTTCAAAAATGATTGGTAATTAATCAAATTAATCAGATCAAATAATATTCTCCACTGAATTCTGTTTAATCTTTAATTCTGTTAATCATCCTCCACATTCAATCAACTAGTGAGCATTTGTTAAGTTCCTACTTTGTTCCAAGTACTTTCTAGGCACCGTGGGTAGAAAAACAGAAGTAACACAGCCCCCCTTCAAGTAGATTACATTCAAGGGGGGAGACAATATGTCCATATACAAATGCAGAGAATCTAGGCAGAACAAATATGTGGTTGTTTTGAGAAAGGGGCTTCATGTAAAAGGTGGCACTTGAGTAGAAGCCAGGGATGCAAGGAGGCAGAGGTGAAGAGGGTAGGCATGGATGGCCTGACTGACAGCCAAGCAGAGGGACACGGACACAGGGAGAGGAGCAGCATGTGGGCTGGAATTGCTGAAAAGTAGAGGGAGTGTGGGGAGTGTGGAGGAAGGTGACAGGTGAAAAACCTGGGTGAGTCAGAGTAACAAGAGTAATAGTGCTTGAGTTTATAGGTTTTAAAGCACTTTCGCATGTTGTCTCATTGGATCTTCACAAATCTGTGAGGGAGTTGCTTTTATTGTCTCCATTTTATAGAAGAGGAAATTGAGAGTGAAGGAGCTTAAATGACTTTTCCAGGGCCACAGAGTGAGTAAGGTTGGAAGGGAGCATGCTGAGGAAAGTGTTAAATGTTAGGCTTTATCTTTGATACTAGACATAATAGGAGCCCCTCAAGTTTATTGGATAGGGTGGCGGAGAGTGACAGTCACTCTGCATTTTAGGAAGATCACTTTGGCAGCTGTGTGGAGGATTGGAATAGTGGGAAGTGATCATTTAGGAGACTCTGACAGTCTGAGAGGTGATGAGGTGTGTAGTTATGTGAGTGGATAGAAGAGTTTGTATACAGGGGAGGTTTTGGAGACTGAAATGGCAAGATTTGGCATGAGAATGAGGGGTCAACACTTATGTTATGAACCTGAGTGACTGGAAAGTTAAGGTACCCATGACAGAAATAGTATAGTTTGGAAGAGAGTTGGGGAGATAATAAAATATGCTTTGGATAGGTTGAGATATGTGTTTGAAGACTTCCAGTAGGCATTTGGACTGGAGCTCAGGAGAGATATGTAGATCTGGGAGTCATTTACAGATGATTGTATAGAGATAATTGAATCCCTAGGAACTGATAAAGTTACCAAGTAGAAAAGTGTAGAGAGGAAAGAGAAGAGCGTCCAGGTAGAGCTCAGTTCGTAGATGTGACACCGATGGTTATCTGTCTTAGGTGACAGAGAACCAGTGATGTGAGAGCTAGTATAAAGAGAACCAGGAAAGGGCAGTGGCATGAAAATACAAAGGAAGAGGCTCTACAGGAGGAGAGAGAATGAAATGCAGCAGAGAGGGCAAGAAAGATGAAGACTGGAAAAGCTCGTTAAATATGGCGATTAAGAGATCTTCAGTAACTTTCGATAGAACAGTTTCAGTTGAGTGGAGTTTGGAAGCCGTATTACAAAGGGTATAGAAAAGAATGAGAGGAGAGAAAGTAGAGGTACCAGATATTGGTGCCTTTTCCCAGGAGTTTGGCTGAGAAAGGGAGGAGACATATAGGAAGGTAGTTTGTGGAGATGGACAGATCTAGTGAGGGATTTTTGGTTATATTTGAAGACAGAAGGGAAGAAATCAATAGAAGACTGAAGTGGATGATTGTAGGAGAAATCTGCTGTAAGGCTTTTAAACTCAGTCTTTGAAAGATCACTGGCATTGGCTCAGTGCTCATATTTACCAGTTGAAAAAATTTGTTATAACAATTTCTTCAAATCTTTGACATTTTTCTTGTGTTTGTAGTCTTTCTGTTTTCATCTTAAATGCTATTGAGATGACTTTGAGTGTCTTGCTAAACTTTCTTTAAACTAGTTTTATACCCTATGGTTCTCTCTGCTTTATAATATACTATGCCTCATACTCATCCACATTGTCTTTCTAAGTAAGATTTTTGCAGATGAGTTTATATTCTGATCATTGTTATCTTTGGCAATTGTCTCTCTCCATTTGTCAAGTCAAGTGTTTACTGACTGAGGCGCTTTCTGGGCTCTTTCGGTCTTTTTGTGCCAATTCATTTACATTAGCTTAACTTTTGGATGAAATTGTAATCATTGATATTGATGTCATTTCTATTGTCCATTTCTCATTTTTAATTTCAAAAGTTTGTTTCAATTCAGGATTTAATATTGTATAACCTATCTTTTCTCATTACTATTCTTTCTTCTTTATCACAAATTCTGATTTTAGCTCTAAGCTGACTCAGAGATAATGCTCATGTCCACAGGAAGTCTTTTCCTGTTTGTTAATATGTAGGCATTTAAATTCTTTGTGACATTGTTTGATGCTTGCCATATCCTGAGCCTGCCAATCTTTTATTTCAAAAAAGTGCTTAAAGGGTCTTATCAAGTTCTTTTTGAAATTCTCTACTCTTTTGCCTCAACAACTGATAGTGGTGTTTATGCTGCAATTCTTTTCTTGATAGCCTTTTTGTAAATATATGTCATTAGTGCTGCAATCTGTGATGACCAAATGTCCCTTGAAATAATATTTATTGTAGCTTTAGAGCATATGATAATCCATTCCCCCAACTCCTTTCTTTGCCTTTATGAAGGAGTTACCTGTAAAATGACCCACCCTACTTATCTATAACTTCTTTCTTCTCATTTCCCTTATAGCAAAGAAAGTCAAGACTAATATGATTTAACTTCTACAGTAATGTGTCCACTCTTTGGTCAGTGGACAGAGATTTCACATTAGAATACCAATAGGCAAATTAAAATTTGTTGATGGTCTAGACGTGATTTTTAGCATCCTCTTACCCCTTTGTCTGCTTGTTGTTACTGTCATTACGATGTGGAAAGGCATAGGACTGAGGATAACTTAAAATTTTTCTTTATTTTGTGTTTTGCCATGGCCAAAAAAATTTCAAACATTAGGTGGCCAGCCTACTGAAATTGGTATTCATTCATAATAATGATAGTTCTTTGGTATTCTAAGATCCTGAAGTGTCCTCTGAATTACTCAATTTAATTCATTTTGATTCAGTAACCTATAATGTTAAAGGCACTATAGAAATAGAAGTGAAAATGACAGTTTGTGCCTTGCCTTCAAGAAGCTTACGGTATAGTGGAGGACATAGGATATAACATGGATGCCATAAAAGCAAATGAAAAATCCAGAAGTTGTTGTAAGAAAATCTGAGGAGAGAGGGCCCTGACCCCAGCTTGGGGAGTCAGTAAGGGCTTGTATAGAAGAGTTCACAGCACAGATGGAGCAGGCAGAGAACAATTTCAGGAGATGGAGAAGAAATCACAGTACTCCCAAGTACTGGATTTTTGTTTTGTTCTTTAGCTTTTTCAAAGGGATCTTCACTTTGCAGATACAGAAAGGAGTACATACATTTCCCCAATACATGGGGGAACAATCTCCCCTATACCCCAAGGGCCCTGAGAAGAACAGACTTAAACTTAATGCAGTTTTTCCATAGCATTCACCGTAACAAATTCACTTCCAAGTGGGGAATGACCAGTGCATGGATGAATCCACATCTCAGCTACAGCTGGGTTGGATCCTCAGAGATCTTTCTTTGATTGGCTGGCCACCACACCTTCTGGACCTGGTGGTCCTGGCCGCATGGAGTTGTTGTTTCAGTTGTGTCCGACTCTTCATGCCCCCTTCTTGGAAAGATGCTGGAGTGGGTTTGCCATTTCCTTCTCCAAATTATTTTATAGATGAGGAAACAAGCAGATAAGGTTAAGTGACTTGCCCAGGGTCACATAGCTACTGTCTGAGACCAGATTTAAACTCAGGAAGATCAGTCTTCCTGACTCCAGACTCAGCATTAGTATCTACTGTGCCTTGGCTGCCCCAGCCATATCCATTAACCTCCATCTAAAAATGTAAGGATTATATCCAGAGTGGTTCACACAGAAGCTTGTAGGCACAGCCCACTTTTTGACCTCATGTGGGGGCTGTGGACTTTCCTTTTACCTTATTATCTCTCTCTAATCCAAACAGCAGCTAGTCAAGAAAGAGATTGAGCAAGGGCTCAAGCACTGTTAAAAGGCTGCACAAGTATACAGAGATAAGAGGAGCAGGATGAAATTAGGGAACAGCCAGTACAAATGTTTAGTACATGAAGAGAGAGAGAGTAATATGAAATAAGATTGGAAGGTTAGGTTGGCACCAGACTTTGTTTTTTTTTTGAAATTAAGTTTCAATTTCAGTTATTCAAAGTCCACTTTCTTTCTTGCTTTCTCCCTCTCCCCAACTCTCCAAATTGAGAAAAAAAGGAAAACAAAATTCCAGTTACAAACATGTGTAATCAAGCAAAATAAAATTCCCACATTGGCCATTTCCAGAAAAAATTGTGTCTCAATCTGTACTTCTGAGTAGATATATCAGAAGGTGCGTCACATGATTCTTCTTAAATCCTCTGGAGTGGTGGTTGATCATTGATCAGAGTTCCTGAGTTGTTTGTCTTTATGATGTTTTTGTCACTTTATAAATTGTTTTCCTGGTTCTACTCAGCTTCACTCTTCATCACTTAATACAGTTTGTGCGAAATTTCTCTGAAACCATGCCCTTCATCATTTCTTTTGGCTTGATTGTCATTAACATGAGTTCAAATAATGAGAAGTTCAATTTAGAGTGGATTAGAAAATGATACCAAGATAGATTTAATACAAGCCACAATTTAGTTAATGTGACAGATGTGAGCTAATTGAAGGTTTTAACAAACTACTACTCTGTCAGTCTGCACTTGTCTGCTGTCACACGTGTATGTGATGTGCTTCTGTGGGCCATATATTGTATTAATTTTTTTTAAAAGAACCATTAACAAAATGGAAAAAAGAAGACTACTTCAGAATACTGCCACCACAAAAAAAGAAACTTATTATGTTACATTATAGTGAAAAGTTGATGTAATTGAACAGAATGGATGTGGTCATTGTAATTTTAAAATAGGATGAGGTATTGGATGCCTGAATCCATGGTATGCAGCATTGTAAAACATGCAGGTGAAATAAAAGAAAAGATAAATTTGCACCTGCTTTTTGTGGTTTGCAAACAAGGAAGAGAAGAGCCAGCAGTGACAGAAAGGAAGCATCTTTTGTCCGTACAGATGGAAGCTTGTAATAAACAGTGCATTCCTCTGAGCAGAGGAGCCATTCAGGCAGAAAGCTTCAAGTTTACTTAAGAAAGTAAAAGAAAATAGAAAGAAAGTGGATAGTGAAGAAACTTACTATAGGAGTTGTTTGGTTTAAAAATAAAATGTAATTGTATAACATTAAAATTACTGGAGAAGTGGCCAGAGCGCATGAAGGTGCAGCAGCTAAACATTCTGATGTTTTGAAGAAAATAATTAAAGAAGGTAGATTCACAGATCGACATATTTTTAGTGTTAATGAAATGGGCTTATTCTGGATAAGGATGCTTTGCACAACTATTTTAAAATTTTTTTCTTGATTACATGTAAACAAATACTTTTAACATTCTTTTTTTTTTTTTAAATTTGAGTTCCTTATTTTCTCCCTCCCTTCCTAGACCCCTCCTTTAGAAGATAAGTAGTTTGATATAGATTATACAATGTGCAGTCATGGAAAACATTTCTGTATTATCCATGTTGCAAAAGAAAATGCAGCCCCCCCCCCCCCAAAAAAAACCACCTTCAAAAAAGTATGCTTCAATCTGCAATCAGACTCCATCAGTTCTTTCTTTGGAAATGGAGAGCATTTTTCATCATAAGTCCTTCAGAATTGTCTTGGATCATTATGTTGCTGAGAATAGCTGTCATTCTTAGTTGATCAGCATACGATATTGCTGTTACTATGTACAATGTTCTCTTGGTTCTGCTTATTTCATTTTGCATCAATTCATGTAAGTCTTCCCAGATTTTTCTGAACACATCCTGCTCATCATTGCTTACACCACAATCATATACCACAACTTGATCAGCCATTCCTCAATTAATGGGCATCTACTCAATTTCTGTTTCTTTGCCACCACAAAGAAAGCTGCTATAAATATTTTTGTATATGTAAGTTCTTTTCCTTTGTACTCTTTGGGATACAGTCTGCATTATTGTTGTCAGGAGGACCTGAGTTCAAATCTCACCTCAGACACTTGACACCCACTAGCTGTGTGACCTTGGGCAAGTCACTTAACCCCAGTTGCCTCATCCTGGGTCATCTCCAGTCATGCTGATGAATATTTGGTCACTGAATTCAGATGGCTCTGGAGGAGAAGTGAGGCTGGTGACCTGCACAGCCCTCCCTCACTCAAAACAAAGTCAAGTGCAAGTCATGTCATTATTTCTCTGATGGCATGGTCTTCTTTGGCAATGAAAGGCGAACACACACACACACACACGCATTATTGTTGGGTCAAAGGGGATGCACAGCTAGCCCTTTGGGCATAATAACTTTCATCTTTAAGAAAGAAAAAAATAACACCTGGATTTAATATGTCTAAGGATTGCCTAACACTTCTACCGGGAGATAATGCAAAAGGGGATTTTAAATTCAAATTAATCTTTTTTTTTTTTTTTTACTGGTCTCTAAATCTTCTGGCTTTGAGAAGCTGCAATCATTGATCACTTCCAGATCTTTGGCAGTCACATAAAGCATAGGCCACTAAAGCTGTTTTCGAAGACTAGTTTTCAAGTTATTTTAGTCTAGCTAGTGAAAAATATTGCAAGGACAACTATTAAGTTTAGAACATTACTGATTTTAAATAATGCCCCAGGTCATCCAGCTATACTTGTTGGTTGCTTAGGTGCTTCTCCCAAGTCTACTCTCTGACTGTATTTCCTAATTATCCTCCAGCCTTGTTCCTTACTTCTCTTTTACTTGACTGACATTATCACCTCAGTCCCTCCATATTCTCCCAGTCTAACAACTCTTTTCACATTTTCCTTAAATCACCTAGTTATACTGTTCTCTTGTACATTCTTGTCCCCTTTGACCTACCATTTTCACATACGTATAGATAATAATTTAGCTTGGGGAACACATGAACTTGCCAAAGAAAAAAGCAGAGAGATGGAGGAGAAGATAGGATGACATCTTGGGAGAAACATACATTGGCTAGGAGGAGCAAGATGAACCAGCAAAGGAGACCTAAAAGGAACAGTCAAAAAGAGGGGGAAAAAGGAGAAGGAAGTGTTAGAAATGCCAAGGAAAGAGAGACCACTGGATTTTCTTTAACCCCTCAGACACTTTTCTTGCAAACAATAGCAAACTTCTAGGTGTTTATACCAGCATCCTAAGTGGTGTAGTGGTTTTGAATACAAAGAAGAAACTGCAATTTAGAGAGTTGGGGCCAGATTGTAAGTGCACAACAGCAGTGAACAAATTTTCCCTTAGGAGCCAAGCAAACATGGCAAAAAGAAGGAGTTTCCTAAGAATCAGTAATTCATTGATGGATCTCTTTGGGTTCTTACTTTATCTCTTATCATTCTAGATAAATGTGTATTTTGGTTTTGTTTTTATATGCACTGGAATAAAATATTTGTGCTAACTGGCATTTTTTGCTTTCCTAGCTATATCTGAAGAAGAACATGAACTTGGGCTGTTTTTAAAGTTTCAAGCAGAACAGGATATAACTCAAGCTGGCAAAATGATGGATGCCACTGGCAAGGCACTCTGTTCTTCAGCCAACCAAAGGTTTTTTTTAAAATCCGTGTTTTCTTCATCTTTATCATATTTGATAATACTTAGTATTATATTTTAAGGCACATAATACAAGTATAATAGGGAAATTATAATGCAGCATATCAATATTTTATAAACATTCCATGCTATTATTGTTGCCTTTAAAATAGTTATTTTCAAAAACATTGAAATCATTAGTAGCTTGTTCTCTATAAGGAGAATTTGGTGTTGAATTTAAATTTCTTTGATGATTTTATATAATCAAGGTATAAATATGATATTAATATTTTAATGGTCTATCTTGCCCTACTAAATATGTAATTATTTACTTTACTATGTAAATTTACATGTAGTTATTCATAAAGTTTTATAGCTTTCTTTTTTGACTTACCTTTAAATGTAAAATTATTGTCCTTTTAAGCCATATTTATCATGTCACACTTTTTTAAGCAAAAAGAAGTTATGAAGTATCTTATGCTGTATTTGCTTAGAGTAGCCAAAATTCCCTAACTTTTTAGAGGAAAAGAAAAACAGTCGTAATTAAAGATAGTGACAGGGGTTGGGGGGGAAATGAAGGATTCTGGGACACTTCACTGAAGACTGAAGTACAGGGGAGGGCCATCTAGAATGAATTCACAGACTCAAGCAATCTTGAAGTCAAGGTGTTAAAAATTAATTGTTACTCTTTTCAGTGGGCAAGAGTTCTTAGGGAACCTGCAACCTTAGAGGGGTACAGTTAAAGTTTATATGCTATATTCTATAGTAAAACATGTGCCAAATATGCTAACTAGGTGATTCACTGCGGGATTAGGGAGTGGCTAAGGAGTAGTTAGTTCTTAAAGGCACATGCACTTTTCTTATCTACTGCACAGGTATTTTTCCCAAAGTTCATTGGGAAATAGCCCAAGGGAGGGAACAGGGAGGTATGTCTTTAGGCCTGAAAAGTCACTAAGTCAACTGACAGTCAGGGCTGACTGAGAAATACCCAGGCTGCTCCCATCAATATTTTGTAAGACAACATAAACACGTCTAAGTCTAGGATACATATGATTGGTCAGTGAGTAGTAAATATCTTTATGACCCAGTACACAGCCAGTTCAGCCCGTACACAGCTGGTTCAAACTAATAAATCCTATAGGTGCAGCTGGCTACTATGTCAGGAAGAGAAATCTAGGGCAAGGTGTCCTTGGGTTAGGGAAAAGCTGCCTGAGATAGTGTTTTGAGGCTAGGGAGAAATGTGATTTAGAGAGAAATGTGATTTTAGAGTTGGGGGTCCAAGCACAGGCACCCAAGCACTCCATGAGTAGGAGTACTATTTCATTGTGGCCATGAAGTCTGAGAAACCTAGAATCAAAAGGGTGCACATGAAAGTCCTTTGCCAGGAGAGCACCAGCTGTGGCAGATGATCTGATAGAATGGGGAAGAAATGGATTTGAAGTCAGAAAACCTGGGTTCATATTCAGATCCACTATTTACTAACTCACTGACCTTGGGCAGCTTATGAAACCACTCGGGGCTTCAGTTTTCTCATCTGTAAAATGGAGAGTTGGATTAGATGTTTGCTAAGGTGCCTTTCCACTTTAGATCCTGTGGTGTTATGTTTGACAAATTCTTTAATAAGGTGGGAGTAATCAGTGATGACATGCACTGTACAAAAATGGAACAAATTGTTTTGACCTGAAGTGTGCATCTTTGTTTGCTTAGAAATTGATTGTTTTATTAGTTCTTTGAGTATTTTATCTGCCTTTTTATACTCAGGTTATGTGTCTATGTAAACAATTGTTATCTGAATAATATGGCTGATTTTCAGTGTTACAAAAATGAGGGATGGTAAAAATGGAGATGTTGGCACCTCATTTATCAAATCAATGAATGTCTAAGCTTTTTTTAAAAACTTGCTTATTTTAAGCATTTTGTTATATTAATTTTCTATTAATGTAACCATTGTGCTATTAGATATTTTGAAATTGTTATACTTAGTAAAGTGATTTCTTTGTAGATAATGCAAATTTGACCATTTTGAAGTAGTGTCATATATATAGAAAAATGATCACTAATTACTTATTCTCTAAAATGGTCTTAGAGATGGAAATATTTTGGTTCCCTCAGTTTCTAGTTTTTGTTTCATATATTCCCTCTGAATCTAATTATTTTTATCATTAGATTAGCCTTATGCACTCCTCTGTCTCGTCTTGAGCAAGAAGTAGCAACTTTTAGTCAGAGGGCAGTATCTGATACCTTGATGACAATTAATCGAATGGAGCATGCCCGCACAGAATACAGAGGGGCTTTGCTGTGGATGAAAGATGTATCGCAAGAACTAGACCCGGATACATCCAAACAAATGGAAAAATTCAGAAAAGTAAGAAAATCTTTCTCCTGTGTTGGTATATATCTTAAACCACAATTAACTTGACTAGCTGAATTTAAAACATCACAGTATTTTAATAAAAATGTTACATATTATGTGATATTTAAAGCCCTTAGGGCTTTGTCTTTATTATACTTTTGTTCTATTAATGTCTTTGAAATAAAAAATATTCATTATTGGTCATTTTTTTGTTTGGGCTCATAGTTTCTTTTTTAAAATAATGATTTATTTCTTTTTTTAAATATGTAATTTATTAATTTTTCAGTTCTCAACATTCACTTCCATAAGAATTTGAATTCAAAATTTTCTCCCCATCTTTCCCCACCCACCACCCCAGGACAGCATGCACCCCATCCACCCCTTCCTCCAGTCTGGGTTCCCTTCTATTACCCACCCTTCTTCCATCCCCCTTCCCCTCTATTTTCCTGTAGGGCAAAATAGATTTCTCTACCTCATTACCTGTATATCTTAATTTCCAGTTGCATGCTAAAACAATTTTTAACATTTATTATTAAAGCTTTGAGTTCCTTATTCTCTCCCTCCCTCCCTACCCACCCTCATTGAGAAAACAAGCAATTCAGTATAGGCCATACATGTGTAACAATGCAAAGCATTCCATAATATTTATATTGTAAAAGACTAACCACATTTCCTGCTGTCCTGTCCTGCCCTCCATTTATTCCATTTTCTCCCTTGACCTGTCCTCCCACAATAGTGTTTGCTTCTGATTATCTGTTTCCCCAATTTGTTGTCCCTTCTATTATTATCTTCCCTCTCCTTTCCCCTTCCCCCTTACCTTCCTGCAGGGTAAAATAGATTCTCATATCCAGTTGAGTGTGTGTTATTCCCTCTTTAAGCCAAATCCCATTAAA
Organism: Notamacropus eugenii; assembly: GCF_028372415.1. Taxonomy (NCBI): domain Eukaryota; kingdom Metazoa; phylum Chordata; class Mammalia; order Diprotodontia; family Macropodidae; genus Notamacropus; species Notamacropus eugenii. Next base: position 299,133,736 of record NC_092877.1, on the reverse strand, counting down.
GTAAAGCTCACTTGTTTCCTTTCATCTTTCTGCCTTCCCCTCCACTGTAAAATCTCTTTTCTTTCCTTTATTCTGTGAGATGATTTGCTACATTCTCTTCCTTTCTCTTAGTCCTAGTACATTCCATTCAAGAGTAAATTTTATTTTGTTTTAAGTATTCTACCTTCATGTACAGCTCACTCTGTGCCCTCTATGTGTATATATACATATATATATACATACACATACAGACATACCATGTACATATACATACCTACACATATATAATATACATACATATATGTATATATATTCCTTCTAACTACCCTAATACTGAAAAAGGTTTCATGAGTTGAAGATAACATCTTTCCATGTAGGAATGTAAACAGTCCAACTTTAGACCTCTGGAATATCATATTCCAAGCCCTTTGATCCCTAAGTGTAGAAGCTGCTAAATCCTGTGTTATCCTGATTGTATTCCCACAATACTTGAATTGTTTCTTTCTGGCTGCTTGTAATATTTTCTCCTTGACCTGGCAACTCTGGAATTTGGCTATAATATTCCTAAGAGTTTTTCTTTTGGGGTCTCTTTCAGGAGGTGATCGGTGAATTCTTTCCATTTTTATTTAACCCTCTGGTTCTAGAATATCAGGGCAGTTCTCCTTGATAATTTCTTGGAAGATGATGTCTAGGCTCTTTTTTTGACCATGGTTTTCAGGTAGACCAATAATTTTTAAATTATCTCTCCTGGATCTATTTTCTAGGTCAGGTTGTTTTTCTAATGAGATATTTCATATTGTCTTCTATTTTTTCATTCTTTTGGTTCTGTTTTATAGTTTCTTGGTTTCTCATAAAGTCATTAGCTTCTATGTGCTCCATTCTAATTTTTAAAGAACTATATTCTTCAGTGAGATTTTGATCCTCCTTTTCCATTTGGCCAGTTCTGCTTTTTAAAGCATTCTTCTCCTCATTGGCTTTTTGAACCTCTTTTGCCATTTGGATTAGTCTATGTTTAAAGGTATTATTTTCTTCAGCATTTTTTTGGGTCTCCTTTAGCAAGCTTTTGACTTGCTTTTCATGATATTCTTGCATCACTTATATTTGTCTTCCCAATTTTTCCTCCATCTCACTTACTTGATTTTCAAAATCCTTTTTGAGCTCTTCCAGTGCCTGAGACCATCGCATATTTTTTTGGAGGATTTGGATGTAGAAGCCTTGACTTTGATGTCTTCCTCTGATGGTATGCTTTGTTCTTCTTCATCCAAAAGGAAGGAAAAAAATACCTTTTCACCAAGAAAGTAACCTTCTACAGTCTTATTTTTTTTTCCCTTTTTTGAGTCCTTTGTCAAGTGGAGGGTATACTACCCTAGACTTCAGACATTTTGCACAGCTGTTGTCTGAGATATCTCTAGGGACCTGTAAGTTCTCAGTTCCTCCAAGGTGGCACAATCAATGGATAGCAGTTTGCTCCTCTCCTGGCCTGCACTCTGATCTCTGAGTAGCCACAAACATTCTTCTGCCTTAGAACTGTGAGTAGGATTCCCTCTCCGCAGCCACCACCAGCTCCACCAAGTCAGCACTCTTCCTCACCCCAGGACTGCCACTCAGGACTGAGACCCTGATTAGCCGCTTGTTACCCCCAGGGTCTGTAGGCTCAGGACTCTTTGATGCTGCAGTGGTTGCCGCCACCCTGGGATCAGGGCTGGGGCTGGACTAAGTTTCCCTCTTACCCAGGTGAAAGAGCTTTCTTACTGACCTTTGAAGCTGTCTTTGGTGTTTGTGGGTTGAGAAATCTGGGAACCACAGCTGTTACCGGTGATTCTGCACCTTGAAGCCTACTCCAGTCCTGTCTGTGCTGTGCCCCATGTGGCCAAGACTAGGCTGCGCTCTGCTCTCAGCCCAGTGCAACGGACCTTTCCTGTTGGCCTTCCAGGCTGTCTTGGACTGGAAATCTGTTTCACTCTGTCACGTTGTGGCTTCTGCTGCTCTAGAATTTGTTTCAAGTCATTTTTTACAAGTGTTTTATGGGATATGGGGGGAGAGCTAGAGTAGGTCAGTCCTTCTACTCTGCTATCTTGACTCCACCCCACAATAATGATTTATTTCTAAGTAAGCTTTTTTTAAACTTAGAAATCAATAAATCCAAAACAGTTGTTAATATAAGAAAAAAATGAAGAGGTTATATTATTACCCCATTAGATTCCATAGCCCTTTGAATGAAAACACATTTTATAACAAGCCTCAGATAAATCACTATATGAAAACTGCCACTTCATGCATATAGTATATGAACTGTAAAATGTTTATTAATGTTGCATAAAAGTATCGTTTATTCTCTGAAGATTCTGTTCCCCTTCCTACAGTTCTTAATGTTGTGTATTTCATATAGTCCATTGTTAGGTGACACAAATATTTAGCAGATAATACATGGGATATTTTGAAAAGGAACTGTGATCCTTGATTGGGGCAACTAAGTGACTCAGTGGGTAGAGTTCTGGGCCTAGAGTCAGGAAGACTCATTTTCCTGAGTTCAAATCTGACCTCAGACACGTACTATCTGTGTGACCCTGGGTAAGTCATTTAACCCTGTTTGCCTCAGTTTCCTCACCTGTAAAACAAGGTATTGAAGGAAAGGGCAAACCACTCCAGCATCTTTGCTGAGAAGATCCCAAGTGGGGTCATGAAGAGTCAGAAACAACTGGAAAACATCTGAAAAACAGCAATGAGAGTCCTTGTTTATTTTTATAATGTGATGAAAACATTATGTATGTGTGTATATATGTATGTATGTGTATATATGTGTAAAACCTGTGATTTCTCTACAACAGACATCACCTCTAGTCATAGACTTTATATATAATATATGTAACATATGCCATAATATATTATATATTATAATTTAGATGTAATATGTGATGATATATTATACATATATATATTGTATTATGTAATATATTATAATAGAGGTCTACAGTTCCCCTTCACAGTACCCTATTTTCCTACTGCTAAATGTTTAAGGCATTGAAGTAATGTGTGTGTCTACCAATACATACACGTAAATATGACCTTTGCGGTCCGTTGCTGGCAATAATAACATGGGCTTTTTATGATTAGGTGCAGATCCAAGTGAGAAATACCAAAACTTCTTTTGACAAGTTAAAGATGGATGTTTGTCAGAAGGTGGACTTACTTGGAGCTAGTCGCTGCAATTTGTTATCCCAGTCACTCACTACCTACCAGGTACCCAACTCCACGGTCAGCATGTCCTTGAAGTAAAGAAGAGTGGTGAGATTTCTTTTTAAAAGTTGACTAAGGGGTTAAAAAAAAAGCACATTAGGTCGTAAATGGCCAGAATCTTCTTCACCTTGCTGGGCATAGTTCAAGCCTAGAACATCTCTCTTCTCTCTGATGTTCCTCACGGTGGGCCCAAAGTCACAACAATAAGTAGCACAGTATAAAATTAGATAGTAGTAACTCACATTAATTAAAATGTCCACTTAGAATAGGAGGGAAAGTAGCAGTTATACAGAAAAAGCATAGCGAACTAGTGGAATGGAAGCCTTTTCCAGCCTGAGAAACAGACATAATTCTGTGTGCTGCTGAGTCACTCAGGACACATCCACATCTGGACACAACAAATTAGAGTTTTATCTCCTTTCTGTCTAATACACCAAAAAGAGAGGACAATTGGAAGGAGGAGAGAAGCAAAGAGCCAGGGTAATCCATTTCTAAGTAATTAAATATTGACTGGCAAACACATGACTTGTGAAAGGGCGTGTGTGTGTGTGTGTGTGTGTGTGTGTGTGTGTACTCATGAATGCAGTGTGGAAGCGGGGGGTATGCATGCAGTATGTGTGCACCACATGTATGTGTTTGTGCATGCCTTTGATGAAAGAATGTAGCTATTGGTATGACTTTTCTCACCCTGACTAGTCAGAAGCACATGCATGTATGAGAATATAATAATTACACATGTGTTCCCCTTCTGTACAGATTGATGATTTTAGTGATTCTTTTCTGGATTTTCCCAGAAGATGTTCTCATCTACCATTTTTCCTTCTTCCATATAATTAATTTTTAGGAAATTTTTGAGCAGTTATTTGTACAGTACACACACCCAGAAGTTAATTACTACTGTTCTGAATTGCTTTATTTATTGCCAAGGTTTGGAAGAACTAATAAACTTCATCACCTTTTCTTGGACTTGTTCTTCCTTTACAATAGTGAGGAAAATAACACTAAAATGTTTAGGCAAAGTGTACCTGTAATGTCCTGTTATCTTTTTCTTCAGAGAACATTGCTTGGCGTCTGGGAGAAGACAGCTCGAATGATGTCCAGAATCCATGAAGAATTTACAGGCTTTCGTCCCTATGATTTTGTTGCACTAAAGGTGAAGTCCTCTCGATGTTATTTTATGTATTTTGGGGGGGAATACTGAACTGTTTATCTCTGAGCCTTTTTTTTTCTCCTTTGCTAGACCGGAGATCCTTTAACTTACCCTTGCCAGATGGTCTAAGCGTATACATCTGAATGCCACCGGAGAGCCTGTGTTATAAATAGGCAAAAAGGAAGAAAGGAGGGGGAAGGAGACAGTTACAAAGAAAGTGTGAAAGAGGAAAAAGTAGTGAGGAAAAAAATAGAAAATAATGAAGTGGTTCACGTGACAGGCAATGCTGTTGTCCTACAGAGAGCATTCTGGATGTTAAAAAAATAAAGAATCCTCTCCCATTATTGTACCTTTGATATATCATATGCCATTCTTTGGGGATTTCTTTGAAAAGGAGGTACAAACTATATAGTCTGCTTAACCTACCTTAGTTCTTTAATATTAAGTAATGCATATTTGTGTGCTAAAGATATACATAATAGGGGAGTATGTGTGTTTTTCTGTCTTTATTTATGAATCTTCTGTTATGTTCATGGTACTGACACTAGAGGAGAGACAAATAGGACTTGATTCCTGCCCTCCAAGAGTTTACAGTTTCTATGGGGGCAGGGGATAAGGCAGGGAAAAAAGCCATATACATAGATAAATAGAATATAAACTGTAATGTTAAGTACATAAGAGGAATGTCAACTGTTGTATTAAACATCCTTCAATATTCAGTGCCTCTGCAGTCTTACTTATATAGGTACTCCCTTTGTATCTTTTTATCTTGCACAGTTCTTGTCTACATTCTCTCATAGATCCTCCAGCAAAGATTTTTCTGATGTGCTGAAGACTTTCCTCTAGATTTTTTTTTTGACATTTCATGGGTCCTGATCCAGCATTTGATTTATCCATTGCGTTGTACATAGTAGGCACATAAATGCTCCTTGGATTGTGTTAGATGCGTCTGTTATTCTTTACTCTTACCATATGACATTCCAAGTCTCTTTTTCCTGAATGATAGGCCATAGACTACTTCTTGTACATAATTAAAAATATGCTGCAACCTACTTATACCCACTGGTAACCTTTATTCATCAGAGTGTATGATAGTACAAGATACAGGAGCACATTTGTGTAAACAAATGACCTTTTGCTCTGAGATTAGTTTGGGATTATTTAAAAACAACACAAACAAAAAAAAAAAAACACTATTTGCCATCTGAAATGCAATCCAGTGGACTGTCTTCCCCCAGTTCATTTCTGGACCAGACAATTCATTGCCTGTCGGCAGTATTTGTCCCAGATGTTTATACTCATAAAATTGATTGGTGTTATGACTTATTTCTGTATTACACTAGGCATTTAGTTCATTTAGTTTTTTCTATATTGATCGTTTGGCCAGTCTCTTTTGAGAATCATCAGTTTCATTGGACAGCCCTTGTGCTTTTCTAGGGCTCATTGCAATCAGTGCAACATCAGCTGGAAGGTGGCTGGTTGCGATTAGCCCCACCATCACCATTAGAAAAATAACTCAAGCAGAATCTCCCAGAGGTATCGCTATGCATTTTTCACAATTGCTTCCAATATTATGTTTTTAGCAAGTATTGCTTTTATTTTATTTGTGTGGGGAAAATGATTCCTTTATGTACTTTAAATCTGATTTCTTATTGTAGCGACTCAAGGAATCTCCAAGCAAGCTTACTGAAAACCACAAAGAGGACAAAGTAGAAAACAATCTTCTTACTACTAATATTGACAAGTAAGCAGAAAATATTTTGATGTAATACTATTGAATACCATTTTAATACATTGTCAGTTCTATTTTTGATGCCTTTTTTTCTATTGAACATTAAATATTTATTTTGTAGCCTCTTAAGTTTAAATTTCAAGGTAATAGGCAAAAAAGCTATAACCGAGCAAGCAAATTAGAAGGATCACCTTTGGCCCCAAACTGGTTGATCTCTTTGGTAGAACTACTATGGCTAGAATTTCATAATGGCTAAAAACGATAACAAGCAGCTGAGCTTAGACACAACCCTTTCTACCACTATAAGGAAAAACACAGGAGGAGCTAACCAACTGTGCTAGAACAACACCTCTTTCTACTTCCATGGGCTTTATGCTGTCCTTTTTCATATCTTCATTTTTATTTTCTTTTAAAGTTGCCCTTGATGAAATTTCCCTTGGATAAAAATATTGCGGGCGTAAACTGGGACCTTGTCATGCCCACCCCATTGCCACCCTCTCTTATTTTGTTGGGGGAGAACGCAGCACCTGAGGAGGTTCTGTTCTAGGGACTAGGAACTGCACCATTTTCTCTATAGTTTTCCTGTTTATCCATATGCTTCACCTTAATCCCATTTCCTGTCTTCTCCCCATAATTCTGAGCATGTGCTTTTGAAAACAACAACAACAAAAAACTCTCTCAATCATTAAAAACTCTATTTCACATTTCAGAGTATGGTTTTAATTTCACAGTTTTGAGTCAGTCTGTAAAATTAAATAGAATTCTTGATATGGAGATTAATTTCTCTGTAGAATGCAAGAGAATGTATGATGTAGAATCGTAGAAGATCTCACTCTTTAGAAATTCTCTCAAAGACATTGTTTTAAGGGAATCTGCTAAACAAAAGTTTCATAGTAAATCTTTCCATTTACCTATACATAAGAAAACTGTGAACTCAAGTTACATGCATTTGAACAGAAACACAGAATTTTAAGAGTTGGAAAGAACCCCAGAGACCCTCTAGTCCAAACTTTATTTAAAACAATTCTTTTCAAAAGGACTATCTATATTTAAAGCAACATTATAAGAAAGACGTCCTAAACAAACCCCCTCTTATTTCACTTTCTATTTGAAGAATTTTGAGAAGCAGTTGATCATGGTGTAACGCCAAGGCAGTTCCCACAGCGGTTGCTATGTGACAGACCTTCAGATATTTAGAGTTCTCATATATCTTTTCTCTTGCAGTCTTTTCTTCTTTAAGCTAACAGCCCATATCACTGATAGTCAGTCAGCATGACCTTTAAACCATACGCTCTACAGACTGCTCCAGTCTAGATGCTTATGAATATTATCCATGAAATGTGGATAATGTCATAATGTCATAATTGGACACAGTGTGTCAGATGTGGTCTATCCAGGGCAGAGTAGAGTGGAGTGATCACCTCCTGATTCTGGACATTATGCTTCTTTAAGGGCAGCCTAAAACTGCCATATCACACTGTTGACTCACAGAGATGTGTGCGTCCCCCAACAACCAATGAACTGACATCAAAGCATGCTTCTCCCATCTTATACTTATGAAGTTAATTTTTTAAAAATCTAAGTGAAAGACTTCACTTTTATCTCTCTTTAATTTTACGAGCTTTGACTAGTTTATTTTCAAATTCTAGTTTCAGCTCTTTCAAATTCATCAAGATTTTTTGGAACCTATTTTCTAATATGTGAGCTATTTGTCCTTGATGTATGTCATCTGCAAATTAAAAAAAAAATATGCCTTTATGCAAATCACTGATTAAAATGTTAAACATCACACAGGGCCACAGAGACCTGGGGTCATTTCTTCCACGTAGATTTGAAGCCATTAATGAGCTCTTTAGGTTTTACCATTTGACCATTTCTTAACCTGTTTGATTGTATCGTCTAGCCCACGTCTCTCCATCTTCTCCACTCAAATAGCATGAGAGAATTAATCCAAAGCTTTTAGAACAATCTTTTAACCAAAATCTTTTCACATTTTTGTTTTGGCCACCCAGGCTGATTTTGTTGGATGAGGAAACAAGTGAAGAAGGAAGTGAAACAGGTAAGATGACACACTGAATATACTCTTTTTCATGATCATATTTAAATGCTATAAAAATTCCTTTAAAAAGGACTACTATATTTAAAGCTTCATTGTAAGAAAGGTGTCCTAAATAATCTCCTTATTTCACCTTCTATTTGGGGAATTTTGAATAATCTTTTCTTGAAAGATTGTTTAGGAAATTCTGTCCTATTAAGACTTTAAACCCTATTGAATTGAGAACTAGATAAAAAAGGGTTCTGTTATTATGATTTAAGTTTTGTATGATTTATACTTTTATTGTAATGCATGGTAACATGTTAATAATGTGACACCATTGCCATCGTAATAAAATTAGGTAAAATGATCGGTCTCAGGTCACATAGCCAGGAAATGTCCAAGCTAGGATCTAAGCCCTGGGTTCAAGCCAGTGTTTTACCAGATCAGTTGATTACCACATAGAGCTATAACTAACTAAAAGATTTTTCAAGCAATAAGCATCATTTAAACAATAATCATGTAGCAGAATTCTAGTACAGTAATAGAGTATTGTAAGTTGTCTGAGCAATGAGAAAGCTAGGGGAGGCATGCCTTCACCAGTCATGAACTGCTGCTCAAACTTACCTGCATCATAATGAGGGGGGAAAATGCAAAAAATGAAGTCAAATGATCCACCTGGAGACATAGAAAAAGAGTTACTACCATTGCTGCCTGGGAAGCATTTGACCACCACAGGAGTTTCAGAACTGGTACTGATCTAGATATGTGGATGAGATGAGGCAACATTATGGGGTTCAAATAGTACAATGATTCTTTTTTTAAAATTAATTTATTTGTTTTCAATTTTCAACAATCACTTTCCTAAGTTTTAAATTTTCTGCCCCTCCTTCCCCGCTCCCACCCAGAGGGGGTATGCAATCTTATATGGGTTCTACACATACATTCTTATTAAACACATTTTCACATTAGTCATGTTGCATAGAAGAATCAAAACAAATGGGAGAAATCATGAGAAAAACCAAGCCAAACCACAACATAACAAATCAGAAAACAGTCTGCTTCATTCTGCGTTCCGATTCCATGGTTTTTTCTCTGGATGTGGATGGCATTTTCCTTCAGGAGTCCTTTGGGAATGTTTTAGCTCCTTGTGTTGCTGTGAAGGGCTAACTCTATCAGAAACAGTCCTTGCACACTGGGGTTGTTGCTGTGGATGATGTTCTCCTGGTTCTGCTCCTTTCACTCAGCCTCAGTTCATATCAATCTTTGCAGGTTTTTCTGAAGTCCTCCTGTTCATCCTTTCTTAAGGCACAATTGTATTCCATTACATTCATACATCACAAGTCATTTAGCCATTCCCTAATTGATGGGCATTCCCCTGATTTCCAGTTCTTGGCCATCACAAAAAGAGCTGCTATAAATATTTTTGTAGTACAATGATTCTTAAATTTTTTCTCCTTCATTTGTTTTCCAGGCCAGTTGTTTTTGCTCTGTGATCCCTTATACTTGCCTCTATTTTTTTCAGTCTTTTGCCATTGTTTCAATCTTTCTTTTTGTCTCATGAAGTCATCAGCCTCTATTTGGTCCATTCTTATTTTCATGGAGTTTGTTGCTTGGGCAGGATTAATTGCTAATGTATTCATTCCTTTTCCATTTGTTTCTTCCATAGCTCTCATTTTTTTTTTCTACCAGTTTTTTCCCTCTAGTACTCTCCTTCCATTTATAAAAGTATTTTAAACTCATTTTCCCCTTTAAATTCTAGCTTCATCTCTTCTAGGGATATTAGTTAAGTTTTTTCCCAAACTGTTTTTCTCTGAGGCATATCTGGTCTTTGAAGTCATTCTCTTCTGTGTTTGGGTCTTAAGTGTCCCTGCCACCATAAGCACTCATTATGATGGGGTTCCTTTTTGTTGGCCCATTTTTTCCAGGCTGCTTCCCAACTTTGGACTTAATAGAAGGGCTTGGCTCTGCCACACTTCTTAAGGGACAGTCTGTGCTGGTTTCTTGAGAGTATCCAGTAGTGTGTTATTCCAGGATCTCAGGATTAAGCTGAGGACCTACAAGTTTTCAGTGCTCTCCAAGTGGTCTGATCCAAGAAAAAGTTTGATTGCTGTTTCCTTGGTCTGAGCTTTGCAATTTTCTGACTTAGGTTTGGGTCTGTGCAAGAGCTGACTGTTGCTGGATTTGGCCTCTGTCAGCCAACTTGAAAACTCTGTTGATTTAGTGACAGAATTGTACTCTCCTTTAGTCTGAGATTTTAACTCAGGTTAATCCTCATTAGTCTGGGCTGTGCTGGAATTCAGATCTCACTCTGCTCTTGGGGTCTGAGCCACACCACTTCTGGCTTCTGAATTTCTTCTTTCCATATCATGCTGTCTCCATACCTGGGAACACTGTCCCTCTGTCTAGGTCCCCTTCTCCCTCTGCCCTGGATTTGCGACTGGGAACAGGGCAGTGGGTGATGATACTGCCAGTTCACACCTTTTTGCATCATAGTACTTTGGGATGGGGTTCAGCGATGCCTTTTTCTTGAGACTAGGATTTCCTCTTGTCCTGGTCTACACAGCTTCTCCCTGGGTGCTGGAGGCTGTGAGTAGCCTGCCTCTGGTGTCACTATCCCCAGTGTCTGCAAATCTCTCTGCATCTCTGTGCCCAACTTGACAGCAGGCTGGACAAATGGCTTACTGTGGCTTTTTTTCTGGATTTCCCCATCAGGATTCTATCTGGTATGTTTTCTAAATTTCTAGCATTGTATAAATCCTTCTTTATTTCCTTCCTTCTTTCCTAAGTCCCTCCCTTGTTGAGATTCTTCACCTTCAGTTCCTCCAGATGAATTTTTAAATTAATTTTTCTACATCTATTAAATAATCTTTTTCGTAGTTTGGTTGGTATAGAGCTGCATAATCAAATTAATTTAGGTAATAATAATAGCTAGTATTTATCTAGCACCTACTATGTTAGGAACTATGCTAAATGCATTACAAATATTATTTCATTTGGTCTTCATAATAACCCTGTGAGGTAGGCTGCTATAACTGTCTCCATTTTATAGCCTACCAGCTGAGGACCCTGAGGCAAACAGTGCTTAATGATTTGCTCAGGATTATACAGCTAATATCTGAGAACTGGATTCATACTCAGGTCTTCCTAACTGCAGGCTCAGCACTCCTTCGATGTATGCGGTATTGTCATTTTTATTATATTGTCTTATCTTACCTATGAGCAATTAATATTTCTCCAGTTATTTTGATCTGTTTTGTATTGAGTGTTTTATAATTATATTCATGTAGTTCTTGTGTGTCTTGCAGGTAGATTCCCAAATATTATATACTTTCTGTAGTTATTTTAATTGGAATTTCTCTTTGAATCTTCCTGCTGGATTTTGTTGGTCATATACAAAAATGCTGATAATTTATGTGAATTTATTTTATATCCTACAACTCTGTTAAAATTATTGTTTCAATTACTTTTCCATTGACATTCTAGGATTCTCTAAACCATCATATTATTTGCAAAAAAAGTGATCATCTTGTTTCTTCTTTGCCTTTGCTTATTTCTTCAATCTCTTTTTCTTCTCTTTCTGATATACTTATCTGTGCTTTACCCCTGACATTCCTGGAAATGCCACTGGTTTATCTTCATTACAGATAATGCAGACTTTGGGGTCTAGTTAAATACTCTTTTGTTGTTGTTGGTTAGTTATGTCTGACTCTTCCTGACCCCTTTTGGGATTTTCTTGGCCAGGGTTCTGGAGTGTTTTGCCATATCCTTCTCCAGATCATTTTACAGGTGACCAAACTGAGGAGAGTGGGGGTTAGGTGATTTGCCCAGAGTCACACAGCTAGTAAATATCTGAGGTCAGACTTGACTTCCGGCCTAGTGCTCTGATGTTAGACCAGCCCTGCGTTCATGATATCCGTCTAGCCTTTGTGATGTGCTGCTATATTCCCTTGCTGACATTCTATTTAAAACTTTTGCATCCAGTATTAATAGCTATTGGCCTTTCTCTGTTTTCAGTTCCCCCGGTTTTGTCATCAAGATAATATTTGTGTCATCGAAGGAATTTAGTAAAATCCTTTTTCTGATTTTTTCAAAGAGTTTGTCTAATATCAGAATTAATTATACTTTAAACATTTGACAGAATTCACTTGTAAATGTATCTCTCTGGTCCTGGGGTTATTTCTTTGGGAGTTCATTTATGACTTGTTCAGTTTCTTTTTTTAAGATTGAGTCATTTAAAATTTTATATTTCTTGTTCTGTTCATGCATTTCATATTTGTGTAAACTTTTTATCAGTTCTTACATATCCTTCCAGATTTTTCTGAAGCCATCATCGTCATCATTCCTTATAGCACAGTAGTATTCAGTCATTTATATATCATAATTTATTCAGTCATTTCTCACTTGATGGACACTCCCTTACTTTCCAATTTTTTGCCCTCCAGACGATTTGCTGCAAATACTCTTGTATTCCCTTTGAGTTTCATTTACTTAGGACTAATCCCTCCTTTAATCAGCCTTCCCTTTTATTCCTACTTCTCCCTGTCCTCTCCTCACCCTGTTCCTCATCTTCTGGATTTCAGACTCATGCCTCCACTGCTGTTTCATCCTGGAATTTCCCTCAGGAATCTGGGGCCTCCTCACTCTAGAATATTCTGCCTACGATGCAGCTTGTTCACCATGGAATATCCCTGTGCAAGTCCCGTCCCCTTTCTCCCATTGGTGAAGTCATCCCGGAGCCTCCATTTTGTGATGAGGTGAAGGCTGACCTGTGTTCATTCTCCTTCCAGCCCAGTTCCTGACCTTGTAGACTTCTAAGTCATGCTCTTCTGCTGGGTGCCTCCATTCCCTATTCCCTTTTTGTCAGCTGATTTTTGTGTGTTACTTCTCCCATTAGGATGTAAACTCCTCCAGAGCCGGGACTGTCTTTCTTCCTCCTTGTTTTGTATTCCCAGCTCTTGGCACAGTGCTGGTACCTCGTGAATGATTAATAAATGCTTATTGTTTTGCCTTGACTTTCTCTTGGTATTGTAGGTCTTTTTCCAAATGAATTTTGTTGTTTTTCTTTATTGAGTTCTATAAAGTTTCTTTTTGATAATTTGATTGGTATTGAATTAAAACAATAAATTATGTTCTAAATTATCTCTTTTTATTATATTGGCACACTCCATCCATAAGTACTCAGTATTCCTTTAGCTATTTAAGTTGTACTTTATTTCTTTAAGGAGCATTTTGTAATATTAAGTTTAAAGCATTATTGATTTTAGAGAATGCCTCCAAGCATCTTGTTATATTTGGTTCAGTATGTGCGAATGTGAGCATGCAAATTTGTCAAGGTGTGGATCAAACTCTCTCCATCTATTAGCATATGAAGAAAACTTAAAGGAAAAACATTTCAGTCTGTACTATCAGTGTAGGTATCTTAGGCTTATCTGTTAGGTATTTAGATATTCAGTCATTTTTGAATTTTAAATATTTATTTTTACAACTATTCAATTACTATTTTACAAACATAACAAAACACATTTTTCTTATTCTCAAAAAGGAGATTAAAAACTTATTTAAAATTTTTTCATTGCTTATTTCCATTGGACAGTCACTTCATGGGATTTAATTTTTGTACCAACTGGACCTAGCTACATGCTTTCATATTCATATATCATAACTTGTTCAGACTTTCCTAAAAATATGGGTATCCAAAAATGTCACTGCAAAAAGAGCTGTTATAAATATTTTAGTGTATCCTTAGTTTTGCTTAAAACCCTCTTTTAATCTAACCCCTCTCCTATTGCCCTGATTCCCTTAATCTCTTTCCTGTTGAGTGAAATGGGTGCCCACCTGTTTAGGTGTAGCAGTATATACTCTTCCCTCCTTTGATTCCATCAGATAAGTGTGAGGTTCAAGTATCTCCTCGCCTTGTCCCATCTCTTCTTCTTCCTTTATATATACTTTTACTTTCACACCCCTGTCCTTCCTCTCCCTTTTTGTATCTTCTCCCTTTCCGTGCCTTTTGAAAGATCATCAGAACATAACAGAAGCACCGCCAGACTGACCCCTGATGATGATGGGGTTTTGAGGGGATACATGTATCATCTCTCCATATGAAAATGTGAGCAGTTTATCCTTGTTTAGTCTCTCACTACTGTCATGTGGTTTACCTTTTAGCCTTGGCTCTTAACTCTTCTGTTAGCACTTTAAAGTTGCTTTGAAACTCTGCTTTTTTCATCAGAAAGGCTTGGAACTCATCTATTTTCATAAAAGGCCCAATTTTTTTTCCCTGTAGGAGCATCATCAGTTTTTCTGGGTAAGTTATTCTTTGTTTTAAGCTTCTATTTTTTGCCTTCTGGAATTCTATACCTTCTGTTTAAATCTTGTAGAATCCTGATCATGGCTCCTTGGTACTTGTATTCTTCTTATTGACTGCTTGCAATATTTTTTCTTTCACCTGGAAGCTTTGGATTTTCACTGCAGTGCTCCTGGGAGTTTTCATTTACAGATTTCTTTCAGGAGTTGATGGCTAAAATCTTAAGAAATCTGGGCAGTTTCTTTTAGGATTTCTTGAAATAGCATCTCTAGGCTGGTTTCTTTTTCTTTTTTCAGCTATGGTTTTCAGGTAGTCCTATGATTCTTAAACTGTCTATTTTTAGTTTGTTTTCCAAGTACTGGTTTTGGCTTTGAAGTGCCCTGTATTTTCATCTATTCTTTTCAATCTTTTTATTTTATTCTAATATTTCTTCTTGTATCATGGAGTCATTGGCTTCTAAACTTGCTTTTCCTTGCTTAGTATATAAAATAGGACCTGTGACCACTCCTCACCCTGGAATGCCCCCTCAGATACATATCCTGTCCTCAATCATCTCTGTATTTGTGACGCAGAACTGGGTGTTGAGTGACAGTTGGCACCTCTTTCAGTACCCTGCACAAGTTTAGACACCTCTCTGCTGAATTTGGGACCTCCTATTACCCAAGTACACAACCTGTTCCTGTGCTGGCTCCACATGGCCACTCCTTTGTCTCTCTCTGTTGATCTTGGCAGAAAAAATGGCTCACTACAATTTTTTTTTCTAGATTTTGTGATCAGGACTTGGTCCAGTTCAGTTTCTAGGTCTCTGTGTGGAATATTTGTAGGAGAGAGTTTTTTCTATATTTATGCTACTCCATCAGCTTGACTCTGACTTTTATAGCCTCCTTCTTGCTGACAGACTCCAGAAGTTACCTTCTCTTTGTTGTTTTCCATGGATGTGAT
Organism: Notamacropus eugenii; assembly: GCF_028372415.1. Taxonomy (NCBI): domain Eukaryota; kingdom Metazoa; phylum Chordata; class Mammalia; order Diprotodontia; family Macropodidae; genus Notamacropus; species Notamacropus eugenii. The sequence goes on along the minus strand of NC_092877.1, from coordinate 299,118,357 downwards.
TTGAGCATATCATGTTCCCTCTATCCTCAACATTCCATCTCCTTTTTTTTTTTTTTTGCAGCCTCTCATTCTGCAATTAAGTCCCATGATATTCATTGATTCAACTGTAGTAAGCATTATAAGCATTGTAGTGATCATAGATATTCTTTCACCATCACTTCCACTTCCATCTTTATCCTCTTGTGTACTTTAAAAACATATACCTTTTTTAATCCAACAGATATCTTTTTCTTTCTGTTTTTTTCCTTTTAATAGTTTCTAAAGATGATAGTAATTTATTTAATCACTTATTTTTGCTTCTTAGTTATATTCACTTTTTAATTATAATTTTGTTTGGGCTATTTGCAAGTCAAATACTCTATTCACATTTTTTTAAAGGAAGGTTTCAAATGTCTCTTTTTCCCCCTGATGATTAGGTTTGCTGGGTACATCATTTTGACTTGCATCCTTTGCACCTTTGTTTTTTGGAATATATTATTCCATTCCTTTCTGTAGCATCTGATTTGTGAGGTATGTCTGGTGTTACTCAAGTACACTTTCCCTTACATGTGAAGATATTTCACCTCACTGCTTGCAGAATTTGTTGTTTTTCACTGAGATTGTGAAATTTAACCACTGTGTGTCTAGAGGTAGCTAGCTAGCACAGTGAATAGAATGTGAAGTCTGGATTCAGGAAGAACTGAGATCAAATCCAGTCTTAGACACTTAAAAGCTTTGTGATTCTGGGCAAATCACTTTAACCTCTGTCTGCTGCAGTTTCCTCAACTATAAAATTGGGATAATACCAGCAGCTACCTTGTAGGGTTGTTTGATCTTAGGAAAAAAATGAGATAATATTTGGAAAGTACATAGCACGGTGCCTGGCACATAGTAGGCACTTAAGACATGCTTATTTTATTTATTTTAACAAATAGAATTTGAAGCATAGGATTTTTCTGGTTATTTTTCCTGGAGGTGATCCATCAGTTCTTTTGATTGGTGCTGTGTTTTTCATATTCAGATGTTCTGGACAGTTTTCTTGTGTTATTTCTTAAATGGAGGTCTTCAGGTTCTTCATATTGTCATATTCTTCAGGGAGGCCTATAATTCTCAAGTTGTCTCTACATGTCCTCTCTTTTACTGTTGTTATTGCTTCTTTCAAATTGTTCTTAATTTCAGTGTATTTATATTCTTAATCTGTTTTTTTCTTCCTTTGCTTCTTTGAAGTGACTTGTTGCCATGGATTCAGGTTTTGTATTCTGCTAAGTATTTCTGCTGTGCAGACCACAAATGCTGCCCTTTCCCCTGGTAACTGCTTTTAAGATTCTGACTGATCACTTGAATGATTCCAGAAGGTTCTTCATGTTTTCATGTTTCATGAAAATATTTCATGTTTTCTTGGGAGTCCATCTCATTCTGTTTCATTAGGTGTTGGTTTAATTTGCTTCATTTTTCAATATTTATTTAGAAAGATTTGTAATCTTTTGGATATTTTGGTATTTATCTTCTCTTCTCCTTTTAGTGTCTTTTGATGTAGCTTCTTGTGCTATAAGTTTCTAATTGAATTTTCTTCCTAAATCTTTTATTCTCTTGTTGCTCACTTTCTGACTCCTTCCCCATTAATGAAAGACTTATTATCCCCATAACTGGAAAATAAAGCTTTTTTAGCCTTCTTCAGCATTGGAAAATTTACCTTTCATTTACCTTGGACCTTGCCTCAAGTAACTTTTGGTTAAGTCATGACTGGATCCAGCTGGATTCCTATACCTTTCCCTTAGGTCCTTTGTAACCATGCAGACTGGCCACTTGCTCCAATTCCCCCAGTTATTTAGTTTTCTGATTAGCTGAATCAGATATTTTTTCTGGTTTGGGGAGGGTTGAGTAGGCATTTCAGGCAGAAACTCTGAAGCTTTTGGCTTCCTTTATCTGGGGGACTTGCCCCACATTCAGAAACCTAATCTTCTACCTTTCATGTCTCCCATTCTTTTCACATTGCCAGGCAGAGTCTGTGTACTCCACTTGTTGCACATGGATCACAGAACACTATGCAGGATAGGGTACTAGCAGAGACTCTTGAAGCAGGAGAATTTGAGAATTAGTAGGAACTGGAGAAATTTATTTTGTTCTCACCACCAAAAATGTTACCTCTTAATGTGAATGGCAATTCTTTTTAAGCCAGAAAACAGCAAAACTCATCAAACTGGCTATGTCTGGGTCATCCAGCCCGGTCAGTTATTCACTCATTCAGAAACTGAATTGACCAACAAGAATGGATCTCACAGTAACACGGTTCCTGTTGACCTTTTAAGCTGTAAGTAGACAGCTATCCCTGGAGCTTGGGCTAGTGAAGTCAACTCTCTGCCAATCAGGATCAGTTAACTAGATGCTTCTGTGGGCTGATTGCTTCCAGCTGTCACTACTCCTCTCATGTATCTTTAATTCTTCTTATCTTCAGGTTTCTACATCATTATCCTTCAGGAGCTGAGCAAGAGCTTCCTGATTCCCAGACTTATTTTTTTTTATTATTATTAAACTTTTAACATTTATTTTCACACAATTTTGGGTTACAAATTTTCTCCCCTTTTTTCCCCCTCCCCCCCCAAGTTTTCTGATTGCCCCTGTGACCTATCTGCTCTCTCCTCTATCCTCCCTCCCTGCCCTTGTCTCCGTCTTCTCTTTTGTCCTGTAAGGCCAGATAGCTTTCTTGACCCCTTAACCTGTGTTTCTTGTTACCCAGTGGTAAGAACATTACATTTGGTCCTAACACTTTGAGTTCCAACTTCTTTAGCTCCCTCCCTCTCTACCCCTTCCCCTTGGAAGACAGGCAGTTCAATATAGGCCATATCTGTTTAGTTTTGCAAATGATTTCCATACTAGTTGTGTTGTCCCCCATCCTGTCCTGTCCCCCATTACTTCTATTTTCTTATGGTCCTTTCCCTCCCCATGAGTGTCGACCTCGGATTGCATTCTCCTCCCCATGCCCTCCCCTCTATCCTCCCCCCCATCCTGCTTGTGCCCCTGTCCCCCACTCTCCTGTATTATGAGATAGGTTTTCCTATCAGAAGGAGTGTGCATTATATTCTTTCCTTTAGTGGAATGTGATGAGAGTAGATCTCATGTTTTTCTCTTGCCTCCCCTCTTTATCCCACCACTAATAAGTCTTTTGCTTGCCTCTTTTATGAGAGATAATTTGCCCCATATAACTTCTCCCTTTCTCCTCCCAATATTTCTCTCTCACTGCTTGATTTCATTTTTTTTTTTAGTATATGATCCCATCCTCTTCAATTCACTCTGTGCACTCTGTCTCTATGTATGTGTGCGTGTGTGCATGTCTGTGTGTGTGTACTCCCACCCAGTGCTCAGATACTGAAATGTTTCAAGAGTTATAAATATTGTCTTTCCATGCAGGAATGTAAACAGTTCAACTTTAGTAAGTCCCTTATGATTTCTCTTTGCTGTTCACCTTTTCATGGTTCTCTTCATTCTTGTGTTAGAAAGTCAAATTTTCTTTCCAGCTCTGGTCTTTTCATCAGGAAAATTTGAAAGTCTTCTATTTCATTGAAAGACCATTTTTTTCTCCTGAAGTATTATACTCAGTTTTGCTGGGTAGGTGATTCTTGGCTTGAGTCCTAGTTCCTTTGACTTCTGGAATATCCTATTCCATTCCCTTCTATCCCTCAATGTAGAAGGTGCCAGATCTTGTACTATCCTGATTGTATTTCCACAATACTTGAATTGTTTCTTTCTAGCTGCTTGCAATATTTTCTCCTTCACCTGGGAATTCTGGAATTTGGCCACAATGCTCCTAGGAGTTTCTCTTTTTGGATCTCTTTCATGCGGTGTTCTGCGGATTCCTTGAATATTTATTTTGCCTTCTGGTTCTAGAATCTCAGGGCAGTTTTCCTTGATAATTTCATGGAAGATGATGTCTAGGCTCTTCTTTTGATCATGGTTTTCAGGTAGTCCCAGAATTTTTACATTGTCTCTCCTGATTCTATTTTCCAGGTCAGTTGTTTTTCCAATAAGATATTTCACATTATCTTCCATTTTTCGAATCTGCGCAGTATGTTCTGAGATATCTGTCTTTCTCAAAAAGTCCAAAGCTTCCATCTGTACCATTCCAGATTTGAGAGATCTATTTTCTTCAGTAAGCTTTTGAATCTCCTTGTCCATTTGGTTAATTCTGCTTTTGAAAGCATTCTTCTCCTCACTGGCCCCTTGCACCTCCCTTGCCAGCTGAGTTAGGCTAGTTCTCAAGGTGCCAATTTCTTCAAGATTTTTTTGGTTCTCCTTTAGCAGGGAGCTGATCTGTTTTTCATGCTTTTCCCTTATCCCTCTCATTTCCCTTCCCAGTCTTTCCTCCATCTCTCTAACTTGATTTTCAAAATTCCTCTTGAGCTTTTCCATGGCCCGAGCCCATTGGGTGGGCTGGGACACAGGATCCTCGATTTCTGTGTCTTTGCCTGATGGCAAGCCTTGTTCCTCCCCATCAGAAAGGAAGGGAGGAAGTGTTTTTTCTCCGATAAAGTACCCTTCAATAGTTTTATTTCTTTTCCCTTTCCTTGGCATTTTCTCTACCTAGTGGCCTGACCTCTGAATGTTCTCCTCACACCCACCTTGCCTCCTGGTCCTCCCAGCCAGCGTTTGGGGACTGAGATTCAAATGCTGCTTCCTGCCTTAGGATTTTTGGCGGGGGCAGGGCTGCTATTCAGTGTGAGAATTAAGTTCAGGTGCTGAGGTCAGGGGCAGGGCCGCCTCTCTGGCTCAATTCCCTCAGGAGGTTTATGCACAGACCTTCCACAATGGATCCAGGCTCCCGTCCGTTTGGGGAGCCCCTGTCGGCAGCCGCCTCTCAGCCCCCACCTCCCTGGGGGGCCTGAGCTATGGGGGCACCTCACTCCCCTCTCAACCCGCCAAAGAGACTCTCTCATCTACCCCCGTCAGTCACCTGTTGGTGGGGGGCCCGTGCAGCTGCTGAAGATCCCGCCTCCGGATCCCTCTCAGAACTTTGTCTCTCGGAGCCGTGGCCGCCATCGCTGCCGCAGGTCCGGGCTGGGCACCGTGTCTGCAGCGCGACGGACCTTTTGCGAGAGGTTTGCAGGTCCCTCTGTGGGTGGGGGGACCCGCGTGGCCGCTCCGTCCCGCAGCCCTCTCGGATCTCTTTCCCACCGTGTCGCTGCTGCGGCAGGGCTGCTCTCCTCTTCCCGCCCCGGCGCCCAGTCTCCGGCGCGAAGGTCCCCCCGCGAGAGGTTTGCAGGTCTCTCTGGAACAGAAATCTCCCTCGCTCCAATATTCCGTGGTCTCTGGGTGCAGAATTCGCCCTGGGTTAGTCCCCTCTGCCGTTCTGTGGTTTGTGGGTTCCCAGACTTATTTTTTACTTAAAAAGTTTATCAAATCAATCATCTTTTTTTCAGTGATGTCTTAGTTGCCAAATGTTGGCATCATGTAATCTACATTCAGCTGTGTAACCTTGGGCAAGTCACTTTACCTGTCTCCCAAAGTTTTCTCAACTGTAAAATGGGGATAATAATAGCACCGATGTTCCAGAGGTGTTGTGAAATCTCAAATGAGGTAATATTTGCAAAGTCTTTAGCACAGTATTGGCACATAGTAGACCACAGTAAAACATGCTTGTTTTCTTCTACATTTGGATCCAAGGTTGTGGACATTTTATTTTCTTAGCATAATTTCAAATTACTTTAAAAAATGATTGATGATGGCACATCACATTCTTAAAAGCGATCTTTTATTACTTTTACAGAAATAGATTCTAAAACTTCTAGCAGGAAGATTTTCTGAAGTTAATTAAAGATCTCATATTCAAAGCTTTAATAGCTTGGTAGAAACACCTCCCACAATCTGGGCTTCAACTTCTAGAACCCAGGGTCATCTGTCTAACATCTTTGTACCACTGGCTTCTTTCAAAACACTTGAAAAAAAATGTCTTCATTTCTCAGGGTGGTGACAAATTTTTCAAAAGGAGAAAGTCCCCAGATGGTCAAATGGCATAACATCTGAGTGACAAGTCACTTTGGCATCTGTATCAATTTTCAGATTAATTCATCAGCCTCATGCATTGTGCCTTTCTTACACACACAGGAGCCATCCAAAATTCTTCTGATGTTGTTTTTTTACTGTCATGGCCTGCAGCTGAGTTTGTGATAAGTTTAGTATCATTTCCTTCAACAATTAACTCATCTTAAGGAGCTTGAGAAATAGCATAAGCAACACCTGTTTTCATGTTTACTCTTCAGATATATTATTCACTTAAGAAGTTTCTGATTTCCACAAGTGAACCGTTCTCTTCAGTTAACCTGTGATAATGCTTTTGAGAGTGTTTTGCACATGACTACAGACTGTGAGAATTGTTGCAAATTCTTTTTGATTTTCCCATTACTTGTCAGTTTTTTTCTTCTATCCAAGGAGATTGAGTTTAACATGGATATTTTTTAAATCCCTTCACAGTATTCTTTCAGGGATCCTCATAATAATAGTTCATTTAGTCCCTGGGGTGTTGACTGTATGGTTGTGAAACAGCAAGGACTCTGGCATTCAAAGGAGGGCCAGCTGGGCAGGTTCTTAGATCTGCTTTTCTAAAAGGAAAACAGCTTTTGAGGGGTCAACAATGACTTTAATCAAGCACATATATCATTCACTTAGTTCAAGGGAAAAAGTCAGCACCTTGAACTTCAGAGAAAATACAGAGAAATAAAGACCAACAGACAGTGCTTCCAGCTGTCTGACCATAGGCAATACCAGGAAGCTCCTTAGAGGCTGCCCAGAGTCTCATGTGGCCAAGTAAACACTTCCAGTGAGGAAGCTCCAAAACAAACCCTCACCTCTGTGTGTGTGATACACACACACACACACACACACACACACACACACACACACACTTTTCAGAGCCAGCGGGCATCACAACCCTTGAGAACCAGTGCTTCATTAGAAATTAACAAAAGGTGTGGGCTTTCCTATAAAACAAATCTCCCCTAATCAAGCTTCCCTTAATGGGCAGGCCCATTAATGGGTGGGGAAGATCTTTAATTCTCATTAACATAAGTAACATTACAGATTGTTAAGCATGGTCCTTGTTTTTGTTACAGAAGGGCCAAAAAGCACACATCCATTTTAGATGCCTTATAAACACACCAACGGTGGAATGAACGCTGGCATTAGTGTTAGAGAATATGGGTCCTCATCTGATGGTTACTTCCTGCGTGACAGTGGTCAAGCCTCAGTTTCCTCATCTTTAAAATGAGAGGTTGAACTAGATAGGCTCTCTGAGGTCCCTTCTCAGCCCTATGCCTGTGACCTTAGGCTCAAATTCTAATCCTGCCGTTTGATAGTTGTGCAACCTTTGGTGAGTCAATGCAGCTTTTCTGGACCTCAGTTTCCTTATCCGTAAAAGAAGAGGGTTAGGTCAGATGACGTTTGAAGCCCTTTCCAGCTCAGCAGCTGTAATTCAGTGACCACTGGCTCAAGGCCTGGTTCTACCCCTTAATAACTCTATAATTTTGGTCAGGTTATTTAACTTCTCTCAGTCCCAGTTTTTCCCGTTTGTAGAATGAGGGTTTGGGCTAAGACCCTTTTCCAACTCTGAATCTATGAGAACATCACAGACACTTCTAGAATTCACAGTTTCCCTGGTGCAGGTATCATTCCCCATTACAGGTCCTAGCTCTTCTCTAGCTTAGTAGACTTCCTGAGTTGCTGTAGTTAAAATAGTCACCACCTGGAACTTAGCTAGGTTCATTTTCAGTTCACAGACACACAGTCCGTTCCCAGCCCCACATGTGAAACCTTTCCACCTTGGCATAACCTTTTTTCAGGAATCCAAGGCCCTTTCCGGGCCACCCAGAGATAACATGGGATGGGACTGAAGGAACTCCCACTGCTGAATTGGTTCTTTTAGGACTTGTAGACATGTACCTGTTTTGACTTTATGTCTTTTTTTTTTAACCTGAAATCACATAGTGTTTATTTTCTTTCAGCAACGGAAAGTCACAAAGAAAACCATTTTCAAATGAGCGAGTTTGAAGCACCTCAGTTTTCTGAACCTGAAAATGGTAAGAAATTAAAGGCCCTCAACTTGGAACCCTGAGATGTTTAATTTCTCATATTTATAGAATTGTAGGATCATATCTAAAGCTGAAAGAGCCCCCAGTAACTATCTAGTCCAGTCCTTTCATTATACAGATAAGGAAACGGAAGTCAAGTGACTTGCCCAAAGTAACATAGGTAGTAGAATTGGAGGTTGGAATTGGAACTGTGATATATAAAAAGTTAGAGAGATATTGTTTCTGGTAAATTAATCACTTTATTAATTATGCTAGCAGATAATTAATAAAAGAAGTCAGTGACACTCTCAAATGCCAAAGATAGATCATGGTGACTTCTTGACATTTATATGCCTTGGAAGAGTGAATATTACCAACAGGTGGAAATTTAACTTTAATTGGTTAACAATTAATGAGAAGAATGAATATTATAATGAGAGGTGGACTTATTCTAATGAGGAGTTGAGAGTTAGGACTTTGATTATGTCACTCATGGACAAAGTCTCAGGCAATCTAGACAAAGGATCTACCTCCCCACTCCAGCCTGCCTGAGAGGAACACAGTGGGCCAGAATTCACTTTAAATTCTTTGTAAGATTCTCTAGTTAGGTGGGGTCTCCCACCCAAGATTTGAAAAGCGTGTGTAACAACAAGGACCCCACCATACCCAGGAGGGCCTGCTGTACAGGTTCTTAGATATGCTTTTCAAAAAAGGAAAGCAACTTTTGAGGGGTCAACAATAACTTTAATCAAGCACATATATCATTCACTTAGTTCAGGAGGAAAAGTCAGCAGACTTCAGAGAAGATACAAATAGAGGGATAAAGATCAACGGAAAGGTCTTCCAGCTGTCTGACCACGACATACATACGTAGGTAGTTAACAGAGAGAGAAGCACCAGCGTCAGGGTTCTCAAAGGTGGAGGGCTCCTTAGTGGCTGCCCAGAGTCCCCTCTGGCCAAAAAAACACTTCCAGTGAGTAAGACCCAAAACAAAACCTCACCTCAGAGTCTTCGTACATTTTTCAGAGCCAGAGGGCATCACAACCCTTGAGAACCAGTGCCTCATCAGAAATTAACAAAAGGCGTGGACCTTCCTACAAAACAAATCTCCCCTAATCAGGCTTCCCTTAATGGGTAGGCCCCTTAATGGGTGGGAAAGATCTTTAACTCTCATTAACATGATTTACATTACCCGAGGAATTTGGGCAATCTCATCATCAACAATGTCCTTCAGAGACTGAACAACTTACAGGTTTCTGAATGAGGAAATAGAAGGGAAAACCTCAATCCTAATGTAATAATTGATTATTAATATGAGAGAAATAATCATGTCTCTCAGAACCCAGGTCTTCTGAGCCAAGTGAAAGTATAGAGAGGATAATTGGATCTTTAATTGGGGGTATGCCTCCTTGTTATTTTGAACAATGAGCATTAAACTATAGAGATATAGAGAATTGATCCATTGATCTGGTCAATCAAACAAATGTTTTTAAAGTTCATGTTATGTTCCAAAAAAAAAGATGAGGCATGGGAGAAGATAATTGATGTATATAGACATGGAGGTGGGATGAAGGAGACAAAGGATAGAAGGATGACATCTAGTTCACAAACCTTTCCCTATATGTCACTCCCCGTGGCTAGCAATCTCCTACAAATCCTGCTTCTCTTAACCTTGTGGTTTAGAACCAATATCTCTTTCTTCTTTGGTGACCATCCCTTTCTCCTGCTGCCTCTCCCACATTCCTATTCCTATGCGGCAGCTCAGCTCTAGACCTCCCCAATTCCTTTCCTTTTCCCTTTTCCACTGTGCCCTCTGAAATCTGTCTGTTATTAACCAACTTCCCTTTATCCTATACCTCTTCCTTGCTTATTCCTTTACTCTTCCCTCATTCACAAAAACTTGTTTTCTCCCCAAAACATCTACCACTTGCCAGACTTTTCCAGTGTTGGCCATTCCTCCTTCTCCTGCAGCCCTAGCACTGAGGTAATCAGAACTGAACACAGTACTCCAGAAGTGTTCTGATCAGAGTAGAATATCATCACCTTATTTCATCAGTTAGTCAGTCAAGAAGCTTGTGTAAATGAACTAGAGCTATGCAGTAGGCAGTAGGGCTGAATCTAGTATTGGGGATCTAAAGACAAAAAAAACCCTTAAAAATGAAACAGTCCCTTCTCTCGAGGAACTTAGATCACAGGAGGGGAGACAACACACACACACACACACACACACACACACACACACACACACACACACACACACACACACACGTTGCAGAATAAGTACACTGACAAAAGTAGGGGAAGTCCAGAGGAAGAGGATGCTTTGAGGGAAGGTAACACTCAGTTTTGTACATTTTAGAGGTACACAGCACCTGGGTGATGTTCAAGAAGCAGTTGGTAATAGGGATTGTTTCCTCAGCACTTCAGATTAGATATGTCCAAAATAGAATTTACCATGTGTGAAACCATGATCTTTCTTCCATCCTTGCTTCTCCTTCAGATTTCCCAGCTACTTTTGGACAGTATCGCCAAACCCACAGTCACTCAGATCTGTAACCTGGAAGTCCTCCTTGACTCAGTTTCCCTCTTTCTCGCTCCCATATTCAATCAGTTGTGGGTCTTGTAGATTTTACCTTTATAACATCTCTTGAATCCATCCCCTTCTTTCTGGTCACATGGTCCTTAGTATCAGCCAGTCAAAGAATGAAATATTTGCTGTGTGTCAGTAATATGATAAGCCCTGGGGATAGAAAGAAAGGCAAAAATGTGGTCTCTCCTCCTCGCAGATTGCAGCTCAGGGAAGAGGTTAGAGATATAGATTTTGGAATTATCTGCATTCAGTTGACATTTGAAACCATGAAAGCTGATTATATAACCACATGAAATGATATAAAGCAGGGGTGAGGAACCTGTGCACTGGAGGACACACATGGCCGTCTAGGTCCTTGAGTCCAGCCTTTTGACTGAGTTCAAGTTTGATAGAACAAATACTTTTATTAAGGGGATTTGTTTTGTGAAGTTTGGATTCAGTCAAAGGGCTGCACTTGAGGACCTACAGGGTCATGTAGCCTTGAGACTACAGATTCCCCACCTCTGATACAGAGGAAAAAAAGGGACCTAAGAAAGAGCCATGAAGCATCCTCATGTTTCCTGGATGTGACCTTGCTGAGTAATTGTCCAAAGGGACCACGGAACAATCCCACAGGTTTCTTCCTCCCTGAGGGTACTTAGGAAGCACTTACTGTGTGCCAGACCCAGTGCTAAGCACTGGTGATAGAAATAGAAGCAAAAAGAAAGTTTCTGCCCTCAGGGAGATGGCGTTCTCATTGAGAAAGACAGTGCACAAAAAGGGAGCTGGGAGGGGGTGGGCAGAGATGAACTGGTGTTGGGATACGGTTTTGGAATCTGGAATGTTAGGAACAGAGCTAAGCGGGCAGTGAAGAGGGACCAACCGAGGCCCCAGCAGGAACTCACCAATGAGAGGAGGCGGCAGGCCTTAGGGGTGAGAAGATTGCAGGGAAGCTTGGATGTCCCTGGGTGAGGAAGCCCACGGCTTTGAAGGAAGTTACAGGATGAGATAGCAGCAAAGGCTGGTTTTTAAGTCCAGAAAGTCAGGAACAGTGTCAGGAGGGGAATGAAGAGAGAACCAGGAGGAAAACCTAGGGAGAAAATAGTATCAGGAGAAGAGAGTGCTCAGTGTCAAATGCTGTAGAGAGGTTAAGAAGGATGAGTGCTGAGACAAGGCCATTACATTTGGCAATTAAGGGATCTTTGCTAACTTCAGAAAGAGCAGTTTCAGTTGAATGATGAGGTCAAAAGCCAGACTGGAGGATTTAGAATCAAGTGAGAGAAAAGGAATTGGAAACACTTTTGACAAGAATTTAGCCACAAAGAGGAGGAAAGATATAGGATATCTAGCAGGGATGATGATTGGATCAGATGAGGGTTTTTTAAGGTTGGGGGAGATATGGGCAGATTCTGAAGGGAACAGGGAAGCAGCCAGCAAAAAGAATGAGATCCAAGAGTGGTAAGAATGGGGATGGTAGTGAATACAGTTTGCTGCAAAAGATGGGAAACCATCCTGGAGAGCACTGTAGAACTATATGTCCAAAGGGCTACAAAAATGTGCATACCCTTTGACCCAGCAATATGGCTTCTAGGGCAGTATCCCAAAGAGATCATACAAATGGGAAAAAGACCCAGGTTTACAACAATATTTATAGCAGTTCTTTTTGTGGTGACCAAGAGCTGGAAATTGAAGGAATGTCTGTCAGTTGGGGAACAGCAGAAAAAGCTGTAGTATATGAATGTAATGGAATATTATCAAACTATAGGAAATGATGAACAGGCAGACTTCAGAAAAACCTGGAAAGACTTATATGAACTGATGCTGAGTGAAGTGAGCAGTACCAGAGAACACTGTACACAATAACAGCCACAGTGTGCGAGGACTGTTTTTGACAGACTTAACCCTTCATAGCAAGGCAAGGACCTAAAACATTTCCAAAGGACTCATGATGCAAAATGCCATTCACATCCCAGAACTAGGGAATCAGAATGTAGAATGAAGCAGATTATTTTCTTTTTTTAAAAAAAAAAAGATGGGATGAAGGGTGCATGTAGAGGGGTTTGCTTGGCATGAAGAAGGCTACTTGTACATGTTAGGTAAGGGTGAATGAGGAGATAGTGGGGTAAGACATCTGAATAACATGAGATAAGGAGGAGAGAAGAGGGAACCTCTCTTCAGTGAAGGAAGAGGTGAGTTCGTCTGCTGAGAGGGTGGGTAGAGAAAACACTAGGGAAGAGTTGAATAGTGAAAAGGTTTGAAATCACTGCCAAGAAGGGGCAAGGTCAATCAATTAGGGGGATGTAAAAAGTTTGCTTTGCTGCAGGGAGGGCCCACTTGAGATCTGGTAACAAGTCTGTAGTAGTCCCAGCCCACATGGTTTTGTGGTTTCCTCCAGCTCTCCTCAGTAGCTTGAGTACGAACAAAGGTGGGGAATAGCGGGCTAATGTAAAGTTGGGAGTTTGGCAAGGCAAGATTGGTGTCAGGCTTGAGCATGCAGGGTTCTCTACTGACCACTTCCCCTCTTCTTATAAACATATTTCAGCCTGCCAAACACACACAAAAAATCAGACCCCATCTTCTCTATTATTCTATCCCCTTTTACTGTTGAAGCTTTTAAAAGGGTAGTTTACACTCATAACTTTCACTTCCTCAACTTAGCCCCTAGCCATCTGGTTTCTGTCCTCAATACGCTAAACTGTGCTCTCAAAGATGTACTATGATGTATAAGCATTTATTTTCTTTCCTGTGTTCCCCTCGTTGAAAAAAAAAAAACAACCCTTCTGAGCCATATGAAGGCAAAGCAAATTCCCACATTGACTCAAGACAGTGAGACCAAACAGCAGACTTTTTCAACACTGCAGGTGTAAGGTAATTAGAGTCTGAACCTAGAAGGTGGCAGTATTGGGAGAGAAGGGGGGATGTATGTGTGAGATGTTACCATGGTGGAATCAACAGGAATTTCCAAAAGATTGATACTAGCACAAGGCACTTAGTGGTACAAGAGATGGGAGACATCTTAGTAGGAGATCAAACAGGGTAAGCAATGTTTTCTATCATTCGGTGTCTTTTCTTCCTCACTCTCAGGAGGTGGATCACATTCTTCATTGGCTTTCTGGTGGCGTTGATGGTCATTGTTCAGAGTTCAAAGTGTTGTCTTTATAATATTATTATTGTGTCAATTGTTCAGCTGGTTCTGCTTGCTTCACTCTTTGTCAGTGGATGTCAGTCCTCCCAGGTTTTCTGAACCCATCTGTTCTCCTGTGGCCCAAAGATGTTCAATTACATTCATATCATATAATTTGTTTAGCCATTTCTGTATTGATGGACACCTCTTCAAATTCCGGTTCTTTGCCACCACAAACTGAGGTACTATAAATATTTTAGGATATAGGTCTTCTTCCTATTTGATCCTTTTGGGTATTTGATCCCTAGTAGGGCATTACTGTAACAAAAGACAGATACAACTTAGTAACTTTTGGGGCATAGTTCCACTTGCTTTATGGAATGGCTGATCCAGTTCATAGGGCAACCAGCAGTGCATTGATGTGCCTGTTTTCCCGCAGACATTCCAGTTTTTGTCATTTTTCTTCTTTTTAATCAACTTTGCCAATCTGGTTTGATTTTTCTATTTATTTGTGATTTGCAACATTTTTTCTTATGGCTGTTGATAACTTGGATTTCCTTTTTAGAAAACTGCCTGTTCATATCCTTTAACCATTTGGCAGTTGGGGAATGGCTCTTATTTTTATAAATCTGAATCATTATATATTTTGAAAATGAAACTTTTATCATAGAAACTTGCTGCAAAGATTTTTTTCTCCCAATTAACTTTTATTCTTAGCTACATGCAACCTTTTTAAACTTAATTTTATTTTTTTAACTGATGAAAATCTACCTCCTTCCCCCTCACCTTCCCCCCACCCACTGAAAAATAGTTTTCAAAAAATCCTTTGTACCAAATATGAAGTCAAGTAAAACACATTCCTGTAGTGTTCATGTAACCCTGAGTACATCACCTGGTAGGAGTGAAGGCAGCTAATTGGGCCAATCCTCTGTCAAGAACTTTGGTATTTACCTATCTGCAATTAGTTTCTTATAGATTCAACAAATTGGGTGAGTCAGTTTAAAGTATTCTTGTATCATAACTAATATTTAACAATAACATGTGTAGTTGTGATTTTTAACACACACCTCTGTGGCAGGTCTAGCAACAGAGTCCTAGTGTGACACTGATGACGCTTAGCTAGCCATTCCTCTCTTGCTTTTTTCCTGCTCTAGATTTTATTTTTTTCTTTTGCTTTTAAATTTTTCCTAAAATAGTTGCAAAGGATCTTCTTGTAGAGTCTCTGGAAGGAGAGGATTTTGAGAAGGAATTCTCATTTTTGAACAACTTACTGAGTCCCAGCTCCTCAAGTCCTCAAGAATTTAACCAAGAATGCCGAAATGTCTGTGGGAGTCCCAGCACTGCTCTCCCTGCCCAGAATTCTGCTTCAGGAGCAGAGTCTCTTGCTAAGTCATCGGGATTCCTCCCATCACAACTGTTTGACCTGGGTCTCCATGCTGCTGGAAATTTCAGTAGTAAGAGTTTCAGATATATTTTGTTACATGTATATTTGTATTTTTTGCATATATTTTGATATATGTATATTTTTTGTTTCTACAAGCAAAACTGTGATGTGAGTCAATATGAAGACCTCTCAGGTTTATAAGAACTGACACTGCAAAACTTACATTCCTGTATCTGCCAACCAGTTTGTGTATACAATGTTCACCCCTGAAATCATTTGCTTTCCCCCATTTCTTCCTGGTCATCTCCACAAAAAACCCCAACACTCAGCTTCAGTTAGTTTACCTTCATCATTATCCTTGTATCGGTGGCCCCTAACTTACAAATGATCTCAATGGTAACCTGTAACTCTGCCATGGGAGCTGCCCGGAAAAACTTGGCACTTTTAGAGAATGTAGGTGTATGTGCAGGCATCCAGACATTTGTAGATTAATTTTAATATGAAGTTTTTGAAGCTATCAGTTCATAAATGGTCACAATAATAAAACAGAAACTCTAAAATTTTGGCAACTTCAGACAATACAGGGTTTAGAGATTCAAGTGTTAGTTAGGCCCTTTTTACAGATGACAAACCTCAAATCCAGAAAAGGTAAATTGCCTTTCCCAAGACCACCTATTGTAAGTACAGAGCCAGGATTCCAACCCTGTTCATCTCTGGTCAAGACCAGGGCTCTTTCCTGGAATGCCACCCCCCTGGAAAGAGTGATTCACCTCTTGGTGCTGTAGCATTATCCTGAATTTAGAAAGGTTATCACCAGTTAGAGTCGCTTCCTAAGGCACAAATGAGTTATAGAATTGACTATTTCTGCCTTTTTGTAGATGTGAAAAACCAAGGTACACACAGGTCAAGTAAATCAAGCTGTGGCAGAGCTAGAGGAGAACTTATATACTGCTGCATTAAATACAAGTTTGTGCATTGTGTTCTATGGAAATATTTTGTTGTTCAGTTGTTTGTCATGTCTGACTCTCTGTGACCCCATCTGGGGTTTTCTTGGCAAAGATACTGGAGTGGTTTTCCATTTCCTTCTCCAGCTCATTTTACAGATGAGGAAACTGAGGCAAACAGGGTTAAGTGACTGGCCCAGGGGCCCAGAGCTAGTAAATGTCTGAAGGTGGATTTGAACTTGGGAAGAAGAGTCTTCCTGACTGTAGGCCCAGCTCTCTCTCTACTGTGCCCCTTAGCTGCCCAACAGAAATATTTTACTGTTGGGGAAAAAAAAAATCTTAGAGGATCTCAAATCTTTTGTTTCCTTTTTTTGTGATGTTATTTGTGTGTGTGTGTGTCTAACAATTCATTAATTTTTCTTTAAGGCTGGACCTCTCAGGGGGAATCAGTATTTTCTCTTTCATATACAGATTTGGATAACCAGCCTGTGTCTTCACAGAGTCAACCAAAGAAATCATCAATATGTAAGTCGTCTTCTACTCTCACAAAAAGAAATAATGGAACTCGGATAAATATTTTTCAAGAGTCCTGGTGGCCTAGTGTGTTCCACATAATAGAATACTTTGCTGAATAAAAAGGAGACTGTTGGGGGAAAAAATATCTGTACCATTTATCATCATAGTGACTATTTCAACTGAGTAGATGAGCTTCTCACTCTAACCTACTGTCTTGTACCTCAGCCACTGACGATCACTACTCAGGTTGCAGGTTGGCAACCAATGCCCAGCATTTTGCCCATAAACAGAACAGCTGTTCAGTTTTGAGTACATAATTAAATTAAGTAAAACCTCAAAATGTTTTTCATGTTTCCAGATCTTAGGGCTCTGAAAATATCAGGATAGTGATTTTCTAACCTCTACAGGGGACCGCAGCTGCCTTGACAAAGAAGTTTATGTCTGGCACTAGTATTATAGTGGCATTGGTAGCAAAAGTGATTGCTGCACTAAGAATGACGTAGATAAGGCATATTTGTCTCTTGAGGTACAGCCATGTTTATGGTCCAAATTAATCCCTGCCAACCTTCCAGTCAAAGTAAGAAAAGTTGGTCAAATAAAAGAGTATGGACTAACATGAAGGGAAAAACAAGACTGTGTTAGAGTTTCAAGTAGGATTGGAGTTGGCACTGAGTTGTAACTAAATGTTCAAAGATGTAACAAAGCCCTCCAAGGACACATTCTATGTCTTGCTTTTCGTCTATCTTAAACTGTCTTCTGGTTTTCTGTTAAAAATCTATTTATAAATATACTATTGTCTGTAATTTAGATATAGGTATTCTTGACTCTTTCCTGAGAGCCTTTCCAATGTAGTATCATGCAAGCACTAACCAACCTAAGTAGTTCCTGTCTCCCAACAGGGACTTTGTACTGTTGTCTCATTTCACTTATTTTTATACCCACTTTTGCAATTTCTTAGGGTAGCCAGTGGTTATTTAAGTATAACCCAGAGGTCTTGAGTGAAATATAAAGTGTCTTTAGCTGCTTTTTAAGCTTTGTACTCAGGCTGTTTTCTGTTTCCACCTTGACTCCCTGTCCTTCCCCCACTGCTGTCCACTCTGGATTTGGCCTCTAACCCCTGGTCCTCTTGGCACAAATGAAAGAGCCTTGAAGTGCAGCAGATGTCCCTCCCTTCATCCCAATTTTCTGTGTGTGGGAGTGGGGAATATAGAATCCCAGGAGGGCTGCATCCTACAAAATTCCTCCTCTTTCCTTACCTCCCTTACCCTCACTCTCCAAGCTCTTTCCCTCCCACCTGTCCCGCTTAGACAGAAAGCTGTACTGTATCTCTGCCAGGCCCGTGCCTTAGTACATTGACAAATATTTAGGAATGGTTTTTGGACTAAAATCAACAATTATATTCCACTGTGAGAAGTGCCACCTACATGATATTGTTTTAAAATCAGAAAAAAAGAGCAGAAATTTACACAACTGATAAAATTGATAATTTATCATATCTATACTTTCTTTAAATTAAAGGAAGCATTTAATTAGTATTTTTGTTAAAGTACTATCGAAATAGGATTATAATAAGATAGTAAACTAGCATGTCTTTCATGTCACTTTTCTTTGTTTTTTTTCTTACAGCTCCAGAAGGTGGAAATAATCAAGATATGTCAGCCTGGTTTAACCTCTTTGCAGACCTGGATCCCCTTTCAAATCCAGATGCCATTGGACACTCAGATGATGAACTCCTTAATGCTTGACTAGAATTACTAAATAGACAATTAAGTAGATAATTATAATGTCATGTCAGTGGCCTTGAGGTATCAAATTTTGTACATATTGCCTTTGTGGGAAGGAGCTCAGATTGTAATTCAGATACAAGCATGGTGTGTAAGAGTCAAATACTTGATGTTCAGCTATATAGTAAAGAGTCATGTTGAAAGTGCTAAGTTGGAACATCTTTAATACCTTGTAATGTTTCCCAATCAGAGGTGGCAAGTACAACAAACCATTTTGAGTCAAAGATAGACATTTGAGTACTAAAATTCCCAGAGAGAAGGTAAAGTCATTCTCAGTGAGGGTATATGTTTATTTCCGTGGAAACAACCTTTTTAGGGCCGCGTGGTGGTTTTGATCTTTTCATGAGCCTGGCCCTTGTCTGGTGGAGTTGTGTGGGTGGATTAAGAGCACTAGAACAGGCAGATTTATCTGGGAGTCTTTAAAAAAAGTAGTTTTGAGGAGCAGGGGCATTGAGTTCCGTGGTAAAGTATTACTGGAACCGTATGAACTTTGTTAGTTTAAAGCTAGATTAAAGACTTGGTCTGAAAGGATTCAGTAGAAAAGTAGTGGCTATTTTCCTCTCCAGGGTCAAGTTTTCCTGTTGCTTAATTTTTTATTCTTTGAAAAGCAGGGGAACCTTTATTCTACTCAACTAAGAATATGGTTAAAGTAGGTTGACCTATCTATCCCAGCTAAGTATTTGGAAAACTCTTCCCCATCTCACAGACTTAAAATATAGCCATGCAGTGTTTACATTCCAGAAGGAAAAAAAGAAATGCTTATAAAAATAATGCCTAAGCAATCAATGAGAGTGTCTTTTAAGTGCTTACTGAATTTGAGTTAGTCTTGTTTGAAAATAGCAGACTCCTTTCAGATTTTTGCATGTACTGTTCCCATATCTTTTCCACTGGCTTACTTAAAAGTCCTAACAGCAGAAATGCAGAACACAATTAGTATTAGGGAAATGGCTTAATTTTGCTTGTGGGAATTTTAGATCTATAGTCCTTGTAACAATTTTTTTTACAATTGACTCAGGTTTTGACGCAAAATCTTTTGACTAGTTAAGGCACAGTGGTATTGGTCTAGTAGTGGGGGAGAGTGAATGAGTGTGTGAAGTGGACAAGAATAGGGTTTCTTTGCTATGTTTCATGATCTGCTTGTTCCTTTTTTTCTTGTGCCCTTCTTTGGTCCCAGGTTTGTGTTGTTGTTTTTTTAAACCTCTACCTTTCTTGATCTATTTTTGATTCCCAACCTAGTGTTCTCCCCTACTAACATCACATACATGTTCACTATTGCTTCCATGTGTGCCTAGATCAGAATATGACTTACTTAGGAGTCAAGGAACTTACTGCTACAGGAGAACATTTTTGGAAACTGAAGGTTTCATGTAAGCCAAAGCATATAACTCATCCTGTTTAAAGGGTTAAAGCTGCCAAGGAAGACCTCAGGGGAAAAGAAAAGATAGTTATTTCCAGAGAATATAGTAAATTCAGTAAGGTGCTGGAAAGGATTATTTGAGGATTAAAAATATAGGTAGAAATAAAACAGAGGTTTTCATTAAAAAGTTCTTCCAAGAACTCACATTCATGTTGATGTTCATTCAATTGTTCCTGTTTCTTCAAAAGAAAAGTGTGCTTTAGTTCTGACAAAGTATGCATTTTCCCCTTTATGGCTTTGTACTCAACTCCTATCCCAGTGGAGCAAAGCAAGGATGTCAGGACCACCGATGTTAACCACTGTTAATTTTTTGGTGCTCTCAAACTCCACTGAACTGTAGGGCGCTTAAAATGGCTGCTTTGACATACTTTAAGGAATGTTATCCTTAAGAAGGGTATAAAACATCAGATATAGTTGCATTTTTTTCATGTTTCCTTAGATGTATTCTTACTTCGTATACATCCATGAAACATGTCCATGTGACCTCTGAATGAGCATTGGCTGCTTTATTAGTAACCTAAGCAGGTCCATTATGAAGGTATGAAAAGCCATGTAGAGTATAAAGGATTCAATTTAGAAGCACTGCCTGAACTACTTTGAAAACCTTCCTTCCAAGTAGAGAATCTTTCACTCTGGATAAGACCAAGACAAATCGTTTGAAAGCTTATTAGCACTTAGGATTTGACAAGCACGTCTACTCCAAGTATTCTAATAGAACAAATACATCCAGTGAGGTCTGAAGCAGACTAAAAAGCAATAGCTCAGTAAGTTGTGGGATAGTATTTTTCCTCTCACTTAGATCATGCACTCACTAAGAGGCAGTAAGCTTTCTGAGTATGGGAAAAATATTCTTAGGAAACAATAGCTCCTCACCATTTATACTGATTGCTTGGGGAAACATGTCTTCCTCCATGTTTTTAAAGCAGAGAAGAATGGATTTATATTATAAACAAGTCTAATGAATAGCTGTGGAGATCACATCCAAATCCCAAGTGGGTAAGGTAAGTTAGGGTCGGGATTAATGTAACTTTGTACTTTTTGAAATCTTTAATTATAGAATTTTATAGTTATGAAATAACATTGGGAAATGAAATTTTAGCTGCACATTCAGAACAAGTTTGCATTAGAAGTGCCACTTTGTCCCAGTAGTCATACGTTATAGAGCAGGTCCTTGGAGGTGCTACACGTACTTTTCTATGTACTTCACTAAACTCAGATGACGCTTCAGAAGTGGTGTCATCCCGTTGTATCTAGTGATTTATAGGATAAATTAAAATCTTGATAGATTTGTAAGTTATCAGAATTTTAACTAAGAAGCTTTACCAGGAGCTAAATTAATTGAGTTCATGTAGTTATTTAATGACAATGAGAATAAAAATGGGGCAGTTGATATTTTTGTGACTGATTCTTTCAAAACTCAGTAACTGGGAAATTGAGGTTTCTTCATTATAAATATTCTTGGCTTTAAAAGATCACATATTACTGTTTCTGAGCCTAAAAACACTGAATAATCAAACAATGTGTTTTCACTATATCCTAAAGGGTCTTATCTGGAAAAGACTTTAGAGGAGGAATAGGCAAAGCCAGGACTTTCTCAGCGGCAACATGACCTGATCTATTGATGACAGACCAGGATCAATTCTAGTTATTGCTCGTTTATAAGAAGCTTCCCTAAAGGTGGCAGTCTTCTTGTACTTCCTTACCTTGGGAGAAATCAATCCAGTCTAGAATGTGAAGTTTAAGAAATAAAATTGCAAGGAAGGTGAGCTTAATGGGCATTAGTTCAATAACCTAGCAAAAGGTGGTTTTTAGTGAGGCGTTTTAAGTGTAACACTCCCCCCCAAAAGAATGATGTGTACGTATAAAATAGGCTGGGTGAGGCATAGCTAGAATGCAGATTTAAAAGCTCTTCTGAATTTTCATTTAGAGACACAATGGAAACTGATTTCATCTCTTTGATGACAACCTAATGCCTATACCTCTGACTAAAGGTGCAAACAGCAGGACAGCCAAAAGGGGAGCAGCAAGTGGGAAGACCTAGCTAGTTGACTAAGGCCAAGATTTTGAAATGCAGGTAATCCAATTGTATCTCCTGAATAAAACTCTAAAACTGGCCCATGAAGGGATTAACATTATCCAACAAAGAATATTTTCATTAATCTTTTTTTCTCTGAAGAAAAACCAGGCTTTAAAATGTATTTATTGAAATCCTGTTGTTAGCATGTTTTTTCTCAAAGAGCTATTCTCTAAATTATCTGTAATAGTAGCTTTTTCATTTCAAATACTAAAAATTCTCAGAATAAATTTGTCTACTAATTTTAGGTGGTCAGTTGTGGGTCTCTTCCTCAAAGGTTTTTTTTCCTTCTGTATTTAGCTCTTCCCTAAACTTTGTCAGATTAATCAACAGAGAGGGAAAGCAAACAAGCCAGCCAAAGCATTCCATCTGGCACTTTCTGTCCCCAAATTGTGACCCTGGGAAAATTCTTGAATTTCACCAACACCCTTAAAAAATATCTACATGTATGTCAAGTCTATAAGCTGAAATATTTTCAGCAGAGGACCATTTCCATTGAGTTAAAAAGTGACAGCATTTAGGGTTAAAGAGAATAATGGCATCTTCTATTTTACAGCCTTTGAATCTTAAAATCATTTCAAATTGTGTTTCCTTTTTATCTTCACAATGGTGAGGCACAAGATTCCTAAGAAGCAGTCAGATCTGCCATTTTTTCTTCTAAATCCAAGCCACATGCATGAAGGTTGCAGCACAAAGCAGTAATATTCCATCCACAGACAAGATGCAAGCTGCATACTTAACATTTACAAGTGTTTTGTAAAAAAAACCAAAGAAATCAATGTAACACAAAAGACATTCCGCAGAATTTATTTAAGGGCTGTGAATCAGATGGGTGTGGCTGGGCTTGAAAGCTTCTTCTAAGAAGAAATGCCTTGCAGACTTAGTCTCAAATCCATACTTAGTAAACAGAAAAAACAGCTCCTAACAAAACTTTTCTGCATACCCAAAGATAGACTTTTGAAGAAAAGGAGCTATATGTAGTGACAAAGACTGTAAACAACACACTGTAAATCTCATGTAGCTTTCCAGTAAAAACCAAGATTTTAAAACCTATTGGTAAAAATTACTTACTTTGGCAAGAGAAAAAAATTTTGACTTTCTATGTCACAATGGCAGTGAACTGCTGTGAAAACTGTAACAACTCTATTTTGGAGATGGCCTCCAGATACCAACTGAAGGAGAAATGATGACAGTAGCTTCCAAATGCAGGTTTCTTGCACATTTAATGCTGTCAAACCAGGCAACAATGACAGATGAAGATTGAGATGCTGGAAATCACATCTCAGCTAATCCTACAGTCTGCAGAGGGGCGACCGAAAGGGAGAGGACAAGAACAAGTGCTACCTACCGTGTGCCAGCCTGGTAACTCACGTGACAAAATTACATGGGCATTACTAAATTCTAACTAATAAAAAGGATTTTTAATTTCATTTGATTTTAACTATGTTTTTGCTATTTAGTTTTTAATTTTTAAGAAAAGTAGTTGTTAATACTTTTGCCACTGGTAGCTACGGAGGTTTCTTTCATCACTTAATATAGGTCCAATGCCTCCCAGATTTCTCTACTACTAGAACAGTTATATACTTCATGGTAGCTATGACTAGTTAGCAGAGTTGGTTACAGCATGACACTAGCAAGGTCTGCTGTATCTTATGAGAAAGACCACACCCTTAACCCAAGATGACTATCTTGCAAACACATGCTACTGGTCAAAAGTAGAGCATAATCCATCATTATCAATGGAAAAATAGCTCCAAGCAGAGTGAAATGAAACAACCCAGTAAGCAAACTCACCTCAAGTTACAACTGACACCCCTTGGAAAGCCAACCCTTAATATTTACCAATGATTCTTCCAATATCCGGGAGCTCCTGTGTTCCTACTCTTGGGGCTATACTGGGGAGGACAGCAAAGAAGCAAGGGCTGACTAGATCATTGTCTCGCTACTTTACATGCATCTGTTCTTTATCTCAGTCCACTGCAGATCATACCATTTACAACAATTTATACAACAAAGATTTTCTGGAACAAAAATATAATCCAAATTTTCATGGAAACTTTTTTTTAACAGTGGAAAGAAAAAAAATATCTGTTAACTCCATCAAGATGCACAGATACCTTGTCTTTACATAAAAAGTAAACTACTTTTTTTCCATGAGGTACCAACAATTCTTCAGGTACAACGTACACACTTAACACCTTTTATACATATACTATTTAACATCATTAACAACACTGACGTACAGGACAACTTTTCAAGGAAAACGATCTTGCCTTCTTACAGTGCACACCTTCAACGTAAAGATGCAATAAGACCCCCCCCAATGCCAGGGACAATTCTCTTCTTGTCAGCATCACTGGTGTGCCATTTGTTGTTGGTTGTTCTGCTCATCTATTAAGACAACAGATTCTGAACTAGGTTTAAGCTTTAAAAGGTCAATATTAATGGTAAATTCAGCACCAATGACAGAACTGGATTAAGAATCAATATCTTAATTATTATAGAATTTTTTTAAAGCACAGAGTAATAAATTAAACCCTGATGGTGGCACTTAGGGCGCTTTTATTTGTCCCACTTAACAAGAAATGAAAAATAGCCTTGTTTTACACAGAAGGTAATAAAAACCTATTTGTGAATAACATCACTTCTTCCAGCAAAATCCACATTCTGGAAAAAATGAATGCTTTCTGCTTCACCAGTCATTTCTTCCACAGGGAGAACAAAATGGTCTCTTCATATCACAGCATTTAAAAGGTCCAACTGGATTTTCAAGCTTAGGGACAAGTTTCTTAAACGTCCCACTGAGAAAATTATAGAATGTAAGACTGATTTTAGTGGTCATGCTAAGTCACGTTATTAACAGGCAGAAAAACAAGCAAATTGTGTTGAGTTCCCAAGAGGGCTTTGAGGAACAAGATTATAGGATCTAGAGTTGAAAGGTATTGAAGGTATCATCTAGGCCAATCAACACTATCATTTACAGATGAGGAAACCAATCAGGAGGAGCTGACTGTGTCACCATGGCTGTTAGACTCAGACCTGGTTCTTCTGATTCCAAGTCTTGTGTACGTCTTTTCCTTACACTACACCACCTCATATTTAGGTTCAGAGATAGTAAAGCAGCTTTTTATTTAAGAAAGTTATCTGACAGCAAGAAAAACTTACATCTTCTTCAGAGTAACATCTCCCCTCTCCACCTCCAATCCTCCACCAAAATGGAACAGTTGATTTTAAGTCTTAGATTTGGAGCTGGCTGACGTGAACTTCAATTCTGGCTCAGCATCCTGGTAATTATGTGACTCTAGACAAGTCATTTGACCTCTTTTGGCCTCAGTTTCCTCATCTGTAAAATTAAGGAGTTCAGCTAGATGACCTCTGAAGTCCCTTCTAGCTCTAAAACTACGACCCTTGACCTGAATGTGGAGTTTATACCATCTATGCCATACATATACATACACATGCATACATGTGTATATATTGCTTAATATTTTGGGAAAATTGTTAACATTTTCTAAATTAATATTTTCCCCAAATCTCATCCATTAGAAATTTTATTCTATTTAATAATAGCTCATAAATTAGCCGTTTGGCAACTGCTGCAAAGTTCTGTATCAATTCAATGAAATAAAAAGACCCAAAGTTCAGAATCTACGAATGCATTCAAGGTTAATTTGGAAATCAAAGAAGTAATCTACTGGGGGATTTTCATTCTTCTCAAAGCCAAAGATTAGATAAGATTTTGCTTAAATTCAAAGTCTATATGAAAAGCAATTCTTAAACATCTGCCTCAAGTGTACTTTTAAAATGCTTCAGATTTAGTAAATGTGGAACATTCAAATGTACTTGTCTATGTTGGATAGAGGTATACATCTAGGTAAAAAGCATTTAATTTGCAGCCAACCTGGATTACAGGAGATTTTTTTTTAAAATGAAAGGTGTATTAGAGAAAGAGAAAATATAGCAAGGATGATTAAAATTCATAAATTACCCAGAACCTCTGGTGTTCTCAGCCACTGATTTCAATTTCCTCCTACACCTTTCACCAGAAGCACTACCAAAGAAGGGGCCAAACTGATGGACTTATTTTACATCTCTCCGTATCCCTGTTTTGTTTTTTTTTTAGAGTAGCTAACAAACAGTAAATTATCTCAGACAGAAACAAGATGGTAGAGAAATAGGGCTTCAAGATAACAAGTGGATAATTAGCTCTTGAATAACTGAAAGCTTAACTGCATGAGGAGATATAGTATACTCAGAATTAGTCTCAGATAAAAAGGGTATCCAACCACACTGTACCTACCAACTGATGGGTAACAGATTTATTCAAATGTATGCATATGGCTAAGTCACATAATTTTAAGATTACTTAACAGGTGTTAATCAACCAATTGTTTGAAAGAAACATGAACACAAGTTTGGTACAGTCTTTTGGAAACATTGCTACTACCAGTTTTTCCCTGAAGGGACAGAACTGTGTGAGCTTAGAAAACTATGGCTGATTGAACAGTAAAGTTGTTTTCTCCATTTCAAGTGCCCAATACTGGATTCTGCCTGTAGTGTTTGTAGGGATATAAAATTATTGCATATTAAGATACTGAAGTTTTTAAAAGGATGCTTCTATCAATTTTACTTACTTTGATACTGCAAAATAGCTGCCCTCAAGCTCTCCCTTACAAACCCCCTAATGTTTTATCTGGAATTTTTCTAAGAGTTGCTTTGATAATCAAATAACCTACAGCTATTGGTTCTATCTGCAGTTTTTTTTGTATTAGAACTTGCCTAAGCTGAAGCTTGAGTCACCTCTCAATGGGAGAAAAGCCCCCCTCTCTTTAATTTCCTTTCTATTTTTTCCTTTACATGTAAAAAAACAAACAAACCAACAAACCTAACCATACCCTCAGACACTGGGATCAGGAAGGTGACCTTTAGGGAGGGGGACCACTGGCTATAGTGGGACACAGCACAATCTGCCCTGAATAAATCCACAACACGGACCGCAAGGTCACAAAAGCAAGGGATGGGGGATCCATGCACAGCCACATCAGGATCACTGGGGCTACAATACACTTGAGGGTTGAGTTGAAGAAGTGATTTTTGTCCTAAAGGGGAAAGATCACATGATTTCACACACAGTTGATAAAGGGGAGTATCCTACTCCTAGATATAGTGATAAAGAATGGGGGTTAAGTTACTTTTTGGCTCATTGATTTTCTAACAAAACTCCACTGATAGCATATTAAAGCACTTGTATCCAGAGTGTAGTTTTTTCACCATGCAGATAAAGGTATACAGGAATCTTAAATGTGGAAGAGGGAATAGCACTTTTAAAAGGATGGTTTATCCAAAGCACAAAACTTCTGACATCAAAAAAACAACATCACATAATGAACTAATATTGCTGTGTGTGTTGTGTGCGCATGCGCGCACGTGTGTATGTGTGTGTGTTTACATACAAACGTTCAATGCATTTATTTATTTGTTGTTGGTTGGGAGAAGAACAGTCAAGTGACTAAGATTGCTGGAAAATTTCAACAATCCCTTTGGTCCCAGCAGCTGGAGAACAGCTGAGAATAGCATACATCTAGAAAAGGAAACAATAACAACAAAAAAAAAACAGTGGCCAAGGAAATGTCTTCTGAACATCCTATTGTCTGCTATGCATCTGAAAATTAACATCTGTTATTATTATAAAATAGTCATTTTCATATAAAAGATGGTTCTTGCAGCATCAGTAACTTCTCCCTTTGGTAATTATGTTTGCAGGGATCTGTTTGCTCTTTAAAAAGTCTAACTTGAGACACAAAAAATATTGTGATAAAATGGTCCTCCAAAAGTAAAGAATGATACAGCCTTTTTCTTTTAACCAGTGCCAAAAAAAAAAAAAAAGTGGGATGTGAACTGAGTGTGAGACTTCACAAATAGGGTACAGCAGTCACGAGTACTGCTTTCTTATGGAAGCTCATCATGACATCATCACCACAGACAGCTGGGGCATGTCACTATCAAAACGTTTAGGAGTCTATTGATGGCAGACTCCACTGATGGAAGGAGGCATGATTTGGAATGTTCATTCACACCTTATTCCCAATCAGGTTCTCTTGGTTTCCCAGAGCAATGGATGGGCAACAGTAATCTATCCCTCAGCCTCCTCAAATGGTCCTGATTGCTGGAGTATAGAGGCCTGTGGTATAACTGTACTTGTTCCTCGAGAAATGCGGTCTTGTTCTGGGTTTGTAGACAGAGAGGCCATGGCGATGGGCTGCAGCAAAGTCGGGGCCATGCCAGTGGAAACAGTCAGGCCATGGCTTGAGCCCTTGAGGGTGAGATCTTGAGTGGGAAGAAGGGGCTTGAGGATGCTGACAAGGCAGAAGGCAGAGCCGCTTTTAGGAATGAAATTCACTTTATTCTTGTCAGGACAGTAAAAGGCTGGGATTTCATGAAGTTGCTTTGGCCTAGACACAAAAGACAAAGATAACAAAATGACTTCAAAACATACTGCCTATCCTAGTTTTCCTATAATTAACTATAAATACATAAAGAAAATCAATGTATGTATAAAACTTATCCCCTCTTCTCAAAAACATTCTAAGTAATTAGAGTAAAAAAGCACTAAAAAAAATGGGACTTATTTGTGATGCTACTGTGGAATGGGGAAAACTACAACAGTCCCAGCTGCCAATTTCTTGAAAAATCACCCTCCATAAAAGCAATAAGGAATGGATAACCCCAGATTTCCAATTTAGGAGGTGGCCACACATATGTATAAATAGATCACACTGGCCTAAAGAAATACAAACCAGTAATGTTTAGGGCTGGGTTTTTTTTCTTTAAAGACTATATAAACAATAATATTGCATTTCCAATATTACAGCCACTGGAAATGTCTATAAATTTTGGTTGTTAAAAAAATAAAACTAACATTTTACACAGGTTATGAGAGTACCTGTTCTGCACTGCAGAGATCAACAAAATTATTGCCAAGATAGGAACCTTAAGCATCTTCAGAAGCTCACTAGAAAGGATCCATTCATCGTAGATTTTCTAAGCAACATAAAGTCAAGAGTGGGCTCTGTTTTTAGAGTGTTTTCTGAAGGTTCCCCACTAAGGAGGAAATGCACTAACATGGAATTCAGAAGACCTCAGTTCAAATTCTTGTCCCTTACCTACTGACTGGGGCCCCGTATCCCCACTGCTGTAGTAGTGCTCTTTTGGAAAACTATTCATAGACCTAATTTGGTTTCTTGATTGAAGGAGAAACACTCATTCAGAGTCTAAGGGTACAGATTTTATTTCCTTTGAGTTGGAAAGGTGTTAGAGAAATTACACATAATATCTCTCAGGAGGATATAATTACTCTAGGAAAAACCAGTGCAATTTTTTCCTTCTCAAGTTAAAAAATAAAAATTCCAAGTAAGTCTTAGATACAGAAAATTTTATTTGACTAAGCTATCCTAGTAAGCATTAGTTCATAATATTCAAAATTATAAACATCAAGATTTCTTATGCTGAAATTCCAAATTTTCAAAACACAAAGAAACTCCAATAAGGCTTTTGACTTGAAGTAAGTTTCAAGAATTTTTAAACAGTACAAGATTTATTAAAAACTTAAAAATCTGACTCAAATATCTTTCATTTTTCCCATTAAAACTGAATGCTAAAGTGTTCCCCTAGCAGATTCAGGATATATGCCTCTCTGCTTAAATTGTGGTATTTAAAAAGCTAAAGCTATGTTAAGTTTTTTTGAATCATTCACTTTGAAAGTCTAACATCAGACTTGACTCTATTTCTATCTTATAATCAAGACAGAGTTCTGAAATCAGAAAAATTGGGTAAGAAACTCAATATGTTTTATATAATTCAAAGCCAATAATTGTAATCATTTTCAGATGGTAATATAAAATTTGGTAAAAAGTTATCTTTATATATTATGTTGCAGCTTGATTTATTTTTTAAAGGTTTCAAAATAAATTTTGGCACTAGAAAATCTTTTACTGACACAACACAAAAACTACTATGATCATCAGGAAATACAGTAGTGAAGTCAGGAACAAGGCTATGGAGTTAAGACAATGCAGAGATTACTAATCTGGAAATTTTGCAAAGGAGTTTCCTAAAAGCATTTATATTTGTTTCCTACTCCACCTCCCCGCTTTCCCCCAGTATTCTGGCTTTGATTAGAACCCAGGTTCATATGGCTATTACAAAATAGTAATTCACAATTAAATAGCATTTTAGAGTTTACAGTGTTTTGATGAAACAAATTTCCTAATAGGAATCATCTATCAAAATTAAATTATGCTTGTCTACATAAAATTAAGACCTAGATTTATAAATACCATGCTATACTACATAATTCTTATAGCTTTCATCCCTAGCAGTAGTGATAAGTGAAAAAACTTAGCTTCTTTAGACCCATTTACTCAATCTAGATCACAGAATTCCAGAAGGAAAGTATTTTAGAGATCTATTCCAAACCCTCATTTTACAGATTTGCAAACTCAAGAGATCAAATCACTAGTCTAACAACACACAGCTAATGAGCAGCAGTTTCATCTGGAGGTCTCCTGACTCCTATTAGTCCACTTTTCACTACCTCCTGCTGCCTCTCTAAGCTGCTGACCCTTGACATCACATATTCCACTGTTCTGACACTTCCTTTCATTTTAACTTTATTCAGCAAACATTTATGAAATGTACATTATGCATACTGTGTACAGAGTACTATATCAGACATGTATAAGGAAAGGTAGAGGAGGGGCGGGTTCTGGGTGTATGTGGGGGAAAGATAAGTTTGAGTTTAGGGTGTCTAAGGGGTATCTGTTTTGAGATGACTGACAAGCAGCTGGAGAAGCAAGACCAGAGATCAGCAGAGAGTTTGGGACACGATAGGTAGATTTGAGAAATAGGGAAGCTAATGAGATCACCAAGGGAAATTAGATGGAAAAATAATTTTGGAGAAAAGACAAGTTTTTGTTTTGTGGTTAAGTTTTGTTAAACTCAGGATGAAGTGAGCAGAATCAGGAGAATACTGTACAAAGTCATAGCAACACAGTTTGAAGACTTTTACAGACTTCGCTCTTCTCAGCCATGCAAGGATCTAAGATAGCTCCAAAAGTCTCATGATGGGAAATGCTGTCCACATCCAGAGAAAGAACTATGGCATCTGAATGCAGACTGAAGCAGGCTATTTGCTTTCTCTCTCTTTTTAATTATTTATTCTTGTGGTTCTTTCCCCTTGGTTCTAATTCTTCTTTACAGATGTAGAGCCCATATCAGATTGCACACTGTCTTGGGGAGGGAGAAGAAAATTTAAAACTCAAAATCATATGGAAGTGAATGTCTAAAACTAAAAATAAATAATTAAAATATCAGATTATCAATGTATTGTTTCCTTTGGAAACAATAAAAAAACTTGGCCTTATTTGGATAATTGTCTTCTTCCCAAAACAATCTTGTTTCACACACTTTGCACCTATTTTGTATGCATACATTTATTTACGTTAGAATGTAAAGTTCCTTAGAAGCAAAAACTGGTTTACTTTTGTCTTTGTGTATCCCTGGTGTTAAGCAACATAACTGGCATAGAGTAGGCACTTAATAAATGGTTCCTGACTGACTGATACGTTCAGTTCTCAAAGTCTGGGAGATATCAAGGTGATGGCATTCTTTATCAGTAAGAGATCTGGACCCAGAGTGCAGGTCAGGCCTGAAAATAAAACAGCTAAGTTATTTCAAGGAGGTAAGGGCACAAAGAGAAGCCAAGGCTGTCACTTTGGCAATCACCCACAAAGGTGTGGGCTGGACCTACAAGAAGAAGACCAAATAAAGGAGATGAGAAAGGGGCAAGTAGAAAGCCAGTGGAAAAGGAGGGAACATTATTCAAGTCAACATAGCTGAAGAGTGTCCAAGGGGAAAACCCACAGAACATTAAGAACAAGCGAGGCTTCAATGAGTAGCGAGCATGTGAGATGAACCCCATTTCATTTTCTGACAGAGTTAATCGAGGGCAGAATAATGAGTTATGGTTGAATCATAAATTTAGATCTGGAAGATACCTAAAAAGGTTATCAGGGAGTGGCAAGGAGACAAATTCAGTCTTGATACAAGGAAAAATATCCTAAAAAATTTAGAGCAATCCAAAAGTGAAATGGGTCCTCTCGCCTCAGATCTTTAAGCAAAGGAATAATGACCACTGTTAGGCCTGGGTTAGATTACACAGTGTCTAAGATTCTTTCTAACTCTTAATATTCAGCCACTGACAGATGAACGGTAGTTTAATCCATATTTCTACAAGGCATCAAAGACCCTGATATTTTTCTTCTTGACAAGATGAGCTGTGTGCTACATGACAGCTGGATGGGTGAATTTAAAAAGACATAAAGAGTTGTCATAAAGAGATAGATAGCTAAGGACCTGAAGGAAGATCTTCAGTGAAATGTACCGGAGGGCTAACTTTGGTTCTAAGTCACTGAACATTTTTACCAATAATGTGGATAAAGGCAAAGATATCATGCTCAGAGCATCTGCAGAAGAATAGTACTGGTCAAGATTACTAACATAATGAACAACAAAGTCATGACTCAAAAAGACTGACAGGATCACTGCGCCACACCGCAATCTCTAGATTTCTCAACTTACAAATGCCAGAAATACCTTCAAAGGTGGGTGGGACAGCTCTCTCACCTGGTCTGGCCCCAGCCCCAATGTGGGAGCTGCTTCTGGAGCTTTCAGCCTACAGACAGTGGGGGAATCCAGTGGCTGATGTGGGTCACAGTCCTGGGTGGTGGCCCTGAGGCAAGGAGGGGTGCTGGTGCAGCAGATCTGGTGGCAGACTTGGAGAGGGAATCCTACTCACAGATCCAGGGAAGAAAAGAGTGCTTGTGGTTGCTCACAGATCAGAGTGCAGGCCAGGAGAAGAGTAAACATCACTCCCTTGATTATACCACTTTGGAGGAACTGAGAATTTACATGTCCCTGGAGATATCTCTGAAAGCAGCTGCACAAAGGCTCTGAAACGTGGAGCAGTGCACCCTCCATTTAACAAGGAGCTCAGAGGTCAAGTAACTGGCTGAGAAAATGACCAAAAGGGGGAAAAATAAGACTATAGAAGGTTACTTTCTTGGTGAAAAGGTATTTTCTTTCAATAAGACAGATCAAAGTATACAACTAGAGAAAGATCAAAGCACAGAACCAGAGGAAGGCAGTAAGGTGAAGGCTCCTACATTCAAAGCCTCCAAGAAAAATATGAAATGGTCTCAGGTCATGGAAGAGCTCAAACAGGAAACTGAAAATCGAGTAAAAGAAGTAGAGGAAAAACTGGGAAAAGAAATGAGAGTGATGCAAGAAAATCATGAAAAATAAGTCAACAGCTTGCTAAAAGAATCCTAAAAAAATGCTGAAGAAAATAACACTTCTAAAAATAGACTACCTCAAATGGCAAAAAAGCCAATGAGAAGAATGTCTGAAAAAGCAGAATTTGGCCAAATGGAAAAGAAGGTCCAAAAGCTCACTGAAGAAAATAATTCCTTCAAAATCAGAATGGAGCAAATGGAAGCAAATGACTTAATGACAAATCAAGAAATTATAAAACAAAATCAAAACAATGATAAAATAGAAGACAATGTGAAATATCTTGCTGGAAAATAGATCCAGGAGAGACAATTTAAAAATTATTGATCTATTTGAAAACCATGATCAAAAAAAGAGCCTAGAGATCATCTTTCAAGGAACTGTCAAGGAATACTGCCCTGATGTTCCAGAACCAGAGAATAGAAATGGAAAGAATCCATTGATCACATCCTGAAAAAGAACTCAAAAGGAAAACTTCTAGGAATGTTGTAGCCACATTTCAGAGTTTCCAAGTCAAGGAGAAAATATTACAAGCAGACAGAAAGAAACAATTCAAGTATGGTGGTAACACAATCAGGATAACAAAGGATTTATGAGCTTCTACACTAGGGGATTGAAGAACTTGGAATATGATAATTCAGAGGTCAGAGGAGCTAGGATTAAAACCAAGGATCACTTACCCAGCAAAACTGAGTATAATACTTCAGGGGGAAAAATGGTCTTTCAATGAAATAGAGGACTTTTAAGCATTCTTGTTGAAAAGACCAGAGCTGAATAGAAAATCTGACTTTTAAATACAATAATGAAGAGAAACATGAAAAGATAAACAGGAAAGAGAAGCCATAAGGGACTCATTAAAGTTGAACTGTTTTCATTCCTATATGGAAAGTTATTTGTAACTCATAAGACCTTTCTCAGAATTAGGCTAGTCAGGAGGAATATGTGGAATATGTACGTGTGTGTGTGTGTGTGTGTGTGTGTGTGTGTGTGTGTGTGTGTATACATATGTATATGTATATTACAGGG
The DNA here is from genome assembly GCF_028372415.1 of Notamacropus eugenii. Lineage (NCBI taxonomy): Eukaryota > Metazoa > Chordata > Mammalia > Diprotodontia > Macropodidae > Notamacropus > Notamacropus eugenii. Next base: position 299,084,134 of record NC_092877.1, on the reverse strand, counting down.
ATATGTAGGTATATTTCATTACTGTTAGATCAATGAATTAATTTAAAAATTCTGGAAAACAATTTGGAATTGTGAAAGAAAATTAAATTCTTCATACCCTCAGACAGAGGGATCCCACTACTATATAATAGTATACTACACAGTATACTATAATGTACTTACTAATAAGTAAAGATCAGAGCAGTACTGTTTGTTATTAGAAAACTAACTAAAAGCAGTCTGTTCAACAATGATAATGTCTGAAGAAATTAAGGTATGTGAATATAATGAATGTAATAACCATAGGTTATACAAAATTCAGAGAAATATGTACATATCATTTATATGAAGTCATATGAAACAAAGACAACAAAGTCAAAAGGCAACAAAATTCTGATAAATAACGGTCAATATAATTCTTATGGTGATATTAAAATTAAAAGCTACACCTCTCTTTTCTGGTAACAACTGATGTGCTAGCTCTTTTTCTGAGGGAGGGGGAATGTACTTTGTAAGTCTTTGTCAAAACAAAATCATTAAATGTATTTTTAAAGGCAAAGAAAATGGTTTTTACTTAACATCTCATTGAACTAAATATAGCTCACCAGATTTCCTAAGAAGAAAAAATACTTAATACTTTGGAAAAGAATGTGTGACAATTAAAAAGGTCTGAGAGACATGGTTTCTGGGTATGGAAAATTTAATCATTTTATGAATAAGGCCAGAATGCTTATTAATGGTCATTTGGCCCTCTCTTTTACACTGAAGACCATCGTGGCAGCAATCTCACATTTTAGATACCCTTCAAAGAGTAGATGTTCAATGAGGGGCTGTGAGTGAAATGTCACCCTAGCACAGAGAGACTACTTACCTCTACACCCAGACCATCCCAGCCTTGGGCAATTCTATTTAAAAAACATATGCCCCACCCAAACCTGAGCAAAACACAATGGCTACTCTATGTGCGTAGGGTCTTGAACAAGAAAGTTAATCCAACCTCATAATCAGCAATATCCTTCAAGAGACTGAACTTTAAAAAAAAAATCCAGACTTTAGAAAAAAGGGAGAACTCTGAATCTCTCCCTCATCATTTCTCTCAAATGAAATATTATTTTTTCGTATCATTTAAGAAAATAATTAAAACACAAACTAACTGGGTCAATTCAAAATATTTCTATACTTACGAGCATTCCTCAAAGACTTTCACCCTCTCACAGCCTTCAGGAGGTTCCCGTTTAAACATATAACTGTTGTTAGGTTTTGGTGAGGTGGCATATTTAGGCAAAGGAGAGTTGTTCCCATTTTCTGAAAAGAACAAAGCAGTGAAAAACTTACCAAGGTACAAAAAAACACACAAAATACAAAACACTTGAACAAGGAACTCACAGAATGCTAATTTAATAAAACTCTTAAGAAATGTAAGAAATCCCTTTACAAAGTCAGTTTTCTATGGCAAAACTTAAGTCATTTCTCATCTTCCTATCCTTAATTCTTCTCTCAAGAATCTATTTTCAACGATGTAAACCCCTTTTAAAGAGAAGTATGATACAGTCAAAAGAACACTGAATTTAGAGACAGAAAACTAGTGTTTTAATCCTGGTTTTGTAATTTACTACTTCTATGACCTTGGACAAATCACTTTTCAGCTTCTCCTTTTTCTCAGCTTCAGTTTAGAGTTCCTAGGATTTGGAGTTAGACGGGAGGGAAGGAACCATCCGAGTTTCTCCTTTTATAGGAGTGACATCTAGTCAGAAAGACTGACTTGTCCAAGGTCACAGAGGTAGTACAGACAAGATCTGAACTCAGGAATTCTGACTCCCAATCTCATCTGTAAGATAAGAGGGGAGGGCCATAGGATTTTTAAGTTCCTTCTAGCTCTGAAATCCTAAGACCCTTATCTGTAAATGTGATAGTCTTAAAATGTAAGAGTCCCTATGACTATTTTAGCTTCTAAATGAGAAAGTATTCCTGAGTAACATTATATTTGAAGGAGAAGAGTCAGGGGATCAAACAGTAGTAAATCCAGTAGAGAATTCAAGAAACTCTCATTTTGGCTCCTCAGTCTGTAATCCTCTTTTCTTAGCTTTAAGGTTGTTCTCTTTGTGCTTACATGTTCCTACTGTTCTGTCCTTTTTACCATTTACCTCTTAATTCTGGACCATCTACATATCTCTCTTTTATGCTCACTTCCTGAGTTCAACTACAGTCTATAATTAGCACTTCCATACAACTACTGGGGGCAACCAGGTGGTGCAGTAGATAGAGTACCAGTGCAGGAGTCAGGAGGACCTGAGTTCAGATGTCACACCTCTGACACTTGACACTCACTAGCTGTGCAACCTTGGGCAAGTCACTTAACCCCAACTGCCTCATCCTGGGTCATCTCCAGTCATCCTGATGAATATCTGGTCACTGGATTCAGATGACTCTGGAGGAGAAGTGAGGCTGGTGACCTGCATAGCCCTCCCTCATTCAAAACAAAGTCAAGTGCAAGTCATGTCATCATTTCTCTGATGGCATGGTCTTCTTTGGCATCGAAGGATGAACACACCAATACAACTATTAAATCTCTATCTCCTACCCTGACTAGTGACTTCACACTAATTTTAAAGGTATAGTCTTTTACACAGTTCTATTTTATAGGAAACCCAATATATTTCTACTCTGATGTCTCTCCAGTACCTCAAACTTTTCAAAACTAAGCCCACCATCTTCTACTGTGACCATGAATCAATAACGCTTTGTTGCTGTTCACCTGTTTCAGTCACGTCTGACTGCAGTTTGTGGGGTTTTCTTGGCAAAGATACTGGAGTGGTTTATCATTTCCTTCTCCAGCAGATGAGGAAACTGAGGTAAACAGGGTTAAGTGACTTTCCCAGGGTCACATAGCTAGTATCTACAGCCACATTTGAACTCGGGTCTTCCTGAATCCAGACCCAGCCCTTTATCCACTGTGCCATGTACCTACCCACTGCACTACAACAATGCTATGCTTTTTAATAAATAGGTCCAATTTATAACTTTTAAAATTTATTTCATTCTTCTGACCTCCTGCTCTATAACCAAATCAAAATAAAGCTCTGTCAAATCTACTTCTAAAAGACGTTTTACCTTTTTGTTTCCAATTACCATAGGCCTTTACCTCTAATGCAACGATATCCTTAATGATAGCCTCCTTATAGCTATCTCATCTAAGCCTCCCTCCCAGCTCCCATTATGTTATTAGTCTATTCAATGCTCTATAGTGACTCCCACCTACAGTACTTACTATCAACTCCTCAGCCTAATTTTCAAAGCCCTCCACCAAAACGTTCACCTTGTATCCCCACCAACCTCATTTCTCTACTCACCCATTTTGTAGCCACTGCTCCAGACAAGCTCTATGTCAATAATTTGCTTATTCCCATCTCTGCATTCCCTCTAACTCAAAGGTACTCACAACAGCTCATGAATATCCTCTACTAATTCAGAGGGCTCACAAGCTGCACTGGTGGAAGGCATACTCACAGCATACCAATTAAATCATGGATCCTTAAAGGATTGAAACAACGAAGTTAGATGTTACTTAAGTGTTCTAAAACAAGTTCTCGTTCGTACGTTTCATGTTCTCAGCTAAACTGTAAACTGAGGGAAAAAAAGGTTTTATTTCTTTTGTAGATATTACGTGACCCCTACAGTGTCTAATATCATGCAACTCTTGCAACAGGCATTTCAAAAATGTCAGTTTTGTCACTTTGGAGCTTGAAGGGACCTTAGAAATCACCGTGGCCAACCCCTCTCAATTCACAGATGAGGACACTGATGTTTATGAGGGTTAAGTGACTTGCTCAAGGGGGAAAGTATCATAACTAGTATGTCTGGCTCCAAATCCAGAGTTCTCCAATCAGCCCCTGTCTTCTGGGGAGGGCTGTAAAGTACGCAAACACTTAGGAGAAACAATGTCCTGTGCTTGTTCATGTCTCAACGTGGGCTTCCGTCAATAATGTGAAATCTTGTAAGTTCTAACTGAAGACAAAGCACATTTTAGAAGAGGTAGAGTTACTTTCAATCATGTACAGTACATGAAAGTAAGGCAACAATTTCTCATTGAGCACAAATCCTTCATAATTTGTACATCTACTGCTTGGGTTAAACGGTCACTTCTAAAAAGTAATAAAATGTTACTCTTTAATCTCAAACATAAATAGAAATGAGGTCCACTAATCCTTACATGAGAACCCGGGGGCCACACATTGATTTAGTTTTGAAGTTTATAATTATTATCTGTTTTATTATATTTTTATTTATTTTGTTAAATATTTAGTCTGCACCACCCTTGGGAATGTTGTGGGCCAAGTATTTGATACCATTAATTTAAAACTAGCCCTTCTCCCCATCCTATCTTCAAGTGGCTTGACTATCATCTCTGTAGAGGTAAATTCTAACTATTTCTCTTGGAATGACCATGGATTCTGGATCTGATCATCAGATTTATCCTTCTAAAGACCTCCTAAGATGCTATATTGAGTTATGATATATAGGAGACAAATGACCTGTACATAACAAAGCATTCAAAATCAAGAGGTCATGGTTCCTGACAGCTCAGCAATAAGTGCTGTTTACATCACCAATAACTCACTTTAAGCAAGTACAAAGATTTGGGCTATAAGGATGGCCATCTCATTTATTGTCAGTGTAACCTTAGTTAGCAGGCAAATCATTTAACCTCTTTAGCTCATCTGTAAAATGGGGTTAACACCATCTGCTCAGACCTCAGAGCATTGTTGAGACAATCAAGTGGCTATGAAAACATATTGTAACTGTAAAAAGCTATACAAATATAAATTATCATTATGAAAAGATAAAAGGAAAACCCAGAAATAAAAGTATAACCAAATTCTTTTAAATTCTCCATATGAACAATGAATATCTTAGTTCAAACACCTCAATGCTTTTTAATACATGGTAGTAAATGAGTAGAGCACAAAACTCTTACTAATACGATTAGCAATTAGGATTTAGACTGTAAGAGTTGGATAAACTTTAATAATAGCATTCTTTCTTCAGGGCTATACCTTTATCTCTGGGATCAACAAGAAGGTCATCAGCAGAACAAGGGCTCTCTTCACTACCTTCATTTGAGATGGTAAGGAATGAAGTGGGAGACACAGATTGGGAGCGGCTGCTATTGTTACTTCCCCTGTCTGCTCCAGCAGGTGTCTGAGTATCAACACTGCGGGTACTACTACTGCGCTGTCCCAGGGGAGGAGGTGCACGGTGACCGTCAGGAATATCTTGTGGCTGTTGTAAATAAAAAACAAACTCTCCACTTAGTGGTTGATCTGCAACTGTCCATTGTCAACCTTCTCAAAGCGCATACTAAGGATTTCTAAATGGCTTCCTTTTGCCCACTGCTGAGGTTGTGAGACTCATGTCTATCACTTCCCTTTGTGTTCAACAGTCCTGACGAAAGGGAAAAAAGTCACGAACCAAAAATTTGCTTCTTTGTAGTAGTAGAGTGGACCATAAAGAAGAGAAATAAGGACACAACACTGAGTTCAGAATCAAGGGGACAAAGGGTGTGGTGGTGTTTTATCTGCCAAGAGTTTGGCTTTCCTTCCCCAAGATATCCCCTTTTCTTTTTAGGTCTTGTCAGAGGAACAGGAGTAGTGGACAGACCTCACCCCCTCCAGAGAAGGTAAGGTACCAACTCCACAGAAATTAGGAGTACTGAAGCCATCTTGGCCAACACTGAAGAGACATTTCAGAAGTAATGTTTGCCCTCCTTCTCCCTAAGTGAGTCCAGAAGGAAGCCTCAGAGAGAAATAAACTAGATGTGACTATATGGGGTCTTACCTGCCTGAATGGAATAGAATTTGTTATTTCTTATTTGCAAAATCAGGAGCCAAGATGTCCTGTAAGACTAAGTCAGTAGTGCTCACTTTCCCCCAATAAAATCAAAACAATGGGCACTCTATCTTAACAATTCTGAAACTCCACAGAATAACAATCAAGCTAGGATAAGTATATAACCCTTGATTTGTCCCTCCTCTTTCTCAGAGAATTAAGGAGATTTGGATGAACAATGAGTTGAAAATGAGCAATATTCAGATTGAATTTTACACATATATGTTCTCAGATAAGGAAAATCAATGGAGGTGAGCATTTCTCTGCAAATTAAAAGGTTGGAGAGAACTACCAAGAGTTTAGCTAAAGGTTTGGCCCAGGACCACAAACAGTTGGGGTCACAGGCATGACTAGAACACAGGTTTTGTGGCATTATGGCTGGCTTTCTGTCCACAGTGCCATACTGTGTCTCACATGGTGGCATTGTTCAAGAGCAAAAAAAGCGATCTCTAGTCTGATTAGGTCACTTTGAACTAAGAACTACCATAGCCTAAAACATTAACTGATAACCAAATAGTAATGAATAAGAAGGTTCTTAATATGTAAAGTTTTAATTGTCAAATTCTTAATAGGCCATAAAGCTGAAAATTTGCCAGAGTAATGGGCAAGTACACAGCCCTTCTCAAAAGTAATAACTATAAATGAGTAACAATTTAAATCATTTCTACACAAAAACCCAGATATGCACCCCCAAGCTAACTTGATAAGAGTGTAAAGAAATTAAAAAACAAAACTGTGTAAAACTGAAAAGAGGCCTAAAATCTCTTTGCTACAGAAAGACAAAGGCAAATTTTGTTTGAAAACTGCATTTTCTCTTAACAGAAAAGAAAAAAAAAGCTTACTTTCCTTTTTCTAACCTTCCAATTATGGATAATAAATCAACTGGGGAAAAACATGAGTCATGAGGCATTGTATATAATTCAGTTCAAACATTTATTACACACCCACTCTGAGCAAGGCACTGTTCTAAGCACTGGGAAATAGCAAATCAAATAAATTATGGAAATAAAATGTGTTAAGATTTCAAAGAAGAGAATACTCACTATAAGTTGCTCTTCTTTTTCTCCAGTTTCTTTAATTATTATTTCAATCTCCTGATTCAACCCTTCCACACTATTCCGGAACCGTGACCCTGTTGATTTGGTGATGGGAATCACTGGAATAAGTATACTCTTTGGAATAGGAGCCTAAAGAAAACACAAAAGAGGTTTAATGTGGCATTTTAATTCTCCATTCAATTCAATAAACATCTATTAAGCATCTACTAAAAGCAAGGCCCTGTTTTATGTGCTGGAGAAACAAGGACAAAATGAACAGGCTTCATAATTACATATTTTACACACAAAAAAGCAACAAAGTTTTGTAGCTAAGAAACTCTTATCTGCTTTCTTAATCTAAAGCAGAAATGCAAATTTCAAAAATCAAATTCCAGCTTTTAATCCCCCAGATATGAGACAGATTCTTCAAAAGTTTATTTATCAAAATTTTTAAAGTATATGGAGTGTTTGGGGAAAAAAAACTATAAGGAAATTTCAATCCCAGTGATTTTTTCCTGACTTCAACAGTTTGTGTCAACTCTGTCTGGAGCATAATTTTAAAACATTTTAGCATCAAATTCTCTGTAGCAGTGTAAAGCAAATTTACTTCCAATGTCCATATACTGTAGTAAAACTGTAGCAATGACCACTTTTCTGTGAGATATAGCTAACTGCTGCAACTAGGTGTTACAGTAAATAGAGCATCAGGTCTGAGGTTAAGAAGACCAGATTCAAAACAGACCTCAGACATTTACTTAGCTGTGTGACCCTGGGCAAGTCACTCAACCCTGTTTATCTCAGTTTCCTCAGCTGTAAAATGAGTTGGAGAAGGAGATGGCAAACCACTCCAGTATTTTTTGCCAACAAAATTCCAAATGTGGTCACACCGAGCTGAACATGACTACAGCAACAATACTGTAATATTTGGTTTTAAAAGAGAGTGATGCAAATCACTTCCTTTCACAGTCTACAGTTAATGTGGTTTTTTTTAAAATTTCACTAGTACTATATTAACTTTAAAAAGAATGTGACTGATTACGTAATTACAGGGCATTGTCAGCTCCCCTTATAAGATGGCCAAAATGAATACATAAAAACATTTATTAGAAGATATATCTTTATAGGCTTCACATATTTAAGGCAACTGAGGAATACAGATGAGGACGGTCATTTTGTATATCCCTTGGTCTTACTGAGGACCTTATTCATAAAGAACTGTGCTTTATTTAGGTTTTCCCCACTACTTTAATGTAGTACCTGACACATAGTAGGTATTTAATAAACAGCTACTGATTGATTTATATCATTTAATAGAATGTACATCATCATACTTTGTGTTACAGAGCTGACCAAAGAATATTCTTTTCAAAAATCTAGTAGTCTCCATTTATGGGATAAGACAAGCTCAGCAAAACTGACTAAGTACATTGAAATGAAGTTGGTTTCAGGAATTTGTTCATGAATCAGCCCTAGTGACAATTCTGATGTAACTTCTAAATTATAGATTATGTGTGTGTATACATATATTAACATAAAGAAGTTAGTCTAAAAGACCCTAGTAGTTAAGTGATTGGGTAACACCCAGCTTTTGTATTTATTAAGTGACAGTTATCCTCAGTTAAAAGGTGGGGAAACAGCTAACACAATCTTATAAAGTTCTCTCCTTCCCCACTGCACAAAGCAGAACTTAATTGGTAGATGAAAGATAAAATGAGAGGATCTTCTCCTGGCTCCTTAAATCTTACCTCAATGTTAGTAAAATCTAGACTATTACTTAGAAAGAAAAAGGAGGGACTGGAGAGTGCCACACAATCATCTATAATGCAGCTAGGTAATCTATATCATCCTCTTCAATAAACCACAGAACTACAGCTGCTCTGGATGAGGTGAAGAAGTACTCTAAGAACATAGGTGCTTGCCGACTAACACCGGACAGATGATTCCTTTTTGCAAAAAGGTCATTACTAATTAAGGTAGGCATGAAATCATAATTACAAATATGGAAAGGGCACGTTAAATTTTGGCAACAGATGAAGAGAACTGTTGGTTTCAAGGTGTAGAAGTCTCATGTTGAGACTTCAGAACCATGAGCAGTAAGCAGTACTCTATAGAGGGTGCAGCAGCCAAATCAGAGATTGTTATTGGATCCCAACTTACAAGTCCTGTAGACATAAGAATTTGCACATAATAATCTTGAAACAATTCCAACAAAAGTACCCAACATTTTAAAAATGAAATACTTCCTTGAACAGCTATGATTACATAAGCAATTCTCAGCAACCTAATTAGAACCTGTTCAAACAGCAAGCTTGCCCAAGTGTTAGGCACCAGCATGAACTACCGTTCCAGCTCTAAATGTACTTCCTAAGTAACTCTACCAGTGTAATAACTTGGTACTTCTTGGTACAGTGATGCCTCCCTACTGCTTTGCTAATGACAGTGACCTTTCAGCTAGATGAATTCCTAACCTATGTTTTATAGTTTTTCTCAAGTACAGTTAACCCAGCGCCAAATATTTCCCAGCTGGTTTCTCTCTAGTTTTAGGGGGAAAAAAAACAACACATGTCTAGCCAACATTTCAATCAACTCTAAGTATCGATAAAAAAAGAAATTTAGTTAATCAGTATTAAGCATCTATCTTGAACACATCATATCAGACCATGAAGGAGAATTAAGACATAGTTTCTTCCTTCAACAAGGTTACAATTAAGGAAAGAAAATAAGATTACATAAATACTATTTACATGTTCAAATAAAAAGATTTTGCTGAAGGGAGATGGAATAGACCTTAAGGTTTATAGAAGCACAAGCAAAGGGCAGTAATAAAGGCTTCTGGTCTGCAAAATGAGGGAGCATCTGAGGCATCCAACATGCATATCTTATGGTCCAAATGTTACTTGCCTGAGATTTATAATAAAAATGAAAACAACCCAAAAAATCTTATAGATTAACAGAAGAGGCTTAAATAGCTAAAATTTCTGGCTACACAGCCAGGTTACAGGGCAATGTCTTGATTACCTTACCTGTGGCAAAACATCTTTATCACTTCAGGGAACTACTAAAAGCAAAGCTGAAAGTCACTATCATTGATACAAATTTGAAGTTAGAAATAACATTTTTCTTGATTGAATACATTCCACAATTCTCAAAAATAGTTCAGTACCAAGGTTATCACTAATTTGACTAAAAATCATCAGTAACTGATACTTGGCTTAGAACTGTTTATTTCTGTATGAAGTTAATTAAAACAGTTTTCTGGACTTTGTTGGTATTAAACATATCATACCAGTATATATTTCTAAAAAGTTAATAGTTAACACACTTCATCATTTATTAATAAGAAATTCACATATGACATGGATGCATTTCTGTTTGTGGGACTTTGATGAAACAACCTCAATGCCTCTTAGATTAGATGACATTTAAAATTACTTCCTTAAGGCTAATTATTGTCACAAGGCTATATATGTGCATAAAAAAGTAAAAATTGAATTCATACCAAAATGTGATCTGTTTGCCTGTCTATCTATAAAACTCAAGTAATCAAAACTTCTGATGAATGGGGTATCCTGACTTAATTTTTCTAGGACTGACTGGGAGTCAAACAGGAAAACATGTTTCATTCCTTGTTGAAAAATTTTTTTAAAGGTGTAGTTACCTCACCTTCTTAGCTTCCTTAGCAAAGAACATAGCTATATCTTTCTTTGAGAACTTTAAATCTTAGAATACCTCAAGTTAATGACTCAAAACACAAATTTTTATTTGCAAAGTACCTTAAAAACACAATCTCTATTGATCCTTGGTTATATAGCTAGAAAGTTATGGTATGTGTAATTTTACTCCAGAATAAATTCCTGATAACCATTTTTTGGTCTTGTTTCGTTATCTTAAAAAGTAGGACACTTAAATTCTAGCCAATTAAAGATTCTGGCTAATACTGTAAAATTAATTATGGCTAAAACGACATATTCTAATTAAGACATTAGTCTACTAGTCCACATTACTCAGAAACTGAACTGAATCCTATAAAGAACAAATATTTTCAACTGTATCACCTGGGAAACGACTGTGGTCTGATATAATTCAGGAGAAGTAAAGAAAATGATTAACTTAAGCAGAGATCTAGGAGGCTGGAATGTGGAGTATATCAATGTTGGGAGGTAAAGAAGGAAAAATGCAAGAAAACAAATTGGATGAGAAAGGAAGAAGAGTGATGAGAATTGCCAAAAGGATAACAAATCTAGTGTTCTTAAAGCTTTAAGATATGGCCAAGACTCTAAATAGAACCTCACTTATCCTAAGGACTTGAGAAGCAGTGTGGTGTAATGTAATTAGATTTGGAGTCTCGGGACAATGATCTAAACTGGCTAAAATAGCTATGGGCGTCAGTTTTGTAGTCCGATAAATGATGTCCTTTCTAGTTCTAGCTTGATGGTCCTGTGCCTCCCCTGAAATCTAACCCACCTTCCCTATACTCCTTATCTACAAAGACTGGTTCTAAAACAGTTCTCCTTTGGTCTTGGTTGGCTCTAGCAAAAGCTTAAAACTTCAAGAAAAACAATTGCTATATCCTAGCCACAGAGCTTGGCAAAAAAAGAAAGGAAGAAAGACAGAAAGAAAGAAAAAGAAAGAAAGAAAAAAAGCAGCTCATTAGGGTCTGTCCAGTTACTGCCTAGTAGCAGCTGATAATAAAGAATTCAGCGCTCCCAGCCTCTATAGACTCTAGCTACAGTAATGGGAAACCAAAGCCCAGTTAAAGAACTCAGAAACTTTCTGATCAGCTCCACTCTCAGGGCCAAGGTTTCTCTTAAACTGAACTTAAAACTTTTCTTGGCTGACGATGCCTTCTTTCTTTCAAAAGGATGCAAAGAACAAGCAACACCTGCATCTTCTATCATGACTTTGTTACAAGCAACTTTCACAGCCCTCAGGTGAGGAATGATGTACACAGCAGGGATAATTTTCCTGCATTATTTTATTTAAGTATAAATACCTTTTCTGGACATTGCTGATGAAGAAAGTTGTTTTCCCCCCATGAGAAATGTGAAAGGTATGCAATTAAAAATAGTAATAATACAAATGAATCACAGGATTTCCTGAAGAATAACTCAAAAACGTACCTGAGATGCTCTATCATAATATCAAAAGATTTTAAAAGTAACATTCCTATGCTTTTACTGATGGAGTATCAGCACTAGGTTACTTGTCACTCTTAGGAATCTTTCGATCCTGAAAAAGGAACTTCCCAATGACAGTCATCTTTCTAGCAGGAATCCTCATACACTTAGTCTTAAATATTTGTGGAGTCTGTCAAAGATGAAGGCAAGAAGCTAAAAGTCCTCATGCAAAAACAAGAAGAGGAAAAATCTCCTCTTTTATGATGGCCAATTACTTTAAAAATTGCTTTTTTAAAAAAAGGTTAATTATTTTGTCATTTCATCTTATTTACTGTTCTAATTTATCATGACTGCATTTATGGCTGATGGAAACAGAACCTTTGCCTATTCAGTGATGGTATTTCCCCCCAACACTAATGATTACAATATATGAAGACTTCTTCCCCATCACTGCCAAAGTGCAGACCAACAACTATGCAGTTACTCACAGTCTCACTTTCCTGCATCACCAAAATGTGTGAGGTGACTTTTCCACATTCATACCAACATTGTGCATCAGAGTAGTACCTGAAACCCAGATCTTACCACAACACAGACACCAGCATCTCTGTGACCACCAACCACATCAGTAAATCCAGTTTAAAAGAAAAACACCCCAGCAACTGGTTTGGATATTTTTTTTAACTGACAAAAATGTCTTTAAATTTTTCAACTGATTGATATGCCATCTCAAACTGTGTTTATCCTGTAGAATGTCAACATTTTCACTAGTTTTTTGTATAACTTATTCAGTACCACTTGCAGATCACATGATTACATGTCACATGATACAAATCTGACAAATGGTGGAATTTTTCTTTGAGAACAGGATGGAAAACCCAGAGGAAAGGGGGTTAAAATAATTCAAGCAAATAAAGAAAAAAAATTACATACACAGCCATGAACCAAGAAATATAGGTTAAAGAACAGGGGATGTCTATTCATGAACAGAAAACCCAGCAAACTCACTAAATATTTCAAAAGCAGTAAGTCCCCCTTAGAATTTTAAATTAATTTTTAGTTTATAACATTCAGTTCCACCCAAGACAGTATGCAATCTGATATGAGCTCTACATATGCATTCCTATTAAACATATTTTCACATTAGTCATGTTATAAAGAAGAACTATAACCAAATTATAACCAATGAACCACGAGAAAGAAGAAACAAAACAAAACAAGAAAGAGAGAGCAAATAATTTGCTTCAACCTGCATTCAGACTCCATATTCTCTCTTGGGATGTGGATAGCACTTTCCATCATGAGCCTTTCAGAGTTGTCTAAGAACCTTGCACTGCTGAGAAGAGCCAAATCTATCAAAGTTAGTCATCACACAACCTGTCTGGAGCTGTGTACTCTCCCGGTTCTGTTCTTCTCATTCAGAATCAGTTCATATAAGTTTTTCCAACATTTTCTTAAGTCTGCCGGCTCATTATTTCTTTTTCTTAAAAATTCTTTTTAAATTTCATTAATTTGTTTTCAGGTTTCAACAATCACTTTCCTAAGTTTTAAATTTTCTGCCCCTCCCACCTAGAGAGGGTATGCAATCTTATATGGGTTCTGCACATATATTCTTATTAAAACATTTTCACATTAGTCATGTTGCATAGAAGAATCAAAACAAATGGGAGAAGTCACGAGAAAAACCAAACCAAACCAAAACATAACAAAACAGAAAATAGTCTGCTTCATTCTGTGTTCTGATTCCATAGTTCTTTCTCTGGATATGTATGGCATCATGAGTCCTTTGTGAATGTTTTAATTCCTTGCACTGCTGTGAAGGACTAAATGTATCAGAAACAGTCCTTGCACACTGTGGTTGTTGCTGTGTACAATGTTCTCCTGGTTCTTCTCCTTTCACTCAGCATCAGTTCATATAGGTCGTTCTCTGAAGTCTTCCTGTTCATCATTTCTCACAGTACAGTAGTATTCCATTACATCCATACACCACAATTTATTCAGTCATTCCCCAATTGATGAACATCCCTTTGATTTCTGGTTTTTGGCCACCACAAGGAGAGCTGCTATAAATATTTTTGTACATGTGGGACCCTTTCCCATTTTTATGATCTCTTGGGGATACAACCCTAGAAGCTTTATTGCTGGGTCAAAGGGGATGCACATTTTTGTAGCCCTCTGGGCACAGTTCCAAATTGCTCTCCAGAATGGTTGGATCAGCTCACAGCTCCACCAACAATGAATTAGTGTTCCAACTCTCCCACGTCTTCTCCAACATTTATCATCTTCCTGTTCTGTCATGTTAGCCAATCTGATACGTGTGATGTGGTACCTCAGAGCTGTTTTGATTTGCATTTCTATAATCAATAGTGATTTAGAGCATTTTTTTCATATGACTGTAGATAGCTTTAATTTCTTCCTCTGAAAGCTGCCTGTTCATATCCTTTGACCATTTATCAATTGAGGAATGACTTGTATTCTTATAAATTTGACACAGTTCTCTATATATTTTAGAAATGAGGCTTTTATTAGAGACACTGGTTGTAAAAATTCTTTCCCAATTTTGTTTCCCTCCTAATCCTAGTTGCATTGGCTTTGTACAAAAACTTTTCAATTTAATGTAATCAAAATTATCCATTTTGTATTTCATAATGTTCTCTTTCTCTTGTTTGGTCATAAAGTCTTCCATTCTCCATAAATCTGATAGGTAAACTATTCCTTGCTCTCCCAATTTGCTTATAGTATCAGCCTTTAAAACTGTGTACTCATTTTGACTTTATTTTGGTATATGGTGTAAGATATTAGTCTATATCTAATTTCTGCCACACTATTTTCTAGTTATCCCAGCAGTTTTTGTCAAATAGTGAGTTCTTATCCCAGAAGCTGGAGTCTCTGTAGATTGCTATCGTCATTGACTACTGTGTCCTGTGTATCTAATCTATTCCACTGATCCACCACTCTACTTCTTAGCCAGTGCCAACACAATTTAAGATCTGGTATGGCAAGGCCACCTTCTCTAGCATTTCTTTTCATTAATTCTCTTGATATTTTGGACTTTTTGTTTAATTTTTTTTGGTAGTTTGACTGTTATGGCACTGAATAAGTAAAACAATTTAGGTAGAATTGTCATTTTTATTATGTTAGCTTGGCCTACTCCACAAGCAACTGATGTTTTTCCAATTATTTAGATCTGACTTTATTTGTGTGAAAAGTGTTTTATATCTTACTTAGAATTTAAAGAATTTATAGTACATTGTAGTTGGATGTCCCAAACAGCACAATCTGTAAATGACACTAGCCACTTAAGTTTAAAATTTTTTAGAATCCACCCTAGAATTCCATTAGTTCATACTAAAAACATCTCCATCATTTAAATATTCCCTGCACCAATGCAGACTGTAAACCATTCATACCTGCCCATATGGTATAATTCAGATTCACCTAATGTAGGTTTCAGGGCTTTCTCTGGAGCAAAGGAGCCCTCAGGCTATCCACCTGAAATCCTTCTCCTTCACCATAGGGAGGGATCAGGACCAATCTTCACTTCCTAACCCACTAAAGATCTGATAAGATCCTTCCCCACTTTAGAAGTTTCCCACTTTTCTATGTTGTGGCCTGCTCCAACCTAGCACATGGCTCTTTTCTGCCTTGCATAATATTTATTTTCAAATCTTCGGAGATCATGCATGGCTTAAAGCCATACCATACCTGTTTAACAGTGGTATTTAAAAACAACAAAAACAAAATCTTTCTGGGACAAGTATAGGGGTCATTGAAGGAGTATGCAAATTGTTTGAGGAAATCTAAACTGTTCTTTTCACATCCTATTTAATTCTAGGCCAACTCACTGCCTATTTTTATTATCTGTTCCAGTTACACATACAGATGGACAAAATCTATGGGTTGTCCACTTTAGTGTATGTAATGTTTTGGGCAATATATGCTCTTCATCCACTTGACAGTTTTTCCATGTGAATGATCCAGTCAAACTGTATTGATCTCATCCAGGAGGCTCTGCAGTGTTTCCAGGGCTTGACATAACTGGTGGGATGTCATCTTGAAGAGTGGAACAATAGGAAGACCTCACAATAGTGAGGTCTCAAACTGGATTTTCCATTGGACTCTAAGCTCCTTTGTAGTGGCTGTTATTCTCTTGGCTCTCTCTGCTTATCAAGTGGCTTAACAAATACCTGTTAAGTGACTGCTTCCTAATACAATGGCAAATACCTCTTGCAAACACACATCTAACACAATTTTTTTCATCAGTTGTTGAACAAAGTCATAAAGATTGTAACATCTTTCAAGGGATTTGAAATGATTGACATGTATGGGAGACTTTTTTAAAAAGAGATCTTAGGAAGTTTTTTACTCTACAAATTAAACGCTTTTTAAAAATTAATAAATAACAGGCAAGGTGAGATCTTATATTCTGTACAGTTTTCTGTCAACTATTTAGTGGTAAAGACGAGGTCCACTGATGAATATTGCTTTGAAAGTTGGATTATTACCTATTACTGTGCTACGAAGTACTACTCTGACACCGCAATGGGCTGCTATGGTGATTTTGGATTCTCAAAGACCAAGCAGAATATAAGTTCTGGACAGTTCTACCATGTAAACCAAGTCTGTTTTCTGAGGGTCAGTCTAACTATATATAGAAAGGTTCAGTCCAGTAATCTGGCCACTTGATGATGAATTCTTTGGCTATGACAACCCACAAAAACAAACAAACAAAACTACAAAGCAACTCTCAGCCCTGTGAAAGCCCCCTTTCACTTCTGTAGTGATGGTAGAAAACGTATTCTGTTAAGAATCACAAAGTTAAGAACATTCCTAAATTTTAATTTGACTGTTGGTTCTCTAAATGGCAGTGGGCATACTACTGGAGGTGCTGAATCTTACTCAACATTCTTGGTATAAATGAAATAAGAAGAAGGCAGCTGCAGTTATAAGAATGGCTTATGAGTATTCCTTGAAGCAGTTAGAAGATTTGGCTTTATTATAGAACCAAAGGCAACAAAGAAATAGCATTTCATAAGAAATTTCATTATTTCATTTGTTCAAATTATCCATTACAGAATCCCCATGAAAATAATTTCAGTTTATGTACCATTTGACCAATGGCACCTATAGAGTGGGCAAGATAAACCCACCTAAAGCAACAAGCACTTGGCAAATCAAACTAGTCCCACGCCATAACCTCAACCACCATGCCTCCACTCAGATGGAGATAATCTAGGGTCTCTGATAGTTCAAGATAGTGACAGTTCTCTCCCCTGATGGAGACAGACTAACCCCAAAGCTAAGAGCCTTGGGAAGAGCAGGCTTGGCTGTGCCTCCATCCTAGGTGCCATTTTCATTACAGAATAAAGGAGAGGAGCCCCTCTCCACACCAGTACCAACTCCCAACTGGTATGAAAACTAAGAACCCAGGAAACAGTAGCAACCCCTAGACCACTGAGCCTTGTTTCCAGCCCAATCTCTACAATTACCACCCCAAGAAACAAACATTGACAAGTGCTTCTGGATGTGCTGCAGTTCCCATTTCCTTCAGCAAACACAGTTACTTAAGACCCAGGAAAAAACATTCTTACTTTCACAGTCCTTGGCACTGTCACACTGTTTACTATCAGAAGTAGAGGTGATTTTATCAGCAGAAACAATGATTTAAAGAAGATGCATTTTTACTTGCTTTACCATTGAGCACCACAAGACCTTGCTACTTGACTTGAGGTGGAAGGGAGGGGAAGTTGTGCTTCCCTCTTTCTATCCCCATTCCTGGCATAGTACTTAGCAGAGAGTAAGCACTTCCTAAATTCTTTTTTCATTCATTCAACATCAGATGCAGAAGATGAAGAGACCGAAAAGTTCTTTGGAGACCTTAATAAGATCCTCCAAATTAAACCGTTATACATCTTGATACCCAATCACTTTAATTTGGGGTGGGAATCAGTTGAGGATGGTTGGTAAGTTATCAGGAAAGAATTGGTCCAAAGTAAACAGTAAAAGATGTGGAGACTTGGAGATTATACAGAAACCTCACATTCCTACATTATGACTACCTTCTTCACTCAAAGAATCAGTAGGCATCGGGTATAGTAAGCAACATTTTTAGAAATAAAATTGATTACACTTTAATAGACACATATAAAAATCATTCTTGAACAAACTCTAACTGAACAAACCATCAATTTACTAGATCAAAGACCAGAATTAACATCAAGCTGGGGCAGCTAGATGGCACAGTGGATGGAGCACTGGCCCTGGAGTCAGGAGGACCTCAGTTCAATTAAGTTGACACGTATTAGCTACACGACTCTGGGCAAGTCACTTAACCCTGACTGCCTCAATAGTAATAATAATGGCAATACTATAAAAATAAAATGGCACGAAAACAAATGCATCCTGACCTATTTAAATAAGTGACTGATAAAGAAACTTGTCATGTATGGTAAAATTACAATATCATTAAGTTGAACCAATATAAATCAATTACCACAATAAGGAAGCAGGGGACAAAATGTCATCATCAGCAAATTACTTGACTTATTTGTCAAATCAGAAATGACAGCAAAAGACAACAATTAGGATATATAATTATTTATTAAATCTTAATTATAAGAATGATAGAAAAGAATTAACAGTGCTGCTTCACAAAGCAGAAAAAATAGGATTGTTAAAACAAATTTAAGGAAAGCTTGGCAAGAGACCCACTAAATGAACTTATCCCAACAGTATTTAAGGATGAAAATAGAAGGACAACAAATAGAAGAGAAATAGGAGATATGGAAATAGTTTTTTAATTTTTTAAATATCAAACTTTTCACCATGAAGAACAGAAAAATGTCTACAGTCAAACTAGAACATTATAGTACCAGAAATGGTTTCAGAGTAAGTAGAAACGGAACTAAAGATAACATAGATGGAAAAAGCAGCTGAACAGGACCAAATGTACATATAGGAGTTGCATCGTGAGAACATTAAAAGAGGGGAGGATACCAAAGATGCAGGAAAACATTTCAGACTCTATTGATACCAAACAAAAAAGTCAAACAAGAAAACACTGACAACTACCTATATCTACTTTTCCAGCTATAAAAATTTTTCATTGAGAATTAGCTACATAAAAAACAAAGTCAATGCAATCAAGATTAGGAGGGAAGAAGAAAACTGGGAAAGAATTTTTACAACCAGTGTCTCTTATCTGATAAAAGTCTCATTTCTAAAATAAATAGAGAATTGAGTCAAATTTATAAGAATACAAGTCATTCCTCAATTGATAAATGGTCAAAGGATATGAACAGGCAGTTTTCAGACGAAGAAATTAAAGCTATCTACAGTCATATGAAAAAAATGCTCTAAATCACTATTGATTATAGAAATGCAAATCAAAACAGCTCTGAGGTACCACATCACATCTATCAGATTGGCTAACATGACAAAACAGGAAGATGATAAATGTTGGAGAAGATGTGGGAAAGTTTGAACTCTAATTCATTGTTGGTGGAGCTATGAGCTGATCCAAACTTTCTGGAGAGCAGTTTGGAACTATGCCCAAAGGGCTACAAGAATGTACATCCCCTTTGACCCAGCAATAAAGCTTCTAGGGCTGTATCCCCAAGAGATCATAAAAATGGGAAAGGGTCCCACATGTACAAAAATATTTATAGCAGCTCTCTTTGGGGTGGCAAAGAACTGGAAATTGAAGAAGGAATGCCCATCAACGGTAATGGCTGAACAAGTTGTGTTATATGAACGTAATGGAATACTATTGTGCTATAAGAAATTATGAGCAGGCAAACTTCAGAAAAACCTGGAAAGACTTAATATGAACTGATGCTGAGTGAAATGAGTACAGCCAGGAGAACATTATACAGAGGAACAGCCACAGTGTTTGAGGACAGTTTCTGATATACTTAGCCCTTCATAGCAATGCAAGGACCTAAAACATTTCCAAAGGACTCTTGATGCAAAATGCCATACATATCCAGAGAAAGAACTATGGAATCAGAACGCAGAATAAAGCAGACTATTTTCTTTTTTTGTTTCTTTTTCTCTCACGGTTTTTCCCATTCATTCTAATTCTTCTATAACAAATGACTGATGTGAAAATATGTTTAATAGGAATGTATATAGAGAGACTATATCCGATTGCATGTCATCTTGGGGAGGGAGAGATTTAAAACTTATGATCTCTTGAAAGGACTTCTTCCCATTCAGGCCCGTGTTGATATGGGTGTCATGTTTACTTCTGCACACATTAGTTCACATCACTGCTTTAGCCACAACCCTTCATGCCTGCCTATTGCTTTGTAAGTTCAAATTCTTTCTCCTAGTGCTACAAATTTGAAGTTAGCCTACCTTTTCAGTCGGATCTCATGTTACTCCCTTCAGTTTCTCAGTGCTTTGGCTAAACTGTACTATTTGATGTCTCCTGTTCACAAAACGTTATTTTCTGCTTCTGCTCTTAGATCATGATGTTACTGATACCTGGCATAATCTCCCCATCAGTCTGTTAAAACTCAATTCAAATGCTACTCCTCTAAGATTACATACAGGAATTGGCAAGGATGCCTCTATATACACAAAATCCATTAAAAAAATTCATGTAATTAGGTTTTCAGATTAACTGTCATAATGTGGATGAGGGCAGGAAGAGTTTGTCATAAAGGTATAATGATTATGGAGAGGGACATTATAAAGGATAAAATAAGAAACTGCTATCCAAATGTCAGTTATAACTATAATTATTAGCCTATAATAATCAGGGCTCCAATTTAGTGATGACTTCATCCCAAGAATTCTGTACTCCTGTTGAGCTCAAATAATGTTTATAGAGCAATATAGAGGAGTAAGTTGGTAAATATTTAACAACTAAGCTGGGGGTGAGGATAAAGGCTGGGGAGTAAGCATGCAAACACTAAGTTTTAAAAAATTTAATCTGCATTCATTAACACTTTCTTAAGTCTGGATGCCCATTCTGTCAAATTTAAGAGTTGGCTTACTACAGCTGACTCCAGTAGGTCCTGGACTGTGGAGACAAAGTTCAAGTTGGCCATTTCATTGAAGTATGATGTGTACCTTGGTGAGGAGAGATAACACAAATAGGCAGGGAATGATGACATTATGAAAAACTCAGAAGAGGGCTATTCCTCTACAAAGCTACAACTCATTTAGTAACTGATGGTACAGAATGTTATCTGCCAATTAATGAGATAAATCAACAAACACAATATAGGTAGGTTCATTTCATTCACTGTTGTTAATGTGGAGTGGGGAAGAGGATAATATAGCTTAAAAAAAATACCTGACAGCCTCTGGTTTAGCTTAAAGATTCCACTTAACTGAAACTTAGCCTAAGTGTGTACGTATGTATGTACCCCTACACCCACACATTTTTTTAGGGCTAGATTTAAGATTATATTAAAAATAATAGAAAATGGAAGATAGTATCAAAAATGATGAGAATAACACTTTAAAACAGTTTGGGCATAAAAGTCCAATTAGAATTCCTGGAAGAGATGGAAAAAAGGGTTAAAAAAAGCTTAAAAATGTTTTTCTAAATGAAATGAAAGGACTAGAGGAAAAAACTGGTAAAGAAATGATAGCTATAGAAGAAATAACTGGAAAAAGAATGAACAGTTTTGCACAAGAGGTAACAAAATCTTGTCCAAGCAACAAACTCCTTGAAAATCAGAATGGACCAATTAAAGGCCAATTACTTTAATGAGGCAACAAGAAACAATAGAAAATATAAATTATCTCATAGCAAAAACAACCAACCAGGAAAATAGAGAAGATGTAAGATGAATGGATGCTGAGGGAAGTGAGCAGAACCAGGAAAACATTGTACAGATTAACAGAGACATGATGCAATGATCAACTATGACAGACTTAGCTCTTCTCAGCACTACAACGATCCAAGACAATTCCTAAAGACTCATGATGGAAAATGTTAGATACACCCAGAGAAATAACTATGGGGTCTCAATGCAGATAGAAGCCCACTTTTTTCACTTATTTTTCCTTTCTCATGGTTCTTCCTTTTTGCTCTGAGACTTTTTTTTACAACATGACTAATATGAAAATATGTTTAAAGTGATTATACATGTATAATCTGTATCAGATTGTCATCTCGAGAAAGGGGGAAGGGAGGGAGAGAGAAAATTTGGAACTAAACATCTTATAAAAGTGAACGTTGAAAACTATCTTTACATGCAATTGGAAAAAACCAAAATACTACTAAAGTGGAGAAAAAAAAATGTATGAATCATTAGCATATCTGAATGCCACAACAGCAACAAAAAAAGACTCTATGTATCAAATTTCTACCTATTAAATTGTCCAGATCTCTTAGAACTAGAGAGCAAAGTGAAATCCCCAAAATGAGAACTCCCTAGAACATGAGAGACAAAACCCAGAGATTCTAGGTCAAAGAAAAAATATTGTAAACAGCCAGAAAAAGAAAGAATTCAAATAGTGAGAAGCCATAGTCAGGATCACAAACGATTTAACAGCCACTCAATAAAGGAGCAAAAACTTGCCAAAGATATGATACTCCAGAAGGTAAATTACATGAATCCTGAAGCCAAAAATAACTTATCCAGCAAAACTGAATATAATGTTACAAGGAAAACAAACCTTTAACAAAATAAAAGGCTTGCAAGCATTCCTGATAAAAAGAACAGAGCCCCAGGGAAATTCTGAAGTTTAAACACAGGAGAAAAGAGAAACATAAAATTGTAAACATGGATAAAAATGATAAAATGAAACTAAACAAAGGATTGAATGCATATGGGGAGATAATATACACATCCCCTCTGAACCCTATCATCATCAGAGTTCATCAAAGTATGAGATAGAAAGACTATATTTCCATACAGTTGAAGGAAAGGGTGTTTTTCTTTCCCACTTCTCTACAAAAACAATTCTCAGAATGAGGGGAAAAACAGGAAACCAATCACTAGAAACCAGTCTCAACTAGGTCTAAGGTTGCAGACTGGGTAAGTAGGTCAGTTCGGTTTCAAGCACACATGCTTAATTGCTTCCTGAATATTAACTCCTCCTCCCAGGAGGTGCTAAAGCTCATTTACATGCACATGCAACGAATGTGGAGCTCCCTCCACATATGAACAACATATGAAGGGGGGGGGGGTAACATGAAGTAGGTGTATTGCGAAGTTGTACACCTCCAAGTACTCAGTCAATGAGGAAATGAGGGAGGGGCTTCTCATTTTGGGACAGGGATTTAGTTTTCACTTCTGTGTTGCGCTGCTGTTCAGGCACCTACCTTCCTGCAAGAACTGTGGAATAAATGAGCTTACCTCATCTACCTCAGGAGTCTTTGTCATTCCTTCAGAAAATTTTATTCCTAACAAAAGGAATCCAATTAGATGACCCTGTATCCCAAAGAGATCATAAAAATGGGAAAAGAATCCACATGTACAAAAATATTTTTTTAGCAGGTCTTTTCATGGTGGTTAAGAACTGGAAACTGAGGGTATGCCAATCAATTATGGAATGGCTGAACAAGGTGTGGTACATGAGTATAATGGGATACTATTGTGCTATAAGAAATGATGAGCAGGCAGATATCAGAAAAATCTGGAAAGACTCGTATGTACTGATGCTGGGTGAAGTGAGCAGAAACAGGAGAACAATGTACACAGTTAACAACCACAGTGTGCTATGACTGACTCTGACAGACTCAGCCCTTCTCCGCAATCCAAAGTCCTAAAACAATTCCAAAGGATTCATGATGAGAAAGAACTACAGTCTGAATACAGAATATTTTCTTTTTTTTTTCTTTCTCATGGTTCTTCCTATTCACTCTAATTCTTCTATACAACACAATTTGTAAATTGAACAGAAGCTCCTCTCCTCTCCCTCCTTGCCTGAGGTGCTCTATCCAGGGGAAGGCACACTTCCATGGCCAAAAGCTGCCTTTTTTCCTTTGGATTTACTGGCTAGATTTCTTACTCAAAAACCAGGCCTTAAGCCCAATTCACTCTGGAGATCATAGATTGGAAAACAAGTCCCTGCTCACCTAGCACGGAGGGAATGTAAATCTTAAATAGTAACTTTCTCTTTTACCCAGGAATCCTGAAAATCTTCCCCTCCCAGTTTGATTTTTCTTTTTTATTAAAGGGGCCATCCATTGAGTAACTACTTAAAGAAGCCTATTCATTGAATGGGTGTGTCACTCAAAGTGAGAATCTGATAAGACCTGAGCCTGAAAGGGCCAGGGACTCCCACTGCATCCTGGGCCATCTCCAGTCATCCTGATGAATATCTGGCCACTGCACCCAGATGACCCTGGAGGAAAAAGTGAGGTTGGTGACTTTACACAGCCCTACCTCACTCAAAGCAAAGTCAACTGCAAGTCATGTCATCATCCTGATGTAACGGTCCTCTTCTGGAACAAAGGACAAACACAATAACAACAACAACTTACATGTCTATTGTGAAAATATGTTTAAAAGGAATGTTTATGTAGAACTTAGATCGCATGCCAACTGAGAAGGGGAAGAGGAGGAGGGGGGAAATTTCAAAACTTATGATAGCAAATGCTGAAAAAAATCAATCAATCAATAAATAAATAAACTTAAAAAAAAAAAGGAATCCAATTAGACACTATTTGGGAGCAGTTCTGCTATGTCATAATGAACTTCTGAAAAAGAATAGAGATTAAGAGACGGAATAGTCCAAAGCAAAACAATCTTCTAAGGATTTGCAAAATATTTAAAGCCCTTTCTGAGGTAGGAAAAGAAAAGGAATCTGAGGGGGTACCTATAAAGAACTGGCATACTGTTCTTACCTTTTTTGTGGAATTTTTTTTTTTTTGGTTTCTGTGTTCTTTCACATGACTATTATGAAAATGTTTTGCATGACTGCATATGTATAGACTATATCAAATTGCTTACTGTCTCACAAAGGAGGGAGGGAAGGGAGAGAATTTGGAACTAAAAAAACTTTTTAAAACAATGTTAAACAGATGACATGACATGGACAATGTGGAAACTTGCTTTGATTGACTATCCATATTTCTTTTTTTGTGTGTTCTGGGGTGGGGTGGGGAAGTGAGATATAGATAGAAGGTCAGAAGGCAATCTTGGCTGATTAAAACAAAATATATATTTTTAAATATTAAAAGGAATATAAATTTAATCTTTTTGAAATTTTGAGAGTACTTCAGGAACTTGAAGACTGCTGATAGCATTAACTTTAACTATCACAGCATATAGGATCACATGAGTTCAGGTTAGAAGGAATATCCAAGATCGTCTAGAGAAGAAACTGAGGCCCCAAAAAGTAAAACGACTGGTTCTAGGTCTCATAGTTGATAATAAGCAGGACGGAGTCAAATTCAGGTCCTTTTTCAAAGTATAATGTTACTTAAATATATATGAGACATTATCATTTGTGGAAGATTGGACCATACCAATAATATATCTATGACATTCCCTAAAGATTGCTTATTTGCTAAATTGCTAATGTTAGCTCAGTAATTTATCACTTGTCTCACCTGTCATCTCTCACAAGAATTCAGTACAATTTTTATAATACAATAGCGGCTGGCAAACTATTAGTCAGCAAGCTAAAAATAGCGTTTCCATTTTTATATAAAGTTTTACTGTATTTAAAAATGTAAAAACCCATTAAGAGCAGGTGAGCCATAAAATAAAACAGGCGTGGAGTCCCAGTTTGCAGACTCTAAAACCTACAAACACTTTAGAGCATACTTGTGCCAAGTACTATGTATCAGGTAATTTCCAAAAATTGGTTGTACTCAGGACATCACAGAGAGGAACAAATAAAAATTCACAAGACTGAGATAAAGGAGGGAAACTACTCATTTAAAGGAACCACAGACAATTAACTAATAGTAATACTAAAAAAATGCACCAATGACATTATTTAAATTCACCACGAAAAAGTGAAATGCAAAAAGTCAGATAAAACAGTATTAATATATAAAAGATATCTATTGCTATATCAATATTTCATATATAAACTTACATATGAATTTACTAAATAAAAATTGTGGAAGAATTTAATGTTTTCTCAAAGTTGGAAAAAAATCTTAAGAAGCAGAAATAAAAAAGAAAATATGGAATACTACTGTGCTGTAGAAAATGATGAGCTGACTGACTTTAGAAAAACATGGAAAGACCTGCATGAAATAATGAAAGATTGAAATGAGCAGAAGCAAGACAACACTGTGTAGTATGTTACGTAATTTTTCAAAAAAACAAAAAACGGTAAAAAATAGAAATTTATTGTTTCATAGTCAATCTTCTTTTTGTGTTGTGCTGTGTATGTATGCTCCAAACAGAGAAATCTTACACGTTTAAAAAAAAAAAAAAGTAACAGGCTTCAAAAAGGAGACAATACCAAGTTTAGATGATGGTAACACTAGTCAGCATGGACAGAATGCATCAAGCTTTACACGGTGCATTTCAAGCTCCTGAGAACCCTGTGGTATTAACATCACCCTCATTTTAATGATGCAGAAATGGAGATTAAGAGGGGTTAAATGACTTGCTCAGGTAACACAATTAGTAAGCGCCTGGAACAGGAGTCCAACTCATATCTTTACAATTCCAAGTCCAGTGTGCTACCTACTCTCCCACGGAGATGAAATCTCATCTCAAGCCTCTAGGAGCGTACATCATGTCAGTGCTATGGATTAGGAAGCCAGGCCTCTTTGGGGGGACAGGACATGACTCTAAGAGATGGTGTTTAACAAATCAGATGGCAGCAAGATGAGTTGAATCTGGCCCTTTCTGGGGCTTTTTTGCAACACAATCACTCCCACCTTTCACCATTATTCCCTAATATTCCACTGGTACCGCACAAGCTCCCAATCTTCCCAATTCGTTTCTGGCCACTGGCCCCACAAGTTACATATAACCTGCCTCTATCCAGATACTCCAATAGCCACATGTGCCACTGTGGACATTCCCACGGTATATCCACCCCCTGAATTGTGGCCATAGCCTTCAAAGGGTGGGTTCTACATAAAAATTTTATAGATGAACAGATATACACATGAGGGGAGGGCATGTACTCAAAAAAGTTTTTACTGATAGAAGTACATAATCAAAAAAATTTGGAGACCACTATATCAGAGGAATAAGAAACCACCACACATAGTTAGCTATGGTGTAGAATATTTAAAAGTACATTATGAGTTACAAAACAAAATGCTATTGGAGGTTTAAGTTTTAAAAGACTGCTAGCTACCTACCAGGGGTCTTAGGGATTATACAAAATGAACTGAAAATGAGAACAGGTGGAAAGTCCAGAAGTTTCACTTTTCATTAAATAGAACATATATCAACACAACTATCATCTAATTCTTATTTCATTATGTGAAATTCTAAGAATCTATATTGGTACTGTTTTAATTAAAAATAAATCCCCATCATTAATTCAAATTCTGTAAGATTCAATAACTATTCTAGCAAAATAAATCATTTTGCATAATATCTTTATTTTAGACATTACCCCTATGCAGTTCTATTTTTGCTAAACTTTAAAGCATTTTTTAAAAAATTATTTAAAAGACTAACATAATTTATCTTTCTTTATCATATTATTTAGTCAGAATCCTAACTAGCCATTTTGTACACAGGTCATAATCCAAATGAAAAAAGACAGAGATAAGAACCAGACCTGCCTCTTTACTGGGAAGGGTGAGGAAGCACCTCCTAGTGCAGGTCTGCACCATGTTGGAAAGGTGGCTGGGGCAGCGAGAGGTTAAGTGAATGCCCAGAAGGGCCCAGCAATGGGGGTGTGAAAGACTTTAACTCAGCCTGATTTCAAGACTAGTTCTCTATGGACCATGCCAAGAATGCAGCCCTCCAACAAACAGGAGTTACCACTGGTACTCTAGAGGACAGAGCTTCCCTGGAACATAGTCACTAAGGAAGACAGAGAAGGAGTGAAGGAAGATCATCAGCTCTTGCTTTCATTACTCATCACTAGATAACTGGTACCAGGTTGGAACAAACCTGACCCAAAAGCCTTTAGTCCAGCCCTCTCTTTTTACAGATGAGGAAACTGAGATCTACGGAGGCTAATTTGGCCAAGGAGCTATACATAGTACAATCGATGGTACCTGAATTCTGGTTCAATGACCCCCGAGTCAGTGTCTGTTCCACCATGCCTCTCTACTTTAGAATTATTGTCACTAAATAAGTTTTACTTGCCAGAGCACAAGTGTTATCAAAGTATAAAGGTAGCAAAATCTTCAACTGTATCATTTTTGGAAGTGATTATTTTAGATCTCTGCACTTTCTTAATGTTGATGTCCTAGAATAAAGTCCCAGCAGTGGAGGTCTGTTATAATTCTGGCCAGGGTTATAAATTTAAAACCAGTGATACGATGCGAGTTAATGCTCTTGCACAAAATTTTAAAAACCATGCCAATGTACAAATGCTTACTTCCATTTAAAACAATTCGCTGTGTTTTCAGTATAGTGTACCACAAAGAACAAAAGCACAACAATCTAATTTTTCTGTTTATTAGTCACGTGACCCCTCTCAAAGCCTCATTTCCTTCATTTGTAACTGAGGACAAGATTTGAACTCTCTCTCTCCCAGGGCTGTCGAGAGAAACCAAGGGAGATATAGTACGTGTAAAAGCCTTCTGTAACCCTAAAATACTATATACGTGCAAACTATTATATGCTCCAACCTTCAGAAGCACTGGGCCCCCACTGGCTGAAGCGATACACCTACGAGACACACATTAACAATGAAGCTGCTCTAGCATCTCTGCAAACACTAGTTACGTCCCCTTCAGATAAAGGAAGCAGTGGCAAGGTTAAACAGGAAGAACCTTCCAAGTCCCTGTGGTGGGAGCTCCCAGGTATGACACCTAAATAAACCCCCTTTCACAAGTTAACCAACATTTCTGTTCTTTCTGAAGGCTTTTATGCAGTCACTATCTAATCATCTTCCAAGCACATACCGTGGGGCGTTCTTTTTGCCCCAAATAATTATTTGCCAAACAATAAATCCCAGTAACATTCATACTCTCCACATGCTACAGCGGATGACTCACCTGACACTGGTTAATGGCTGCATGGTTGCCATGGAATGGGGACTGCCGGTCTTTATCCCGATGATGCCTACTGCTGTGTTTACTTCTCTGTAACTGCTGGCGCAATTTTGCAATCTGAGGGGGGAAAGATAAAAGGCATCATTTAAAAATCTTTTCCCTACTGCATGAAAAAAAAATATATATGTTAGCCACTATTTGAACACGGTTTATTTATTAAAACCAAAAATTAAGCTTTTAAAATCACAAAATCTAATCTCAAGCAAAAAACTAAACATTTATAAGAGAAGAATACTTTTACTTATATAGTGCTCCACTTCACTGTGGAGAAAGATAGTGCTGGGTTTGTTTGTTAATTAACAAGCATTTATTTTCTCTCCCAGCCCATCGGAAAAAAATAAAAATAAAAGTACATAGTCCAAACAAATTCTTCCGTAGACAATTTTAAAGGTGTATTTTTCATTCTTCATCTTGAGTTCATCACGCCCGTCAGGAAGTGGGAAGCAGTCTTCATCACTAATCCTCGGGAACTACGATTAGAAACTGCATGGATCCATTTTCTTAAGTCTTTCAAAATTATTTGTCTTTCAAGTGTTATCGATACTATAACATCTTTTTCCTAGTTCTGCTCATTTCATTCCAAATCAATCCATACAATTCCCATGTTTCTCTGAAACAATTTTTTGGGTTATGTTTTACAGTACAATAAGTACTCCATATACATTCATATGCCATTATTTATTCAGCAATCCCCAGGTGACGGCACTCCACTAAATTTCCAGTTCTTTGCTACCACAAAAAGAGATGCTATAGTATGATGAGCCTGTTGTCAAGGATTCATATATCAAATCAATTAGTAACCATTTAAATGAAGGAATAAAAAAGTATTTAAGCACAAATGGAGGGCTGGAGACAAAGAATGTAAACACAAAGGGAAACAGTCAGTCCTTGTCCTTAGGGCACTAACATTTCAACAGAAGAAACAACATACACATAACAGCTGCAGTTTTTGTCTCCAATAACTTCAGCTCTAAAACTTTTGAAACACCCTACATTCTAACTACTAAGTACCTAGAATATAAGGCACTGAAGAGACAAAGACAAAAACGTCTCTGTCCTTAAGGAGTTTACCTTCTATCAGAGGGAACAACATACATATTCAGAAGATACAAAACAGGCACTAAGCAGACACAGAGAAAAGTGGATGGGAGAAGAGTGGCATCCAGGGCATACATGGTTCCCAAGGGCAGCCTGGAGGGGCTCAGCACCAGGCTACCTAATGCACAAGGCCCATTTTGGCCAAAGTAACACTAAAAGACCCTCTTTGGAGCACAAAAAGATTATAACCTGCACTGACAAAAGGTGCAACTGACACAGACAAAATGACTGAAGCTTAGAAAAAAAGCAAAATCTACTTTAGAGTAATGACATCTTTAGCATGTGAGACCAATCAAAACACTTAATTCACACACTAAATAATTATTTTGATTTATTTCTCCTCAAAATACATGTGGAATTTTCAAATATGTATACATTTTGTTTCATTTTAAATCCAAAGAACCCACCCCACTCCATAGGCAGAAACATTTCCTTTCCAAATGTTTTGAAATTAAGGAACAGATATTTTAGGCTATCAGTTTGTGCATCTTCATATAACACAATAGCGAGGTCATTAGTTTTATGTTTTTTAACATCTGGGACTTGAGTAAGCCTTTTACCATTCTGAAATAGATTGATATTATTTTGTTGTAGCTGTATAGTCAATTGAAATTATTCTTCATAAATTCTCTTTGTGATTTAAAGAAATTTAAGTTAGTTTCTTACCTTAACTACACAGTTCTCCATTACATTCTGTGATTAAACTTTGATAAACTGGCAGTCAAGTTAAAATTATGTTGTGAAATACTGGTTGCTTTCAATATGTAGTATTTTACAAATTAAAAACAAACCAAAGAATCTAGTCTTTAGATATTTTTTTTCCCCTTCATCCTGACAAAATCTGAGGTACAAATGAAGCCCAAAGCAACCATTAAGTAGGCATTACTACAACATAAAACAACATCAACTCCACTTCTGCCCTTTCCAGACCTAAAGAACCATGATTGCTTTCCTACAAAATACAGGTAGCAATGGACCCAGAGTGCACTGGGACAAGTCTATGAATAGTTAGTTTGGTTTCCAATGATATAAGAGATCATGTACTAGATTCTGGAATTCATTAAATCTTTTTTCTAACTGAGCATTAAAGTAAAGTAAAAGTTTTCTTGGAGGGAGGGGGCAGACAGAAACAGAGAGAGAGAGAGAGTGAGAGAGAGAAAGAGAGAGAGAGAGGTGGTGAGGAGGGCAAAGAAACTGAAGGCTGGCAGGGGGTGAAGGAGGGAAAGGCAGAGGAGAGAAGGGCAGCAGAAGAGTGAAAGCAAGGAGGGAAGACAGGAAAAGGAAAGGAGTGAGAGAAGGAAGGGGAGTAGAAGGAGGGATGAGGAGAAAGAGGCCTTACAGATGGGTTTTAACTTGAATAGTCCTTGCAAGGAGTTAAAGAAAAATCTTTTAAAGGCATTTAAGTCAGGAAAAGTAGCTGGATTAGGCTGAGGACACAAAGGAGAAAAAAAAAGAATCCATGCTACAGGCAATACAAACTTGATTTTCAAAATATCCCAAAAGAGGAAAAAGTACTTAAAATTGATAACTATATAATATTATGTCCAAAAAAGATCAAGAAGATACCAGCAATTGCCAAATCAAATGTGAATCTCATCTCCAAAAAAAGGTATTATGATAACGATCTTGGTCTTCACACACAAAGAGGACATCTGATGAAAATAAGAAGGGAAAAGACATGCATTCACATTTCTATAACAGACCACATCCTCACCATCACACAAAAAGGGTAAAGACTAATGGATAACTGAGTTATAGAAAGTTTTAGTCTGCACACAGCTTTATATATACAAGGGTCTCATTTGAGAGCAGATAATGTAAGTAAAATTATCCTCATTTTGCTGCTCAGAGATTCTGTATGCACACACACACATACATACATGCACAAGTATGTATACACACACACAGAGAAAGAAAAGAGGGAAGGGGAGACACAGACATGGGCCACTCTGCCAGTCTCATGAAGCATACAAAAAACCATCGCAGAATGTTTTAAATTCATAAAATACACAACTATTCATAGACATGCTCCCTCCTCTCAATCCACCCGTGGTCCTCGTGAACACCTGAAGGACCCACATTAAGAATACCTAACTCTGTAATAGATGAAGACATGAGAATTAGAGAAATTTAATGATTTACCCATGTTCATATGACAGTTAAAGTTAAGTTGCACATGAACTAAAGGTCTCCTGATTTGAAATCAGCATTGTCATTCTACCTTTTTTTGGTTAAAGGTGATAAAGACAACACTTTATTTAAAATGTAGAACTTGAAGATAAAGAAAAAAACTGTTAAATGACCCATGCCAGAGTACAAATTATTTCCCTTTTCATGAATATTTTTTCTGTTGTTGGTGATATGAACAACTATTCTTTGCTCTAACATTTTAGAAAACAATCAACAAGCATTTACTTAGTGCTAACTATATGCCAGGCCCTGGTGATGGCAGAGGTTTTTTTTGGTCTGTGTTTTACATGACTGCACAAGTATAACCTATAATAAACTACTTACCATCTCAAGGAGGGAGAAGGTGAGAAAGGGAAGAAGGGAGGAAGAACACTTGGAACTCAAAATTTTTTCAAATGAATCTTAGAAACTGTTTTTACATGTAACTGGGGGAAAAAAGAATTCAGTGGAAGGAAGGAGGGAGGGAGAAAAGAAGGAAAGGAGAAAAAAGGAAAGAAGAAGGAAAGGAAGCAAGAAAGGAAGTTAGGAAGAAAAGGAAGAATGAAAGAAAGGCAAGGTAATAGGAAAGGCACTAGAAGACAGGTGAGGAGTTCAGGAAAGGCTCCATGTAGAAACGTGACATTAAACCTGACCTCTGGAAGAAATTAGATTACACAAGACAAAAGGCAAATAGGGAGTGTATTCCAGGCAAGAGTGAGAGGTCTGTGCAAAAGCATGGTAATGAAATGCTAGAAAGAGTAGGCTGAAGTCAGGTTGTAAAGTGCTTTAAATGTCACATAGATGAGTCTGTGTTTGTTCCTAGAGGTAATAATGGCGCTACTGCTAATAAACTGTCTTGATGGCAACAAAAGCCACTGCAATTTCTTGAATGGAGGAGTGCTACAGGAGATCTGTGCTTTTAAGAAAATCATTTTGGTAACTCTGTAGAGTACAGACTGTAGAAAGAAGAGATTTGAGACTGGGAAAACAATTAGGAAATAATTCATGGTGGAGAGTAAGGTGTAGGAAGACTGGAAAGGCAGAAGTGGTGAGGTTATGAAGGGCTTTGAATGTCAGAGCATTTTGTATTTCATCCTGAAGGAGACAGGAAATCAATGAGTTTACTCATTAGGGGAATGACATGGTCAGACTTGTACTTTAGGAAAATAACTTTTAGTGGCTGACTAGAAGATGGACTGGAGTGGGGAGAGACTGGAGGCAGGCAGACCCACCAGCAGGTTATTGCAATAATCCCAATGTCAGGTAATAAGGGCCTGCACCAGAGTGTTGGCAGAGTAAAATGACAGAAAGAAGGCTTTTAAAAAAATTGTTATCTACCCTTGCTATATATAATATTAGAGAAATATCAAAGAAATCCTTGCTCAATACCTGGTTTTCCATTGTAAAGGTAAATAAATGAACACCTCCTCCTTTTTGTCACCTGCTTGGCAATAGGACAAGGACCTTTTTGCTTTTCAGTGTCTTTTAGGAAAATCTGATTTCTCTGAGTTCTAACAGTCATAAAGAGATGGCTTACTCCTGCTGAGAACAGGTCCAGGTATCATCTTAAACCCCCAGAGCATTTTATATCTCTTTTGTCATTTCACTTCAATAAATATTTATAAAGCACCTATTATGTTCAACATACACTATGCTAAGCACTGGGGATACAAAAAGAAGCAAAATGCAGTACCTGCCCTCAGGGACCTTACAATCTGGTGGAGATAACATGCCAACAAAATATACACACAGCAAGCTCCATACAGGGGAAGTAGGAAATAAATAGCAGAGAGAAGGCACCAGAAGGCAGAGGGTCTGGGGAAGGCTTCCTGTAGGAGGAAACTGGGAGGGTCAGGAGCAGGAGCAGAAGAGCATTCCAGGTGAGGAGCTAACTGCTTCCCTATCACTCTTGAAATCACACAGTATCACCAACAGGATTAACTGGGATTAAAAGGACAGACCTTCGTTCCAGGGAAAAGTTCTGAGTAATTGAAAGAATTTTGAGAATTTTTAAAGGCAATCTTCTAGTCAGGAAACTAACCACATCTTTACAACAGTCAAATTTAGTATTTTCCTTTTTACCACTTTATTATTGTAAAGATGTGATCTACTGTTGCTATTACTTGCATAAGTCCGTCTACATCAGAGTAATGATATGAAACTATCCTTCTCAATGCTTTCAATGCCTCATTATCATAAAATCCTCATAATAATCTCATGGACTGGTCTTATAAAAGTGTTGTATAAATGGGTATGAAGTATATGGGTTGATGAATACTAATGTCTTTTTTTGGTACTAAATTAAGATTTTTACACTACCTTAGACTACCACAGTAACATGCTCCTTATTTCTTATACCTTAAGAAATGATATTTTTCAAAATCCTCAGAATGGTATCATTTCCAATACAGTCTTCCTGTATGCAAACTTAATCTCCTTCAGCTACTTATTCCTTTGTTTTTTATAAGTGCCAGTTACAATTCCTCAAGCAATGGGGATAGGACTGCGGAATCAGTGTTCAACTGGAATGGGTTCCATTATCCTTGATGGTAAAAAGTTTGCTCTAAGGATCTTAACAAATCCTCTTTATTTTTATGTTTAACACATTCTCATTGCAAGGTCATCCTCAAATACATCTCAGGGTGACTTTATTTTGGTTGGATTTCTTGTTAAGCTTTCTTTAAATTGTTTATGTTATTTCTCTTTGAGAGTATATTGTTCATAATTCTCCATCATTCTTCTCTATAAGAAGTGAGGTTATATTCTAAACTTGTGTTGCCTTTATTTCCATCTTCTATTTGAAAAGGAGATCAAATGTAAGCTGACTAAAGTGCTTTCTAAAGCTACTTTTCATCTCCTTATGGGAATCTGACTTATATTTGTTAAACTTTTTAATTAAGTTATTATAATTGACAATGTCTCTTCTTCAATTCATATTTTTTTGGTGTCAATAACTTGCTAAAATGTGTCAGACTAGAGTTGTTTTTATTGCACACCATTTCTTCTCATTTTTCTTATTTGTGGCCTTTATTAATGCTAATCTTTGCTCTAAGTTGACAATCTAATTATAAATAGATGGCCAACTCAGGAAGGGCTCCCATATTAGTGATCTGTTCTTAACATATAACCAATTTCACTGGTTGATAGTTATTTGGTGTTCATCATTTCTGGCACTTAAGGTTTTGTTTAGAAAGAAAGTATGAAGAATTAAAGGCATGAGGCTTCTGTGTAGTCCACAAGCCTTTGATTTCTCTCATTATTTTTTGTCAACCCAACATATTTTCTGCCATGCTCCTTATGTCCAATTTTGCACAGGCATCACTGACTACCAAAGGACCTTGGAGGGTCTTACTTAGCTCTTCATGGAATTTCTCTATACCTTTTCCTCCACCACAAATCTGGGTTTATAAGCTGATATTCTCATGCTGGCCTTTTTCGCAAATACTAATTGTAAGTACTGCAAAAACAACTATCAAATGTCCCATGAAATTATATTTCTAATTGTTTTTTGATACACAACCTTCCAACTCCTTTATTGATTAGCCTATAAAAGAGAATTTATCAACTATTCTTTCATTTTTCTCATATACTTTTATTTTCTGCTTCCATTTTAGGCAAAAATTGGTCTAATTCAGTACTTCCAGTGTTATATCACAGGATCACAGATTTAGAAATGGAAGACTGTAGATCACCAAAATTCAAACCCCTCATTTTACAGATGAGAAAACTGAGGCTCAAAGATATTAAGTGATTCGATCAAATGTATTAAAGTGCTTTATAAAGCTTAAAGTTCAATAATTATTATTGCCCAGTGTCACTAAGACTTAAGTTCTGCAACGAGATTTGAACCCACTACAGTAGTGGTATCAAACTTGAATAGAAACAAGGGCCACTAAGCTGTACATAAGGATCCCTGTGGACCAAGTATTGAAGTAATATTAAAATGTTATCTATGTTTTATTGCATTTTACTTAATTTCTTATATATTTCCTAATTACATTTTAATCTGGTTCAGGCTACATTCAGGAGCGTTTTGGGTAGCATGGCTGTGGGAAGAAATGGATGTAAGTCACGAGGCACAGGTAGACATTGATTGGTCTTGAATGACATCCCTGGAAAGAATTCCCTATCAGTGAGATTACAGATCTGTGTGGGAGTATCAATAAACTTCAGACTATTTTCGGGAAATTTTCAATCCTAGAGATCATAGAACTTCATACAATGATTCAATATACTTCTGATCATGAGGCCACCTTAGCTATCATATGGGCTTTGTTTCTTCCCACAGTTTATTTCTGAACTAGTTATCCAGTCACTTTTTTCACTCTTTCATATCTATGAAGAATAATAAATGCACTAATAAAAAGGTAGAAGTAATTAAGTTCTTTCTTTCCTCAGAACAGGGTAACGGCAATTTAGATGCTATTTTCTTTGGCACTTGATGCCCTATCTTAAAGGATGATTCCCTCATGAGTTTTTAATTCTAACCTACATTAATTCAATTAATGGTTTTTAAGTCTTTGTTTCTCACTCTACTATCTTTGCCCCACTTCTAACCCATACCCCAAGAAAAAGAAGCAGTTTTAGAATCATGTTCTGAGCATGAATTAACTGCTTATAACGGCCTTATACCAATTCTGGTAAGCAGTGGCCTTGGTGCCCACAGGCAGAGGCTCTACTACAATAAATCATGACCATGAAAAAGCACCACACCACAGCATCTAAAAGGAGATTCTTGTTTTCTTTTGTTTAAACTTTCAGCTTACATCTGGTTCACAAACTCATCCTTTTCTTTACCTTCTTAATGACTTAAAAATACTAACAATCACTACAAACAATTAAACTTGTTTAATAACCATTTAAACAAATTAAATCCAACACCGAAAGTATCCTAACAATTTCATACCAGCATTCTGAGGAGATCAAGAACAACTTTATCCAGAAGATAATGTTTCGAGCTGAGACTTAAGAAAGAGAGGGACTCTGAAGTGAAGCCAAGGAGGACATTCCTGGCCCACAGGTGATCCATGCAAAGATCCAAAAGCAAGTTGTGAATGAGGAGTATATGAGTGACAGAGGGGGAGTCACGTCAGTGAGGTCAGAAAGATAGGCTGGGGCCAGGTTGGATAGGCCTTTAAAAGTTACACCAAGGAGATGAGTTTTATCTCAGGGCCAATAAGGGGCCACCAGAGCTGTTTAAGAAGGGGAGTCACATGGTTGGATATATACTTGGGAAGACTCTTTGGCAACAGTGTGGAGAAAGGACTGGAATGTGAGAGACCTGAAGTGAGGAGTGGATGAAGACGTCAACAAAAGGAGTAGCTGTGGAGTGGAGAAAAGGAACCAGATGCAAGAGAGGTTGTGAAGGTAGAAAACTATATTATTAGGGCAGGAGTTGGGTTGCAAAAAAACACTGTGAGTCAGGAAATTATTTCACTGAGGAAATAAAGATAAATATGAATGTCCTGAGAGTCAAAATGTGGCAGGAACCAGAATTTGAACCAAGTAATAAATTTGGACAGCATGAATCTCAAAGGAAGACATGCTGTTTAGTGAAGATGGGAAAAGAGTCTGGAAATACTCATGCGGATGGTCCCACCATGATTGGTGATTCAGGAGTTTGAGAATGTGTGTAGCAAATAGGGTTTTGGAAAGGTCAGATTCACTGAGGTCCAGCAGATAGATGGAGTGAGAAAGAGTATTTAAGATAAGATGAAGTTTGTTAATTACAGGACAGGCATTCCAGAGGTCACAGTTGAACAGGCGGGCAGATCTAAACTGAGACACAGAGGAGGGAGGTTGTTCACATGGATAGGAGTTATGGAGAAGTCACTTGGGAATAGAGTTCAGAGTCACGATGTTGTAAAGAAAACTTTTTCCAGCATAACCAAGGCTACCTGGACACTATCATACCTTATAACTCTGAGATCCTGATTTTGTGAATTTTTAAAAATTTTTTTCCCTAATTTACATAGTGATGACAGCAGGAAGGAGTGGGGGAATGGTTGACCATTTCCTAAGAATAACATGATACAATAAATACCACTTTAGGCAAAGAAGAACACCAAAAGCTTTCCTAAATAATCAATTAATTCTTGGGAACTTGCCACTGTTCCAACCATGTGCAGGGTCAAAAGAAGGAAAGTAGCCACTGAGAGACAAAAATATTAAAACTGAATTCAAGATTTTTCTTAAATTGAGTACTGCCAATGTATTTTGGCCACTATTGACACAAGCGGAATTTAAGATTCCATTCTCTAAAGTTGTTTCTATGGGAAATCTTATTCTTCCTGTACTTATTTAAAGAAAACAAGAAGTATCTGAAGAACAAAGTTCTTCTAACTAAATAACCTTTTATTATCCTATATTACAAATATGGAAACACTGGGAAAAGTAATAAAGGCTTTAAATCAATCTTTGTTTCCCTCTTTTCTTGAATTTACTACAGTGTGATAATACAGATGTTCTGTTTTATGTAAATGAGCATTACATAAATTCAACTTTACGTAAATAATTCTGAAAGAAATTGACATTCCAGAAAACCCCCCATATTAACTTTATCTTAAAGTACTGTATTCTCTCTTTGTTCTTGCCCCTGATCCTCCCACAAATCTGTCCCCCAATCAAATACATAAACAAATAAATCACACACATACACACACACACACACACGAAAGCAGAATACATTCAACTGCCAGATCAGGGGCTTGTCTTTAGACCTCTGGCACTGTTCAGCCTCTGCCTGTCTTCCATTGTTTGCGCCTGTATACTGCGTGTCTGTCCCTGGACTCTGCATATCACCTGTCTGCGCCTACATGTCTGCTCCTTAGGTGTTTTGGTCAGATCTCTACATAGCTGTCTCCACCCTAGCATGTTCCTCCTCTTGCTCTGTCTCCATCCCTTAACATGTCCTTATACCATGTGACCATGTGTACTCTATGGGTACATGGTCCCTTTCCTTCTTTATCCCTGTTCCTTGCCCACATCCAAAGGCAAATTTGCATGAGGTAAAAATCACTTTTTTGCTTTATATAGAGGTCTCCAGAAAAGTCCACTTACATAAAGTGGAAAATGTTTGTGTAGTTTGAATATGGAAGGGGGAAAAAAGAGGCCTGGGTAGTTGCTTTTACTGACTACACAATTCTCAATTTGGTGTTAATAATTTTAGATTAAACATATTTAAACATGTAGTTGATACCTGACCAAGGCAAAACGTTTGCAGATTTCAAATGGAAAATATGTTTGTCTGAATAGTTTCATTTTTTACATTGTTCTGTTTTGCTTACTACAATTGCCAACTATAATCATAGCTAAGAAATAGTTTGTCAGCAGTTCCCATTATATCATCATTTAATTGTATGAATACTGTATTTTCTAAATTAATTCAGTCATTGGGAAAATTCTGAAGCAAAATGGAGGAAAATAAGCCTTTTGTTCATATTTTGCTCAGACTGAGAAAAATGTCATAATGTACACTTTTGATACATAATCATTTGACATTCAAGAGCCACAACCTGCTTCCAAATTCTCATCAAATCACTATTTATGCCATACGAAATATGCCAGGGTTCCCTGAAGTTCAGTTTGGAAACTATATTAACCCAGGGATGTGAATACAAATATTATATAAGCTAATAATGAACATGAATGTTTGGGGTTGTCTAAAATTTTTTTAAAACAACAATCCTCTGGTATTTAAATTCATATCAAAGACACAAGCTAGATTCAACAAAACCAATATCTGAATGAAAATTAACCCTGAGAGTCAGTTGAGTAAGAATCTCATCTTCCCACCCTGACTTCTGTGTACCCATTCAAGTCAACAGAAATCCTCATGTATCACAATTTCATGGATATGACTGGCTCAAGCAAATTGCTTTTAATCCAACTGCTCTAAACAGGTATTCCTGACCTCTTTAAGCTGGTCTGTGCTGCCCCAAGATGCCGAACGCTTGTGAGACCCTTTCTTCTTCTCAGAGTATTCTTCAGCCCATGCACTCTCTGTCTGCAATGAAAAAAATTGATCAAAGTTTAGTATTTTAGGCAGGAATTTCTTCTTAAGAAAAACAAAAGCAAGTGCTTTCATATGTGAAAATATTTAATAAACTTACCAGAAAAGCTCTGGTAAGATAAAGTGAATACTCCCCAAGGACAAACTGTTTTAATATCTCAAAGGAGGAGGTGAAAAAAACACCTCTAGGAATTCTGAGGAAGGAATGGAAAGAGTAAGAAAGGGACAGAGGAAGATTAAGAGGGTAAAAAGTGGGGAGGGAGAAATGTAAGTCACAGAAAAGGCAGGGCAACTCCAGAAGTCAAAGGAGTAAAAATGCTGCTGCTGTGTGTGTATTACACAGTGGGATGAACTGAGATGAAAGAAAGGCAGGTCTATAGTTTTGTGTTACCCAAGGCTTGGGGTGTAGCAAGAAGAACAAGTGGAAAGAATCTAAATCTTCCTGATGCTACACTAGATAGACTGAAGAGCCATCATGTATTGCCCAGAGTCTGGAAGAGGAGCAAGGCATGGAATGCCAAGAGTTGAGCTTTTTGAGTTCTTGCTGCAACCACTGTGTGCTCACCCCAGGACTAGAGACAGAGAAAGACAGACAGGTTGAGAGAGGCAGGCACTACTACTATACTCACCATCCCAGGACTGTGGCAGAGTAAGTGAGCCTTAGCTGTTATTTAGTGCTGCCTGGTAACAGTGACAAATGACTAATATGAAGGTTTCCATCACTTGCTGCCCAAAAATGGTTAGACAAGGTTTGACAGAGAGGAGTGAGGGGAATGGGGAGTAGAAGAAGGAAGGAGCCAAGTGCAGCTGCTGCCCGAGGAAGAGAAATCAACTATCCCATAGCTTCATATAGGTCAGGCTGTGCTGCCGCCAAGGCTTTTTCTATTTGTTACAAAAGAGAGAAAAAGAAGTCATCTTAAATACAGGGTTGTCTATCTCTAAACATATTAAAGAAATATCCAGAAAAACAAATTTTACACTCGTGCAAGCTGAATCAACATCAGAGTGGTAGAAGAAATACCAAATTATTAAGTCATATGATCAAAATATGTAAAAAATTAAGCAGATATTCCTATGGGAGATAAGGAAAAAGAAATTTACCAAAATACAAAACATGGAAAAAATTTATGTTAATCAATGAAAGTAACAAAAAGCAGGTATAAGTAAATGTATAAGGAAATGGTAATAAAATCCACAAACAAGCCCAAACTATGTTGCAGATGTGAAAGATTGATTCAGATTAAACTTTAGCTTCACTGGGATTCAAGATGGTATTGAAAAAAGGAGAAGGAACAGGGTCCCCAGACTTTGTATTTGAAGAAATTCAAATAGGTGTCTTTGTAAATGGAGAGAATTCAAAGGACTCCAGTGTAGAGAAATGTAAAACTCAAGTTGTGAGAGACTTGGCCAAGATGACTGCCTGAACAAAGACAGAATGTCCAGTTCTCACACAGCTAACTAGTTCCAGGAAAAATATGAAATTTTTAATGTACTGAATACTGATCAAGAAATTCAACGAGAAAATACAGTAAGTGACTTCTAGTCTAGTACTGCACAGAAAATTAGCAAGATACCCCCAGGCAATGGAACACAGTACTTCAACAGCAAAGTCAGCATCAGGGAAAGCAAACAATTTGCTAGATTCTCAAAGCTATCTCCCAGAGATTTTTTCAAAGCCTGAAGGGCTTTCTGTTCAGAGACAACTCTAGGGTGGTCAAAAATTTCAGAGGGTCTTGGAAACCTCCACCTACTGGGATATGGCAGATTTCAAACTGAGAAAATTCAGGCTCCCAGGGGAAGGGGAAATGGGAAAGGGAAGAATAGTGGTAATATTAAAAAAGGTCCCTGAGATATTTTTAAGTAGGGATAATATTGAAATCAATGATTGAAATTATATACTTTTTAAAAGGTAAGACTATAAAATGGAGATTTACACTCTCATGGACAGTTGTGTTCTTTTGTTGTTATATACATGTACAGAAAAGCTCACTTTTTTGCTAAGTTCAGAATAAAAAAAATTCATTTACCAAAGTACATATTTATCAAATTGCAAAATGATAATGACAAAGGATTACTAACGCATCAAAAAGTATGAGTTAAGAGCCCCTTGACCCAGCTGTATCCCAAAGAGATCAAAAATGGGAAAAGGTCCCACATGTACAAAAATACTTATAGCAGTTCTTTTCATGGTAGCTAAGAATTGGAAATTAAAAGGATGCCCATCGGGAATGGCTGAACAAGCCACTGTTCACTGTTGTATATGAATATAATGGAATACTATTATGCTATAAGAAATGATGAACAGGCAAACTTCAGAAAAGCCTGGAAAGACTTACTGAACAGATGCTGAGTGAAATGAGCAAATCAGAACATTACATACAGAAACAACCAGTGTGTGATGACTGATTTTGATAGGTCTTCTCAGAGATACAAGGACCTAAAATAATTCCAAAGGCCCTGGTGATGCAAAATGCCACCCACATCCAGAGAAAGAACTATGGAGTCTGAACACAGAGAGAAGTAGATTATTTTCTTTTTTGCTTTGTTTCTCATGGTTTCTCCCATTCTTTGTAATTCGTCTATGCAACATGACTAATGTGAAAATGTGATTACCAGAAATGTATGTGTAAAGCCTATATCAGATTGCATGTCATCTTGGGTAGGGAGGAGGGAGAGAGAGGAAGAAAATGTAAAACTTATGGAAGTAAATGTTAAAAACTGAAAATAAATTAACTAATAAAAATTAAATTAAATTTTAAAAAGAGTCTCCACAGTGTTTTCAGCAGTAATAGGGAAATATAGTAAAAATAGCTCTCAAAAATGCCTACACAAATCTTAAAAACATAAGATTTTTAAAATTATGAACTTTGCAAATTTGAAAATATCAGCTAAAGGCAAAACAAGAGCATCAAAAACCATTGTCACTTTGAAAATTTTAACAAAAATGGTGGCCAAAAAAGATATTCAATGTTTAAAAAGACAAAGTAGTAAATTCAAGGCCTACTCAATGCCCAAGCAGGTTTGGAAACGCCTCTGAGAGGACCAGGTTGAAAACGCATCAAGCAGAAGACTAGTGACAGACTAAGATATCCACTATTCAAGTACTAGTCTTGCTAAGTTTGGAGAAGTTCCCTTCAACGTTGGCTGCAGAAAAACTGCTGTATTTTTCAGTCTTTTTGAGTGAGGGATTTAAGCTTCATTGCCAGAGGGCATACCCACACTGATACCATCTGCATCCCTGAAATACTGAACATTAGCATCAAAACTATCCACAGGGGTATGGGGGAGGGGGAAGAGGGAGACTAGTAGAAAAGAATCAAGATCCTAGATCATATATTTGCAGAATATTAGGGTTTGATACACCTATTTGATAAACCTAAAAAAAAGCTGGAGAAAGCATTCATTATTGAATGGATGTTATTGATAAGACAAAAATTAAATTTAGAGAGCTTTACTTGAGATGAATCTGACAAACAAAAAACTTAAGAAGTAGGAGGAAAATGCAATTATATATTTCTCTCTATTAGGGGATTTAGTCATTTCAGTCACATACAATCTTTTGTGATCCCATTTGCGGTTTTCTTGGCAAAGATACTGCAGTGGTTTGCCGTTTGCTTCTCCAGTTCACTTCACAAATGAGGAAACTGAGGCAAACAGGGTTAAATGACTTGCCTAAGGTCACACAGCTAGTTAAGTGTCTGAAGTCAGATTTGAACTCAGGAAGATGAGTCTTCCCCATTCCAGGCTTGGCACTTTATCCACTAACCAATTAAACAAAGGGAAAAATTGTTGAACATGAGGTAGATGTACACAAGGATAAAAAAATGAAACTGTTCAATGAAACAGAGAGATGTGTGTATATAAAAACTGCTAAGTAAAAATAACAGTGTGAACTAGCCATAAAAACCCCTTAAATTTATAAGAAACTGATAAAATATTCAAAAGCAATATCTATTTTCCAATGTATGACTGGTCAAAAGATGAGAATAAGCAACTTACAAAATGAGATACAATTATCAAACAATCAGGGGAGGAAGGGGATTGCCCTTATACAATTAGATAAGAAAAATTAATATAAAAGACAAAAAATATAAAGAGGAACTTAAAAATTTAAAGCACACATCTCATCTTTAAGACTAAAACGTATTACAAAGCAACACATTTCCTCTTTAAGACTAA
This sequence comes from Notamacropus eugenii, assembly GCF_028372415.1. Classification (NCBI taxonomy): domain Eukaryota; kingdom Metazoa; phylum Chordata; class Mammalia; order Diprotodontia; family Macropodidae; genus Notamacropus; species Notamacropus eugenii. The sequence goes on along the minus strand of NC_092877.1, from coordinate 299,039,533 downwards.
AACTTATTACAAAGCAATTTTCATTAAATTATTTGCTTTTGGAAACACACCAGTTAAAAGGAATAAAAAGTCTATAAATAGAATCAAATACACATGAAAATGTTTTAGTAACTTGTAGATAGTAAGACTCTTGGAAAAGTGTTCATTATTTATTAAATGTTATTAACCCAGAGATTCTACTGCAAAGGTATGTATCCCCACAAACACCAATGATTTAAAAAAAAAAAAAAAAGCTCTGGGGACACCAAAATATGTCAGCAAGGTGATGCAGGAAATAAATTATCAGACTTGTCACCAGAAATCCTCAAGTTCAAATCCTATCATAGATACTATGGTTACACTGAGAAAGTTGCTCAACCTCTTTTAGTCTGTTTCCTCACCTGTAAAATGGGATTACTTAATTCACAGGGTTGTTACAGGGATCAAATGCAAAAGGCATTCAGGAACCATAAATCCTAAATACATAAATATACTTTGATATAACAACACTTTTTGTAGTCAGAACTAGATACAAAACAGACGTCAGTTAATTGAGGAATGGCTAAACAAGCTGCAGTCCTTTTTTTTTTTTAATAGTTTAAAATGTATCTACTTTAATAAGAATCATTCTCCAATTAATAAAAGCTCAAAGGATACAAACAGGTAGTTTTGAAAAGAAGTAAAGCTACAAAGAGTCACATGAAAAAATGCTCCAAATCATTACTGATTAGAGAAATGCAACAAAGACAACTCTGAAGTGTACTATTTCACACCTGTCAGATTGGTCACTGTGACAGAAAAGGAAAATGATAAATATTGGCGGGGATGTAGACATTAATATACTACCGGTAGAACTGTGAACTGATCCAATCACTCCGAAGAGCATCTGGAACTATGCCCTAGGGCTTCCAAACTGTGTGTACCCTTTAATCCAACAATACCACTACAGAGTCTGTACCCCAAATGGGTAAAAGAAAATGGGAAAGAACCTGTAAGTACAAAAATGCTTATTTACAGCAGTTCTTTTTGTGGTGGCAAAGATTTGGAAACTGAGGGGATACCCATCAATTGAGGAACGGCTGCACAAGTTGTAGGATAATTGTGATGTACTAACATTGTACATTAAGAACCGACAAGGGGAATAGTTTTAGAAAAACCAGGGAAGACATATTAATTGATGCAAAATGAAGTGAGCAGAACCAGAACACTGCACATGGCTACAGTAATATTGTAATGATGATCAACAGTGAAAGACCTGGATACGCTAATCAAAACAATCAAAGACAATTTCAAAGGATCCGTGATGAAAAATGCTTTCTACCTCCAGAGACAAAACGAATCAACTCCGAGTGTAGATTGAAGCACATTTTTTTTTTTACTTTCTTTTTAGTTTTTGCAATATGGTTAATACAGAAATATGTTTTGCATGATTTCACATGCATCATGTATCATATAACTTGTGACAGGAGAGAATTCAGAACTCAAAATTTAAAAAAAAAGTTAAAATTTTTTAAAAATATAAATATATTTACTTTTTCTTAAAGTCACAAATATATTATCCCCCTTTCCTTTAATTTTTTATTTTCCATTTTCTTATGTTTAACTTTCTTGGCATAATTCAAAGTTACTTTCCAGAATGGGTGGATCAGTTCACAGTGCCACCAACACTGCAATAATATGCCAGTCTACAGAATCATTCCTATATTTGCTGCTTCCGTCTTTTGTAGTCTTCATCAATATACTGTGTAAAAAGTGGAACCTCGGAGTTGTAAATATGTGATATTACTGATTTGGAGCATTCTTTTTGAAAGGCTGGTAAAAATTAGAAAAGTTTTGAGAACTGTATTTATATATCCTTTAACCTCTTATGTAATTGCTAATGACATCTGGTTAACAAGCTGTGGCATACGAATGAAATGTCCTGCAAGAAACAAATATGACGAATATACAGTTGCATGAAAATACTTAAAATATAGAAAGACGCAAAGTAAAGGATGCAGAGCCAAAAATACAAATACATAATAGCAATGGAAGGAAGAACAAATAATGAAGAAGATTAGGGTGGAGCCAAGATGGCAGAGTAGAAGGACAACCTGTGAGAGCTCTCCCCCCACAGTCCATAAAATACCTGTAAAAAATGACTAAACAAATTCTAAAGCAGCAGAAGCCACAGAACGACAGTGAAAGAGACTGCCAGCCCAAGGTGGCCTGAAAGACCAACAGGAAAGGTCTACTGCGCTGGGTATGGAGGTGGAGAAAAAAACTGGGAAGGGAAATGAGAGATGCAAGAAAATCATGAAAAGTGAGTCAACAGTTTGCTAAAGGAGACCCCAAAAAATGCTGAAGAAAATAACAACTTTAAAAATAGACTAACTTAAATGGCAAAAGAGGTCCAAAAAGCCAATGAGAAGAATGCTTTAAAAAGCAGACTCAGCCAATTGGAAAAAGAGGTTCAGAAGCTCACTGAAGAAAATAGTTCTTTAAAAATTAGAATGGAGCAGATGGAAGCAAATGAGAAATCAAGAAATTACAAAACAAAACCAAAAGAATGAAAAAATGGAAGACTGTGAAATATCTCATTGGAAAAACAACTGACCTGGAAAATAGATCCAGGAGAGACAATTTATGGGACTACCTGAAAGCCATGATCAAAAAAGGGCCTAGACGTCATCTTTCATGAAATTGTCAAGGAAAACTGCCCTGAGATTCTAGAACCAGAGGGCAAAATAAATATTGAAAGAATCCACAGAACACCGCCTGAAAGAGATCCAAAAAAGAAAAACTCCTAGGAACTTTGTAGTCAAATTTCAGAGTTCCCAGGTCAAGGAGAAAATATTGAAAACAGCCAGAAAGAAACAATTCAAGTATTGTGGAAATATAATAAGGATAACACAGGATTTAGTAGCTTCTACATTAAGGGATCAAAGGGCTTGGAATATGATATTGCAAAAGTCAAAGTAGGATTGAAACCAAGAATCACCTACCCAGCAAAACTGAGTATAATGCTTGAGGGGGAAAAATGGTCATTAATGAAATAGAGGACTTTCAAGTATTCTTGATGAAAAGACCAGAGCTGAATAGAAAATCTGACTTTCAAACCCAAAAATCAAGAGAAGCATGAAAAGGTAAATAGCAAAGAGAAATCATAAGGGACTTACTAAAGTTGAACTGTTTACATTACTATATGGGAAGACAATATTTCTAACTCTTGAGACTTTTCTCAGTATTTGGGTAGTTGAAGGGATTATATACATATAGACAGAGGGCACAGGATGAGTTGAATAGGATGGGATGATATCTTAAAAAAATAAAATTAAGGGGTGAGAGAGGAATATATTGGGAGGAGAAAGGGAGAAATGGAAAAGGGCAAATTAATATCTCTCATAAAAGAGGCAAGAAAAAACTTTTTCAATGGAGGGGAAAAGGGGGGAGGTGAGAGGCAAGAAGTGAAGCATACACTCATCACATTTGGCTTAAGGAGGGAACAACATGTGCATTCAATTTGGTATGAAAATCTATCTTACACTACAGGAAAGTAGGGGAGAAGGGGATAAGCAGGGTCAAGAGGATGATGGAAGGGAGGGCAAACAAGAAGAGGGAATAATTAGAAGTCAACATTTTTGGGGAGGGACAAGGTCAAAAGAGAGAACAGAATAAATGGGGGGCAGGATGGGATGGAGGAAAATAGTCTTTCACAACATGACTATTATGGAAATATTTTGCATAACTACACATGTATAGCCTACACTGAGTTGCTTGCCTTCTCAGTGGGGATGGGTGGGGAAGGAGGAAAGAAGAGAAGCAGAAACTCCAAGTTTTAGGAATGAATGTTGAAAATTGTTTTTTGCATGCAGCTGGGAGATAAGAAATACAGTTTATCTTGCCCTACAAGAAAAGAGAGAAGATGGGGATAACAGAATGGAGGGGTGTGATAGAAGGGAGGACAGATTGGGGGAAAGGGTAATCAGAATGCATGGTGTCTTGGGGTAGAGGGAGAGGAGAGATGGGGAGAAAATCTGGAACTCAAAATTTTGTGGAAATGAATGCTGAAAACTAAAAATAAATAAAATAAAATTGTTTTACTATGTTAAATATGTTTTGTATGACTGCACATATATAACCTATATCAAACTGCTTGTCTTCTCAAGGGGGGAAAGGAGAAGGGAGGAGGAGAATTTTGAACTCAAAAATGTTTAGTCAATGTTAAAAATTGTTTTTACATGTAACTGATGAAAAAATAAAAAATAATAAAAAAAATAAACTATTAATTCTCCTTCCAATTCTTTCCTCCATATTCCTAATTTTCTTTATAATCTCTTGCTTCATTTCTTCCAGACACTCTTGAAGTCCTGGCAGCCAAGCTTATTTTTTTCCCCTAAGGTTCTGTTTGGCATTGTTCATCCTGACTTCCCTTTCCTGGATCTCTTTCACTGACTACCTCTTCCTTTGGTGTGTCTGCAGCCAGATCCCAGGAGGTTTCATGTTGCCAGTCAGAACCTAGTTGTCAGCTGTTCCTGCTCAGGAATGCTGGGTGGTCATCTGCCTCTTACCAAGGCTTCCTTGGTCAGTGTGACAGGTTGTATCTGTCCTTCTCCACTTCTTTGAGACTCACACACTCACTGTATTGGGGGATTCCTAATCAGGGCTATGCTTATTGTGAGCTTCCCCATTTAGGGGGCTGCTGTGGGCTGTCACTCTGCTTCTCTTCTCTGACAGTACTCTTCAAATGTCCACAACTTTTTACTGCCTTTCTGTGAAGGTCTGGGCTGAATGAAGGAACTTAATGATGTTTCTTTCCCCATTTTTTGGTCACTATTCAATCTGGTTTCCTTTCTGTATCACTGCTGGAGTAAAACTGAAAGAGCTGGACTCCTGCATGACCAAACACAATGCAATCTTACCTGGATGTCTTACTTTATAGTTCCTAAATCTTATAAATTCATGTTGTCTCAGATATCTTTTAGCTTTAGCTGGGAAAACTCCTGGCAGCGTTAACACAGTGTTTAGAGACCTAGCCTGGTGTCAAGAAGATCTGGATTCAAAGTCCTGCTTCCGATACATATGACGTGATTGTGGTCAAGTTACTTGATCTATCAATGCTCTGGAACTCAAAACAAAGCTGCAGAACAGCTGCTGCTCTGAAGTGATAGAGAGAGTTCTTCCACCAAATCCAATAGAGCTAAGATTAAGAGAGAAACTAGGGAAAAGTCTTTGCAGGAAGTTTTTCTAATAAAGATCTCATTTCTAAGATTGCAATTTATAAGAATAAGAGCCACTTCCCAACTGATAATATGAAATAGAAATCCTCAAGCAAAGAAACTTAGATTATCTAATGTTCCAAATTATGCTCAGCTTGTTAGAGCACTTAATAACTATTTATTGAATTTAATTGGCAAGAGACATGGGATTTCCACAATCTTAACAGACTGATAAAGTCCCAAACTGTCTCCTCCATCCTTCAAAAATAAAAAACCTGACTTGACCAAACTGTCCCCACTAGACAATGTCCTGTATCTTTTTCTCCTTTCACAGCTAAAGTCCTCGGGACTTGTGCCATCAATGCTACCAGTCTTCACTTCCTCTCCCCTTATTCTCTTCTAAATAATGTACAATCTGGCTTCCAGTCTCATCTTTCAAGTGAAACTTCCTTCTCCAAAATTTCCAGTAAGTTCTTAACTGCCAAGCCCAATGGCCTCTTCTCAATCCTTTTCCTTCTTGACTTCTGCCACCACTGACACTGTTGCTCTCCTCCTTCTATAGTTGCTCTCTTCTCACTAGGTTTTGGTGATACTGCTTCTCTTTTGGGTTTTCTCCTGTTTCAATAATCCTTTCAGTCTCCTTTACTGGTTCTTCATTCAGGTCAAACCCATTAACCATGAGTTTCCCCCAAAGACACTCTTGTCTTCTCCCCCTAGCCAGGAATTTTTAACCTATGATTTGGGAATTCTTTGTTTTGTTTTTAAAGTTTTGAGAACCACATTTCAATAAAATTGGTTTGTTTTGGAATCTTCTGTATTTTATGCATTTAAAAACATTGCTCTATAGGCATCACCAGATTGCCAAAGGTGTACATGACCCAAAAAGATAACAAACCCATGGTTTAATACTATCTCAGTGATCTTATCAGCTCCTATGGGCTCTCTATGCAGATGATTGCCAGACCTATGTAGGCATCCCTAAACATCTCTCCTGATGTACATTACCAAATCTCCAACTGCCTTCTGATCATCTCAGATTGGTTGCTCCATCTCAAATTGGGTATCTAATACTTAACGTTTTTAAAACAGATCTCATTAACTTTTTCACAAAACTTCCCAATTACTGTTAAAAGTAACTCCCTTCTTTCGGTCACCAACTTACAATCTCAGAATCATATACTCCCTCACTAAATCTTATTGCTTGTAGCTTCATAATGTTTGTCATATACATTCCCCTCCTCTACTCACACAGCCACCACACCAGTTCGAGTCCTGATAACCTCTTGCCTGAAGTAATACAAAAGCCTTCTAATTGGTCTACCTGCCTCAATTCCCCACCATTTCTGTCCATTCTCCATTTGGTTGCCAAGGTGGTTTTTCTAAAGCATCAGGTTCACCATGTCACACTCCCTCCCCCCAATCAACATCCTCTAGTACCTTCCTATTACCTTCAGAATAAAATAAACTCCCATGTTCAGCATTTAAAGCTCTTCATAATCTAATCCCTTCCTATCTTGTTAAACTTCTTATAGTTTACTCTTCTACATGCATGCTACAGGAATCAAGTTAAGTTGGTCTATTTGCAGTTCCTTGAAAATGACACTCCACGACCCATATCCATGCTGTCCCCCCACCTATGTCTCTGCTTTCTTGACTTCAAGCCTCAGCTCAACATATAATGTAGGAATTCTATGCCAGTTCCCTAGATGCTCATGCAGTGGCTTTCTGGAGCTCCTCCTGTGTATTTTGTATATATCCTGGATCTAGCTACATGTTTACACATTATCTCCCCCCATTAGAATATAAGACTCTTAAGGACAGAGACTATGTTTTAGGCTTCCTTTAATATTCCCATCATTTAGCATAAAAACTGGAACATAGTTAAACACTTAATAAGTGCTTGTTGACTTGTTTCAACAGGCACCTTTTTCATTTGTATAATGAAACTACACGTACAAACATGGTTACATAGGAAAGGGACAGCATTAATAAAATTAAGGTTTCAGCTATAATCTTGGGAAGGAGAAAAATTCAGACCTCATTTTTATTCCCCTGCTTTCACTAAAGACATTTGAAAAATATAAAACAGTTTATATCCTTTATTTCAATCATCCAATGCATTCATTTGGATTCCCCTCCCCCAACAATATAAATTATAAATCATCCTGCGCAACTCTGTAATGTTAAGGGAACTTGAAGATCTTCCCTGCCCCTTAATAGGCCCATGTGACCTGAGCTGAGCTTTGGCCCAGCCCACAGTCTGAGTCACAAGAAGTCCATGGTAGGAGGAGCTTGCCTAATGGGTACAGCAGGAAGAGAGTGAGATGGAGCCGAGAGAGAGTCACAGAAAACAGGCAGTGCATGGCAGCTGGCTTGAGAGAGAGGGAGTGAGTTTGCATAAGGGAGCTTGTTTGTGGGGAGGCCTGATGGAGGGAAGGCTTGGGGATGGCCATACTCCCTTTATTGGTAATGTGTACAAACCTTGTTGCTAACATGGTGGAACTGGCTTTCTAGTATCTGAATAAATATCTTGGTTTCCTTGTTGAGAAAGAGTTTATATTTTGCAAATTTACCCTGGAAATACTTGTGGCATGAATATCCATAGTGGCTGCTGTGGGTGTCTCACTGGCATTACAAACTGTTTCCCATATTTTCTATTAAATTTACCAGAGAAGACTCACTCAATTTATAGAAGGACTTCCTTGCTTTCTCCTGGTATCACAAGGAGTTCAGTACAGCACTTAGGCTGTCCATCTATTACCCCTCACCATGTAACCATATTCTTTACTACTACTCTTTGAAATGGTCAACAAGTTCTTATTCAGGGCTCACTCCTGTATGTAGGCATTGTAGATACAAATACAAAAATGAAATACTTCCTGCCCTCAAGGATCATAAAGTCTATTAGGGAAACAAGATACACATACACATTTAAGTGTATACAAGGTAATTCTGGAGGGGTGGGTCATCTGGAGAATGAGGAAAGGCTTCATGCAGAAAGTGACATTTGGCCCAAGTTTCCCAGGAATGGGACAGCTTGTGCAAATGTCATGTGTAAAAGAGAGACTGGACTACAGAGTACACAGGATTGGTCAACATGTAAGAAAGCTGCAAAGGTAGAATGAGGCCAGGTTTAATAATACAGTGGGGAATTTATGTGTGATTCCTGAAGTAACAGAGAGTTTTTGGAGTTTATTATGCAGTTCATTAAGGAGTGACATGGTCAGATATATGTTTTTAAAAAATAAGTTTGACAACTGTGTGAAAGATGCTTGAACAGGTGAGAGAATTGAGGCAGATAAAAGAGAGGCTCTTACAGTGGACCAGGCAAGAGGCAGGCAAGGAACCGAATTAAGCTAGTAGCTATGTGAAGAGAGAAGGGGACAGATTCAAGAGATGCTGCTGAAGTAAAAATGACAAGTGTTGTCTAAAGATTAGATATGGGATGAGGAAACTTAGAGATTAGGGGCAATGTCAAGTTTGTAAAACCGGGTAACTAGAAGGATGTTGATTCATTCAACAGAAAATAGGGAAGTTCAGAAAAGGTGTCAGGAAGGGGGGAAAGATAGTGAGTTTTGCAATGGACATGCAAAATTTTAGATACCTACAGAACATTCAGTTTGAAATGTGCAAGTGGCAATTGTAATTATGCAACTGGAGCTTATCAGGGAGACCAGGACTAGATATACCAAAATGGAAGTCACCTGCATGGAGGCAGGGGAATTGAGGTCATCAAACAGTACAAAAGAGAGAAGAGAAAATGTCCTAGTACTTTGGGGTACAATATGAATGAAGATCTAGCCAAAGGGACTAAGAGAAGCACTCAGATATGTAAGAAGAGAAGCAAGTGCCAAGGTGACTGAAAATCAACAAGAGAAAGAAAGAGAGGAATATGTCTAAGAGGAGAGCGAAAGAAGAGTCCAGAAGAATTAGGACTGAGAAAAAGCCATCACATCTAGCAATTAAGAAATAATAGTATCTTTAGATTGTAGAGACAATCTGCTAAAAAGTAGGAAATGGAATTGAGTCTAAATAGAAGGACAGGCCCTAACAAGAAGGGAAACTCATCACTGGAGACTGAATTAAAAGGAGAGTCAATGAGAGATGAGATGAAGGAGTTCTGAGGTGTCTAGCAGGGGAGAACAAGCAGCCCACACTGAGTGGTCTCTCTTTTCAGTAAAGTTTTAAGAGAAAGAAGAGGAAGTAGTTTCAGGGGCTTGAGGAGGGTAGAGAAAGCTGGGAATAGCTGTTGTAGGGAGTAAAATAATCAATTCTAGAGTAATTAATAATAATATCTAACATTTATAAAGCACTTCAAAGTTTGAAAAGTTATCTCATTATTATCTCATTTGAGATCCCCAAAGCCTTGGGAGGTAGGTAGTTATTATCCCCATTTTACAGATGGGGAAACAAGAGGCAAACAGAGATGAAATGGCCTGCTTAGCCATGCAGCCAGTTAAGTGTTTTCGGTTAGATCTGAACTTAAGCTTCCTTGACTACAGCTCCAACACTCAATCCCTTGCTACAATGAGGAGTCACATGAGAATAAAGAACATAAATAGCCTGATTTCATTTTCTGATAAGATTATTAGACTAGCAGATGAGGGCAATGCTGTGGATACCATTTACCTGGATTTCTGAATTTGCTTGAGTCTCCCACAGTATTTTGAAAAATTCTGAAATGAGGATACAGCACACAATACAGTTGAAAAAGAGGACCTGGTACAAGTTATGCCTCAGTTGTTTACAACCTGTGTGACCCTGGTCAAACCATTTAATCTCTTTGAGTCTGTTCTCTCTCTCATCTGTCAAATTAGGAGGTGAACTAGATAGCTACATGTTTTTATTAGTAACTTAAATAAAGACAAAGATATCTGCAGATAACAAACCTAAGTAAGATAGTCATAGTAACATGATACTGTATAAAGGCAAGAGCCAAAAATATCTTGACAAGTTCAATGTTTCATTCAAATGTAAGAATACGAAATTTAACAGAAATAAATGCCAAGTCTTACTCTTGGATTAAAAAAATTCCTTTCATAAGTACATGATGCTACTATACAACAGTCAACTGAAAAAAATTGCAGTTGACTGCAGCCTCAATGAGTCGTTAAAATAACTGAGAGGCTATCATCTTAAACTATATTGAGAGAAATAGTGTTCCAAATGAAGACATTAATAAATAGTTCAAAGAACTTGAGTAGGCCATACATGGAATACCAGGTTTATTTCTGAGTATTCCATTTTGGGAAGGACATAGACAAACTGGAAAACTCCCAGAGGAGGGCAAACAAAATAACGAAAAGGCAAAGGAGTTTTATTGGGATCTATTGCTTTTTACACCACAAGCATTTCCTAATATTTTCCCACTACTGAATCCCTCCCTTATAACAACAACAACAAAAAATAGAAGAAATCAAACAACCAAATAAATTTTGTCTGATAGCATAGGCAACATTCTGTTCTTGTAGACCCCTATCTTGTTATTAAAGGGGAAATATATGTTGTCATCTATTCTCCAGGATCAAGACTGCTCATTGAAAATGAATTCAATCATTTTACTGCTATTTTCATTAGTTATAGTGATTGCATGTTTTTCTAGTTCTGCTTCCTATAAATCTTATGTTCCTCCTACTAAGTTTTCATAGTCATCATTTCCTATAGCACACCACTATTCCATTAAGTCAACAAAACCACAATTTGTTCAACCATTCCTTAAAGAAAGGGGCATCATACCTTTTTAGATGGGCGGAGCCAAGATGGTGGAGTAGGAAGACACACCTACTCTAGCTCTCTCCCCACTGCCCATAAAATACCCATAAAATACCATGTAAAATATCCATAAAATGATCCTAAACAAATTCTAGAGCAGCAGAAGCCACAAAATGACAGAGTGAAAGACATTTCCAGCCCAAGGCAGCCTGGAAGGCCAATAGGAGCGGAGTACAGTGCAGTCCTCGGAGCGCAGCCCAGCCTTGGCTGCACAGCATCAGCAGGAACAGAGAACTAGAGCAGGCCTTCAGGGCAGAATCCCCAGCAGCAGCTTTGGTTCCCAGACTGCTCAACTTATAAATGCCAAAGACAGCTTCAAAGATCCTGGGCAGAAAAGCTTGCAGTAGCTCCCAGACCAGAGTGCAGGCCAGGAGAGAAAGGGAGAGAAGTTGGAACTCAAAGTGTGATAGAAGGGAGGGCAGATTGGGGGAAGGTGTAATCAGAATGCACAGCGTTTTGGGGTGGGGGAAGGGGAGAGATGGGGAGAAAAATTTAGAACTCAAAATTTTGTGGAAATTAATGTTGAAAACTAAAAATAAATAAATAAACATTAAAAAAAGTAAAATAAAATAAAGTACCTTCTCGAGTTAGGTACAGATTTCCTAACAAAAAAAAAAAAAAGAAAGGGGCACCCACTCTTTTTTACTACCATGGAAAGTGAAGGTACATATAGTGATACTATGGAATATTTATTTCTGTCTTTAACCACCAATATATGTTCAACGGGGCAATCTCAAAGTCAGAGGATATCACAGCTTAGTTTTTCTAACATAAAGAAGTTACCTCTTCTATCACAACTCAACCCAAGTGTATTAGTGTCTGTCTTGCTTGCACTATCTTCTCCCACTTTCCGTGTATGAGTTCAAACCTCAAGTTGTTTTAACTTACGCTTCACTTATTAGTGATCTGAGTCAGTTTTTCATTTGGTTAACAACTGACATTTCTTCTTTTGAAAATGTTGTATCATGATGATCCAATTTTAAGACACATCATACATAGATTTGCTGTAAAAAATGGGGACATTTGGCCTCAAAGGAATAAAAAAGATTTAGGATAGTTTTCTTCACAAACCTGAAGAACTAGGATTAGGTTTGTTCTGTTTGTCTCCAGGAGACTGAACCTGGTGCAGTATGTGAAACTTGAAGGAAAGAAGATTTAAATCCACAAACACTGTTTATATACTTACTTACTATGTTCTATGCCATGCACTATGCTAAGCGCCAGGCATACAAGTACCCCCACCTTCTCCATCCCCCGCAAAGGAGTTCCTACTCTCAAGGAGCTTACATTCTAATGGGGGAAAACTTTATAATTAGGAGCTGAAAAACATTATCGCTGTTGAGGGAGAGAAGGGGAGAGAGGTAAGGTAAAGAAGTCAGAAAGTCAGAAGTTGAGCTGGGAGTTAAGGCAGGTGAAGTGAAAAGACCTGCTATTAATAAAAGGTGGAGTGAGTCTTACCATTGCCTTCATTAAAGATCTGCCAGCAAAGACCATCAATGACCATTTCTCAGTGAGAATGTAGATGAAATTCTTGTTCAAATAAATGTTATCCTGGATCACATCTTTCTGACTATAAGAATCTTTGTGATCCAGGTACTTATTTACAATGATAGACTGGAGATAATTCAGGACCCCAGTTTGGCTCTGCCCCTAACTAGACGACCTCAAGTAGATCACCTTAGTTATCTAGGTCTCCATTTTCTAAAAACAAAGTTTACACTAATGTACCTATGTCTAATGTTCCAAATATAAAGGGTTTTTCTGGAATGAAAGTGATACTTTTTTCTATGTATTTAGATAACAACTTTTAAGAATACTGTCAATATCTGATCCATTTTCACAACCTTAACTGAAATCCAAAAACAAAACTTATGTTTAAATTTAATACATTAAACAGATTTGTCATTCCTTCTCTAGAATGAAATTATTTAAGAGTTCCTTCATAATAAACAAGAATAGATGAGAGCAATAAGCCTATATAAGAATCTGAAGAGAGTTAAATAAAAATATTATGAGAAAGCACTCGGTAAAAAAATGAAAAAACTCTCAAAATAAAGGCATGTATTTACGCTTACCTGTGTAGCTTTGTCCCTCATACATGGAATAGACTGCCCATGATTATCACGAGGCCAGTGTCCTGCGAGATAAGGGGCAGCAAGGGTATCTAATGAGGAGGTTCGACGAATAATGCTGGAAGGGCTTGATGAAGGTGGCCGTGGTTTGTCACCTAAAACAAAGACAAAAAAATTTATTTAGGATAGTTTATTAAAAGAAATGAAAAAAAAAAAACCAACCAACAGATCTTAGCATACTATGTCATATGAAAAAAAAGTTTCATAGTTTATAGTCAAATAGAACCTAAGATTTTGATATTTTCCTCTACCAAAAAAGCAGGTTATAATTGATTTGTTCCAGTGAGTTAAAATCTTATTTAGTGAATGGTCAAAGGATATGAAGAAACAGTTCTCAAAAGAACTGCAAAGTATTCACAACTACATGAAAAAATATAAATCACTAACAGGAGAAATGTATATCAAAATAACCCTGAGGTTTCACCTTATACCTTACAAATTGGCAAAAATGGCCAAAAAATGGCAACAGTCAACATCAGAGGAGTTGTGGAAGGATAGGCATATTAATACAATATTGGTAGAGCTGTGAAATGGTACAACCGTTTTTTAAAAATTTATTTATTAAGTATTTAATTTTCTCCCCGTTACATGTAAAAACAATTTTTAACATTTGCTTTTAAAACTTTGAGTTCCAAATTCTCTCCCTTTCTCCCTCCCCACTGCTCCTCATTGAGAAGGCAAACAATTCCACCTAAGTTATTTATGTGTAGTCATGCAAGACATATCCATGTCATGTTGTGAAAGAAAACAGACAAAAAAATCTCAAGAAAAATAAGTAAAAAAAAGTATGCTTCAATCTGTATTCAGACACCCTGAATTCTTTCTCTGGGAATGGATAGCATTTTCATCCTAAGTCCTTCAGGGTTGTGGTGGATCACTGTATTGCTGAGAACAGCTAAGTCATTCACAGCTGATTATCTTATGATATTGCTGTTACTGGTACACCATTGCTGTAACTGTGTAAACAGTGCCTAAATTGTCCACACCCTTTTAACCAGAGAGTTCATTATTGAGCTTATACCCCGAGGAAGCCATCAGTAAGAACAAAGTGCCCATATATATTGCCATTAGCAGCATTTTTTGTGATAGGTAAAAACTGCAAACAAAGTAGATGTCTGTCAAATGGGGAACAGTTAAACAAATTGTGGTACATGGATATAACAGAATATTACTGTGCTATAAGAAATGATGTGTGTGATGAAGCCTGCAAAGATCTATATGAACTGATGCAGAGTAAACAGAGCCAAGAAAACAATATACACAGTAACTACGACAATGCAAATATAAAGAGCTACACACCAAAAAACAAAAAACAAATGCAACAAAATTATAAATATCAAGAGAGACTCAGAGACGGAAGGACATAATCACTACCCTGGATGGGTTATTCCTTCGTAGATGTGGGAAGTCCACAGAGGGTTACCCACTGCACGTTCTTTCAGACTTGTTAGTTCCTACAGATGCCGTATTTATACCCAGGCTTTTGTTGGTAATGGTGAATTCAAAGAGGAAATGGGTGAACCTGAGATTAAAGGCTTAACAGATTTCCCCTAAAGAAGAAAAAGATGAAGTATGCACTATATGTCTTGGTGCTTTCTGATTAAGTTTCTTGTCATTCCTATGTGGAGGACTGAATCTATTTCACTGAATCTTTACAAATAATTTTTAGGTTGCTACATATTTAGGACTGTCTTGACTAGAAGGTGAAGCAGCTAGGGGTCACAGGTTCAGTCTCCTATGGAGATTTTATACAAGTAAAAATCTGTTTCATCCACAAACTTGCTAGATCCTAAACTAACCAGCCAGTTGCCTTGCACTGATGAGTTCTTGAGAGTAATGTGTGTGTGTGCACACGCATACTTGTGCAATTTGTATGTGTGAAAAGTTTGAGAAAATCAGAAACTAGAAGGGCCATAGAAATAACATAGGTCAAACACCTTCATTTTACATTACAACTTGTGCTGCAGAAAAATTACATTACCTGACTAAGGTAAAGCATACACAGTAAGTGGTAAGAACAAATCCCAGAAGGGATCTCCATTACACTTGTTAATAGGTAAGTGGTCATCCAACCCCCAACCATTTAAAGATAAACCTATAATTAAGAGTAAATTCAACTTTGGGAAGGTGGCAAAGTGATAGGATACAGGGGACGTGGTTTCCAATAGTCACTTGAAAACATTCCAAGAAATTTAAAATTAGCCCAAAAGTCAATGGGAAGACTGATCAAGGGCAAAAAAATAATTATGAGTGTAAGTGTTACATGTATGTGATACAGTACGTGGAGAGAAAAACAAAAAGAAATAATAAAAGTAGCAACCGAAATAATGCAAGAAATGACAAATGCAACTGAACAGGTAAAAAGAACCACCAGAGAAATTTTAAAGAACAAAAAAAAGGAAAAAGATATATACTTTAAAGTTTTCTATTAAAGAAAGCAAAGTAAAAAGTACACAAGGAGCAAACTCTAGCACTCTTAGAAATAAATGGAATTTTAAAAGTATATATCTAAATTTATGAGCAAACTGTGTATGTAATGGAGAAAAGTCAGAAAAAGCCTTTCCAATAAAAATCAAGGCTAAAGCAAATTTATCATCACAACTATATGGCATAGTAACAGAAATTACAGCCATAGCAATAAGAAATAAAAATTGAGAGAATAAGCAAAGGTTAAAAAAAGTAACAGCACTCTCACATGGCAGGGGTAAGAGGGTGGTAACCCCCACGATCTGGAAAAACCACATAAAATTTTTTGGTCCTTACTTTGTATCGGAGAAGAAGTCTGATTTTTTTCTTTCTGTTTTATGAGGTGTTTACAGTACTTTATTGTAAAATTTAGGTTGCTATTATACAATACTACACATCTTATGCATTTTTGAGTTTCTAAACTTTTTTCTGTGTTGTCTGCTGACCTTTGTGTGTTATCTGCAGCTCCCCAGAAAATTCCCATTTGATTTTTTATGCCAACCTGCAATATATCAAAACCGTGATGTGGAAAGGATAACCGGCATCACTTTTTGCAATTGTTATAGTAATATCTTTAGGCATACTATAGGAGTCCTTCTTAGAGTGTCGACTGAAATTAACTGAAATAACAACTTCAGCAAAGTTGCAGGATATGAAATAAATGGACAGACATCATTCTATAATTCTTTTTAAAAACTCAGGAGGAAGAGTTTAAAAGAGAAATTTTACTCTAAGTAGTTAGAGAAGCTACAAAATTCCTGGGAGTGAATCCTTTAAGATTTGCCCAAGCACTAGATGAATCTAAACTATAAAAACCTTTACTGAAACAGAGATCTGAGTAATTGGACAAACAGGAACGCTCACAGAGGTGCCTGAATGAGTGATAAAAATGACAATGCGACATACAACGTCCGTTCTCCCTACTATTATTTCACAGTTCTGAAAATGCCAATAATAGAAGAGAAAGAAAACACTGACATAAAAGACCAGACTTTTTTGATTTTTCCCCCCTTCTCTTTAAAAAGTAAAATTATTATATGAGATGGCTCTTTGGAGCGGTTAGGGGAGAAGACTATCTAGGAAATATTCTGGAGATGTGAAAAAAAAATTAACTATTTTCCTAAAAAATTACTGGCATCAGAAACTATAGAAAGAACAAAAATTATGAACACTATATTCCATGAATAATTTCAAGAAAGGTTCCAAAATTATTTTTTAAAACTCCAACAATAGATAAACTGAAAGAATTTATGTAATTTTGATGCTTTTAAAAACTCAAGGAATCAAATCACTGAAATATCTTATAAGCCAAAATGCTTCATACTTAAAAAACAGCAAGGGGAAAATCCTGCTAAGGAATATCTATGAGCATTACAGAAGAAGTCTAACACAATAAATGATAAGAGAAATTGGAATGTTATGCACACACACACACACACACACACACACACACACAAATTTAGGAATTCCAGATTTTGGACCCAGGAAGTCTCTCCCACAAAATTCAACCTAATTCATAACACAAAAGATCGACATTTTCAAAGAATGTGACATGTTTACAGAGACACCTTTTATATTAGTCTTAAAAACACACACTTCAAATTTCACAATAAATCAGCTGCTTACTAGATAGAATTTTCAGAGTACTGAACCACTTCATGTTTTAAAAGACTTGCAGATAAAGAAAAAAATTACTGAAACAGGAAGTGGGCTGGGGTAATCCTAAAGTGAAACTACTATTATTGATAAAAGGGAAGTCCAGAGTTAAAGAAAGCTACACAAAAAATACAGAGAAATTGTGATCAGCAGGCATGGGGGGGTGGGAGAAATGAAAGTCATCATAGACCCTGGTGGAAAAAAATTCAGAGTCAAGAGAGCAGCCAGAAGAGGAATGACTGCCATAGGCATCATCCTTAAAATGAGGCTCAGAGAGGAACTAGCTGATGAGAGGAAAGGGTTCCCTTTCAACTCTCAAATTTTGTGATTCTAACCCAGTGCCTGAATCACTGGCAAGCCTGGGAGTCAGTCCTCCTAAACCAGGACACAGTCAAACCAGGCCAGGCAGGATTTAGGGCCATTCTGAATATTGCTGTATTAACCAGATGATCAAGCTCACTTGTGAGAAAGCCCCTTAATATTCAGTTAGGCTGATCGTTATATGGTAAGACAGGTCTGCCTCTTGTGGCCTGCCAAAGGACTTTGGGGCAGCCCATGAAAAACGTAGAGGATGTTAAAGGAAGTAAAGATGTAATAGTAAGTGCTTTGTCCATGCCCTGCTTAATCCACCTTTCACCAGTCACCATTGTGCCTGTCATATGGGTTGCCACTGCATACTCTCTCTTGTTTGTCACATGACCTGCAGCAACCATCATCAATTTGTCTCTAGTCTGAGAGAAGCAAGAGTTGTATCTTTTCGTTGCATTTTTGGTCATTATTAAATGTAAACAGTAAGAAAGCCTCAAAAATGTATTAAAATGTGTACTGCTTAGCAAAGTAATTTTTTAAAAACATTAATGTGATTTCATCTTAATAAGTATAATTGATATTAATTGAAATTTCCCTTTTTAAAAATAATTTGCAAAATAGTTTAATCATTAATTATACCTTTATTTGCAAAGTGAGCTGCTAAAAAACTATCTGCGGCCTGAAGAAGTTTAACCCATTTTAATTCTGGTCCTACCTAATGCCAAGTTGTGCAGACCTGTGGTAGATTAACAGTAGAAAACAGTCAACACAGTTTAAGAAAGAAAAGCTCAGAAAAATAATGCAAATAGGAAAATGAAGCAATATGGATGAAAGTGGTTAATTTAAAGCACAGATGAGGGAATTTTGAGGGTACAGAAAAATATCAAAGTTTAAAAGCAGATGGAATCATTATACCTCATGAAAGTCCTCAAGGACAATCAAAACCAAGCAGCACAGCAAAAATAGTATGTCGTACATCAACAAGGGGTAAACTCAAAATCCAACTCACCAAGCACAAATGTGGTAATCAACTCACCAAAAACAAAATAAAGCAGAGTCACAAGATTTTTACTGAAACATGGCATACACTGACATTTTAAAAAAGGGCTTCTAAACCAGAATCAGCTTACCTCAAAAATCTAATCATTCTGTTTGAAAACAAAACATGCACATCCAAAAACTAAACAGCCCTCAAAAGAATTTATGAAGAAAAAACATACTTCAAAAGAGTCTTTGAAGCTGAGCTGGAAAAACACCCAGAGAGAAACATTTGAAACAACAGACACTGTTGAAGAGGAAGAAACTGGCTTTTAATCTCAATAGAATGGTAAAGTACGTTGATTATAGTAATAAATGATGCAGCTAGATTTAAGAAATTAAAATAAGCAACAAAAACAAAAAGGCAAAGTGAATTAAAAGGTCTATAATTTAAAGACCACTATGAGTGACCAAAGAAAGAAAAAAGGCATTAAAATAGTGGCAAAGTTCATCACAAGTCAATATTTCTATTACTCTGACAAAAGCCGGGGGTGGGGGGTGGGGAATCAAGTCTGAGACATACTTAGAGTTAATCAAAAACAGCATTTTTATTTGATGATCCTACATTAAATTTAGCTAGTACCAGCTGGTATTATTCTTTCTAACAGAAATAATAAAATAAAATTTATATTACCTTCTGTCCAGATAAATAACAATTTTTAAAACAGTAGAAACAGCTCATTTTTAAAATTATAAACAAAAATGGCTTGAATTCTCACATGAAAAGAAAAAGTTTAGAGAACAAAATTAGAATTAAACTATGAATCAGTCAGCAAATGTAAAGTGCTTACCATATGCCAGGCACTAAATATCGAAAGAAAAACACAAAATAGTCCCATCTCTGAAGGACTTTACATACTAATGAAGGAAGAGGAGACATAAATAACTAAGTATGTACACAATATGAAGAGATATATATACACGGTAGACAATCTGAAAGGGAAAGAAAAAAACAAGAAAATCATATAATACATAAAGGTCATACAGAAAACAAATGCATATTCATCCTGAATACGTGGATCAAATATACACTGGGTAAACTGTATTTGCCAAATTTGGGGGAGGATATGGTTGAGAGTAAAAAAATAAGGGCAGACATAAATATTTACATCAATGAAATCACATCTATTTTTAGAATATTCTCAATTATCTATTTTAAACTAGTATTGTAACCATAAAAAGCACTATTTGCCCTAAAAACAACTGCAAATTAGTATTGCCCACCGTTATCACATTTATTTGATGATTTTGGAAATATTGGCTATCAGAATAAAGCATAGAAAGGAAATGAAAGGAATAAACTTTGGCAAGAGAATGTTTAAAATCTATTTGAAGGTGACATGATCATTATTTCTAAAAAGTCAAAAGACACAACAAAAAAAGGACAAAGGACTTGTAAGAGGGATGTTATTAATTCATAAAAATAATCTGCATTTAAAAATAACAAAAATATCAATACTTCCTGAATTAATTTATTATTTAACCACCAATTACTTTATAAAAGAGAAAATAAGAAAATTTACATGGGGAAAATAAGAACCCATGGAACTCAGAATAGTTTGAGAAATAAAACTGTAAACTTTCCAAAATTCATGAAAGAAGAGAGACTTTCCTACCAGAATATAAACTACACTGTGGAACTATCATGACTTAATACACAAAATGGACCAGATATAACAGACCACAACAGATTAAAAGTCTGACTAGCACAGTATTACGAAGCATTAGAAAAGAATTCAATAAAAATTATAGGGGAAGCTAGAGATTAATTTCATGAACATTATTGATATGGACCACTAATAAGTATAATGCAAAAGAAAACAAACCAGAATTTCACCTCATCCAAAGTGACTAAGACAACAAAAAATGGGAAAAGTCAATGTTGAACAGCACTACTTTTCCCCAGTTCTCTTCTTTGACGTGTCAACAGCATGTGGCCCTGTGGACGACGTTCTCTTCCTATGTATTCTCTTTTCTGGATCTTCATGACACTGCTTCCCCTTGGCTCTCTTCCTATCTGTCAGACTAATCTCAATCTTCTTTACTGGATCATCACACACAGCCCCCCTAACAACTCCCACAGAACATCTGTTGGTGGAGTTATAAATCAGTACAACAATTCTGGATTTGTAATCTGGAGTTAGGCAAATATATTGGCTAACATCACCGTAACCTTTGCTCCCTGGATTTCACTGATAGACTTCTCCTCACAGGTATACTGATAAATACAAAGTTTCCATAAATGCCAAATATTTATAGAAGCACTTTTAGGGCAAAAAACTAAAAACAAAATGGATATCCATGAATTAGGGAAGGAATAGCTAAGCTGATCTGGCACAAGAATGAAATGAAGTATTACTGTAAGAAAAGAAAAAGCATCACTGTAAGAAACAACCAACACGATAAATATAGAAAATGATGGAAAGATGTAAATGAACTAACCATGCAAAGCAAACTAAGCAGAACCAAGAAAACAATGTAAAGTGAGTAATATATGCTAAGTAGGGAAAAGGCAAGGTTGGGAAGGGTTTCAAAGACCAAACAGAAGAGTTTATATTTGATCCCAGAGGCAATACAGAACCAGTCAAGTTTATTGTGTAGGGAAATGATAAGGTTAGACCTGAACATTAGGAAACCAACTTTTCAACTTATAGAAGATGAATTAGAAATAAGAAAGAATTGGTGCAGAACGAAGATGGCAGATTACAAAGACACATATACACTAGCTCTTCCCCTACAGCCCATAAAATATCCGTAAAAAATGACTCTCAACAAATTCTAGAGCAGCAGAAGCCACAGAACGACAGAGTGAAAGAGGTTTCCAGCCAAAGGTAATCTGGCAGGTCAACAGGAAAGGTCTATCCCATGGGGCACTGAGCGGAGTGGAGCCCAGCCCTGGCCACACAACACCAGGAGGAACAGGACTGGAACAGGCCTCCAGGGCAGAATTCCCAGCAAGGAGGGGTCTCAGATCCCTCAACCCACATGGGCCAAAGAAAGCTTCAAAGGTTAGGGAGAAGGCTTTCCCAACTGGGCAGGAGGGAGCAGGGTCCCCCCAGCACTGGCCCTAGGCTGTGGCAGATGCAGCAGTGGTGGTGACAGCAGTGGGTGTCCATTTGTGAAGCACCTGGCCTAAACCCCTGGGGGAAGTGAGCAGCTGATCAAAACCTCAGCCCTGAATAGCAGCCCCACTCCTGCCTAAAGCCCCTGGGAGAACTGAGCAGCTGATCTGAATCTCAGCCCTGAGTATGGTCCTGCGGTGAGGAGGAGCACTAGGACCCTCCTCTTGAGAAAGGATTCAGAAGTCAAGTAACTGGCTGGGAAAATGCCCAAAAAAGGGAAAAAAATAAGGTTAATTTCCTGGTAAACAGGTGTCTCCTCCCATCCTTTTGAATGAGGAAGAACAAGGCATACTGTCAGAGGAAGTCAAGGCTTCTGCCTCCTGTACCTCCAAAATGAATATGAAATGGGCTCAGGCCATAGAAGAGTTTGAAAAGCTTGTCAGCAGCCTGCTAAAGGAGAACCAAAAAAATGCTGGGGAAAATAACACCTTTAAAAATAGGCTAACTCAAATGGAAAAAGAGGTCCAAAAAGCCAATGAGGAGAAGAAGGCTTTAAAAAGCAGAATTAGCCAAATGGAGGTTCAAAGCTCACTAAAGAAAATAGTTCTTTAAAAATGAGACTGGAGCTGAGGGAAGCTAATAACTTTATGATAAACCAAGAAATTTTAAAACAAAACCGAAAGAATGAAAAAATAGAAGATAATGTGAAATATCTCATTGGAAAAACAACTGACCTGGAAAATAGATCCAGGAGAGATAATTTAAAAATTATGGGACTCCCTGAAAGCCATGGAAAAAAAGAGCTTAGACATCATCTTTCATGAAATTATCAAGGAAAACTGCCCTGAGATTCTAGAACCAAAGGGCAAAATAAGTATTCAAGGAATCCACTGATCACCTCCTGAAAGAGACCTGAAAAGAGAAACTCCTAGGAATATTGTGACCAAATTCCAGAGTTCCCAGGTCAAGGAGAAAATATTGCAAGCAGCTAGAAAGAAACAATTTGAGTATTGTGGAAATACAATCAGGATACCACAGCATCTGGCAGCTTCTACATTAAGGGATCAAAGGGCTTGGAATAGGATATTCCAAAAGTCAAAGGAACTATGATTAAAACCAAGAATCACCTACCCAGCAAAACTGAGTAAAATATTTCAGGGGAAAAAAAGATCATTCAATGATATAGAGGACTTTCAAGCATTCTTGATGAAAAGTCCAGAACTGAAGAGAAAATCTGACTTTCAAACACAAGAATCAAGAGAAGTATGAAAAGGTAAATAGGAAAGAGAAATCATAAAGGACTTTCTAAAGTTGTACTGTTTACATTCCTACATGGAAAGATAATATTTGTAACTGTTGAGACTTTTCTCAGTATTTGGGTAGGTGGAGGGATTACTTACACACACACACACACACACACACACACACACACACAGCAGAGGTTAAATTGAATCAGAAGGGATATCTATAAAAAATAAAAGTAAGGGATGACAGGAATATATTGAGGGGAGAAAGGGAGAAATGAAATGGGGTAGAGATACCTATCACTCATAAAAGAGATAAGAAAAATCTTTTTCAATGGAGGAGAAAAGGGAGGAGGTGAGAGGGAAAAGTGAAGCTTACTCTCTTCACATTTGGCTTAAGGAGGGAGTAACATGCTCACTCAATCTGGTATGAAAATCTATCTTACACTACAGAAAAGTAGGGGACCAGTGGGGTGAGGGGGATGATAGAAGGGAGGACAAATGTGAGAAGGGAGTAATTGGAAGTAAACACTTTTGGGAAGGGACAAGGTCAAATGAGAGAACAGAATAAATGGGGGAACAGGGTTGGATGGAGGGAAATAGTCTTACACAACATGACTATTATGGAAGTCTTGAGCAAAACGACACATATATAGTCTGTCCTGAATTGCTTGTCTTCTCAGTGGGGATGGGTAGGGAGGGAGGGAGAGAATTTGGAATTCAAAGTATTAGAAATGAATGTTGAGAATTTTTATTGCATACAACTGGGAAATAAGAAATATAGGTAATGGGGTATAGAAATCTTGCCCTACAAGAAAATAGAGGAGATGGGGATAAGGGAAGGGAGGAGTGTCATAGAAGGGAAGGCAGACTGGGGGAAGGGGCAATCAGAATGCATGGTGTCTTGGGGTGGGGGGAGAGGAGAGATGGGGAGAAAATTTGGAACTCAAAATTTTGTGGAAATGAATGTTGGAAACTAAAAATAAATACATTTTAAAAAATAAAAAGAAAGAGTTCAGGATAATGTCAAAGTTGTAAATCTGAGTGACTGGAAGAATGGTGGTGCCACTGACAGAAATATACTCAAGTTCAGAAGAGGGTAGATTTGAGTTTGGGAGAACACAATGAGTTCTGGACACACTGAGTCTGGGATGCCTATGGAACATGTAGTTTGAAATGTTCAATAGGGAGCTGGTGATGTGAAGATTAGAAAAGAAGCTAGGGTTGGATATATTGATAACTGAATTATCTGCATCAAAATGGTAATTAAACAGAGGGAGCAGGTAGGTGGCTCCTTGGATAGAGCCCTGAACCTGAAGTTCAAATCCTTTCAAATGAAACTCCTAGAAAAAACTATCTACAAACCTGGCATCTACTTATACTTATTAACAACAACAACAACAACAAAACAAAAACAAAACCTCACAAGTCCACGAGACATGCACTGCAACTGAATTTATTACAACAGAAATGAACATGCATGTGGAACTCCTATACCACACACCAAGGCATTCTCATTCCACACAGAAGCTTACATATCTGAGCTGCAGCAAGGATGGGAAGGAGTGGAGAACATTTCTCCCAAATGGCAGTAGCAGGGATGGGGAATGAATTAATCTCTTCCTAAGTGGAGGAGAAAGGTAAAAGAAAGTAGGGGAAGGGGTGGGGGTGGTGCCAATAAGAAGGACAGCAAAAAGAATATTCTTTTCTGCTAGACTATGAAGATATGATCGTCTGCTCATCTACAAAGGTCCCAGCTGCACAGTTTCTCAATCTGGTGGATTGACTGGTGCCTGTCTTGTAGTCAGTTCCACCCTCAACGAACACAGGGCATCCAGCAAGGGGTACAGACAATAAATGTCAGCTCAGGGTGGGCTTCATCCTTGACTCATTCAGGGCCAGGGCCAGTATGGCAACTCAAGAAGACAGGTTAAATTAGCTTCAGGGCAAGATATTACTCCTTTATAAGCTGCTTTCTGACCTTTTGTTGTTGGTCAATTGTTTTCAGTTGTATCCAACTCCTCAGGACCCCATTTGGAGTTTTCTTGGCAAAGATACTGGAGTGATTTGCCATTTCCTTCTCCAGCTCATTTCACAAATGAGGAACTGTAAATAGTTAAATGACTTGCCCAAGATCACACAGCTATTAAGTGTCTGAAGTCAGGTTCAGTTGGACATGACTGAGGAGCACAACAACGAGGGCACCAAAAAGTCCCTGGGGTAAAGACCAGGTTGTTAGGGGGTTGTGTGTGATGATCCAGTAAAGATTGGGAAGGGTATAACAGACAGGTAGAGAACCAAGAGGAAGCAATGTCATGAAGATCCAGAAAAGAGAATACTTAGGAAGAGAATGCCATCCACAGGGCCAAATACTACTGACAGGTCAAAGAAAAGAACTGGGGAAAAAAACCACAACATCTGATTTGGTTATTATTGAGATCACTGCTAACTTTGGGGAAAGTTTTAGTGAAGTGATCAGATCACAAACTGCAGGCAGCAGGTGGCACAATGGACCGAGCACTGGGCCAGGAATCAGGAAGACTCATCTTTGTGAATTCAAATCTGATATCACATACTTACTAGCTATATGACCCTGGGCAAGTCACCTGTCCCAGTTTGCCTCAGTTATGTTGTTGTTGTTCGTCCTTCATTCTCAACGACATCAGGAGGGTGATGTCATCACTTGTAAGTGAATTGGATTTCAGCGAGGAAGGTCCTGTGCAAAGTCATCAGCCTCACTCACTCTTCCAATCCAGTGGCAAGACAGGTAGGGGATGACTAGCAATGGCCCCAGATGCAAAGGGAGACCCTGGCCTGTTTGGGCTACAGTCTTTTCCAAGTCTCGGTTTGTTTGAAGCAACACCCATTCAGTAATTAAAGGCAAAGTAAGAACTGAGGCAAAAAATGGCCTAGTTTGCTTTCACAAAAAAAAAAAAAGAATCAATCTGGGAGGGGAAGACCCTCAGAGTTTCTCTCTCATCTGTAAAAAGAGTTGGAAAAGGAATGCCAAACCACTCCAGTATCTTTGCCAAGAAAACCCCACATGGGGTCACACAGAGTCAGACACAACTCAAACGACTCAACAACAAAATATCAGAAAGCAATTTGTAAAGGACTGAGGCATGTAGCATATAAATAGATGCAAAGGTTGTAGACAGTTTTGTTCTAAGAATTTCACTGTAAAATAAAAGAGAGGCATAAGAAGATAACAAGGGAATGGGAATGGTAGGTTCTGATGAAGGTTTTTTCAGAGATAATGTTACGTAAAGGTTATGTTCCTAAAACATAAAAGCACTATATTAGGGTTTCTCAATTTTTGAGTATGATGACCTCTTTTCATATTTAAAAATTCACAATCATATTAAAAATGTATACTCTCACATGCTAGTAATTATTGTCATCAATAACAATATTGATTAAGAAAATACATAATGACAATAAGATACCATGAATTCAGAAAGGCTTTTAAATGAATTTCTATTTGCATCTAGAGAAATTTGAAAAATATTAATACTTATTTGAGATGAGTATTCAGTTTACAATCATATCTGATGTTTACTGAGTAATCTTTTGAGTATAATTTGTTGGCACCAACTAAGGATCAAAATTGCAACATTCAGAGCATATATGAATTCTTAGACACCCTGCAACTCTAAGGTCTCAAGCCTCAGCCACAGGTTAGAAATAACTATAAATATAAACTATCAGTATACCACTACAAGATTAAAAAAAAAAAGTTTATTTGTACCAAATCCATTTTAATAACACAAAACTGGAAATTAAATTCTAAGTAACTCCAATATCAAAGTCATTATGCTAGACACTGAGGTGAAGTGAAGAGTCATACACAAAAACCAGCAGTCAGGTCAATTAACCCTGGATTGGAAAAATGCATGGAAGAGAATCAAGCATAAGAATACTAGATAGGTAAGACGGGATCAAGCTGTGAAAAGAGGTCATTTTAAATTTGATCCTAAGTTACTGGAGCAGGGCAGGAAGTGGGATATATGAGACATTATCACACCTATTTCTAGGAAGATTTCCTAAAATGTAAACGGTCAAAGAATATGAAAAGATAAAAGGTTCTCAAAAGAAGAATTGCAAATTGTTAACCACAGGAAAGAATGCTACTACAATAAGTTAAAAGCAAATCAGAACAATTCAACATCTGCCTTATGTTCAGCAAGTGGGCAAAAAGGACAAAAGATGAAAATGGTAAATGAGACAAGGGCTATGGAATGACAAGCACACTAATAAACTGTTGGTTCAGCTGTGAGTTAGAGCAATTATGTTGGAAAGTGATTTGGAATTATGCTAACAAAGTAACTAAAATGTCCAGCATTCTTTGACTCAGATAGTCTACTGATCACCATATACTCCAAGCAGCCAAAAAAACACAATACTTATATAAATCAAAATAGTCATAGCAGCAATTTTTGTAATGGCAAGAAATGATTAGGAGTGGATATTCCTCAACTGTGGAATGGCTAAACAAATTATGGTGCATGAATGTAATAAAATAATGTTGTACTGTAGGAAACATGAATATGAAGAATTCAGAGAAGCAGGGGAAGATGTGAAATGATGCAAAGAGATGACAGTGCTGAAGTGGAATCAAGTAAAATAAGGACCCCTGGGCTATAAAAATCGTAAATAAAAAGAAATCACTGGTAATCTTGGAGAAAGAACTGGAGCTAGAAGCCATCCTGTAAAGGATTGTAAAGGGAATGAAAGGTAAGAAAATGAAGGCTGTGAAAGAAAGAACAAGGCATACATTAGAGGAAGTAGATTTTCTTCCATAAGAATGAAAGTACCTTGAAGGTAGGGGTGTCATTTATGTCTTGACACCAGTGGCATTCTGTATAGTCTCTTGTACATAGTAAGTATTTAATAAGTTTGTTAAATTTAATTCAATTGTCAAATATCTAAAGTCCCTTACAATTCTAAAACCCATGATCCTCACCAATGTCTCAAGATCAGCTTTAATAATTAAATGTGACTATTTTCTGAGGCTACAAAAAGAATTCAATGCTGTCAAAAATGCAAATGGATAAAAGGAGAAAAGTGGAAGAAGGATGAAGTATAGGGTTAGGAAGATTTACCTGGGTTCAAATCCAGCCTCTGGCCCAGTACGACCAAGGCAAGTCACCTAACCTGTTAGTACCTCAGGAAATTCTATGAGAATAAGTTGCAGCTAAATTGCCAGTATGCACTTGGTGGAGGGAACGTCCATACCGAGAATTTCCTAAACCAATGAAACCCTAAGAATAAATAATAAATACAAGTAGACATAATAATAATTACAATAATGTTATGAAAACGACAACTATGGACCATGGTAACACATGAAAAAATGTTTAAGAAACAACCTGAATGGATAAAAGCAAAACAAAACAGTATATACATATTGTTTATACCAAGCTAAAAATGTGCATATACAAGAGCAGATCAGAAGTTGAGTGACAGCTTAAGATGTTAAGACTTTTTAATTGGAACAATTTTATATTGTATTAAATTATGATCAGATGTTCAATCACATGCCATTTTTTCAAGCGCATAATTGGACAGATCATAAGCTCACTAAGTAGGTGCTAGGATACTATTCCGTGATGACTGGTAAAGGGACTGATTTTAAAAGGGTATCCTAACTTCCAGATCATGTGACAGCATGTTAGACATTTTCTCCAATCCTCATCACCTCTCAAACCCCTTCAAAACAGAAATGATGTGCAAGGGTCTAGGAGTCCAAAAATCAAACAGGATAAAAATTCCATGTACTAGCAGCCCTCACTTAGCACTCCCTTCCCCAGTGCCCACCAGGGCTGCACAAACTGACTGATGGGCATGCAACAACATTCAACTCCACACTTTAACCACACCCTCCCCTCTCCCAGTGCCATGCATAGGAGAAATTTGCTCAGGCTGCAATAGCTGTGTGGCAGTGTTCCCTCAGGAGAGCAGAGTAACAAGAGTAAATTCAGCAGAATACTGAGGGTGGAGAGGGTAATGCAGCACTCCAGTAAACCTGAAGGAAAGATCATCCCATCCCAGCTAGGGTCATTTTTGTTCGCCCAGAAGTGAGTTGGGGCAGAGAACTCTTGGCTGGTGAACCATGATTTTCCCAGCATGGGAGGAGGGGTCAGAGACTGTGACTGATGCAACCTCCCAGAAAAATGAACATCAGAAGGTAGGAAGACGGGAAGGGAGTAATGGAAAAATAAAGGGTAAAAGACTGAAATTACCAATGATCTCAGGAAGGGAAAAAAAAAAAATCAAAAGACCTTGAGCATATGTAGATAAATCAACAGGGAAGACATTAATGGCACAAGAAAACGTAGCCTCCAGATCTAGGTAAAGGAGTTCAGACATCTATGAATAAATATTGCCAGGCAAAGGAAAATGATTCAATATCTGATTAGGCACAGGCTGCAATGGATTGAGGACAGTATTGAACCACACAGTACACAATGGTTGAAAAGAGAAATAAGAATTGGGAGAGAAGAATTTATGGACTACCACAGCACCAATAACTGGCAGAATAGAAAAACTTGAATCTACTAATCAATCAATTGGGAATGCGAATACAGAGGGGTAAAGAATCTGGAAAAAGCCAAGTAAAAAACAATAACATTAAAATAAAGTGTAAGGTAGCCTAGAAGTACCAGATTTCAAACTTTATTACAAAGCTATAATCATTAAAACAATCTGGTACTGGTGGATCAGTGGAAAAGTTTAGTATACAATTTTGTGCTTGTTCAGTCATTTTAGTCATGTTCTACCCTTCATGATCCATTTGGGGTTTTCTTAGCAAAGGTATGAAGAAACTAAGGCAAACAGGATTAAGTGATTTGCCCAGGGTCACACAGTAAGTATCTGTGGCAAAATTTGAACTCAGGAGTCTTCCTCCTGATGTCTATCTGATGCACCGGTTAGCTACCCCTCAGTATGCAGTGTAGGACAGTAAATGATCATGGTTTGATAAACTCAAAAGATTCAAGCCTCGAGGCTCATTATTTGACAAAAATTGCTGGTAAAACTGAAAAGCAGTCTGACAGAAATTAGGCACATTTCACAAAGTATACCAAGATAAGAAATTAAGGATGGAAAATTTTACTGTCATATCTATGGATAAGGGAACTTTATGACCAAAGAAGAAATAAAGTTAAATTTTTAATTTTAATTATACAAAATTTTGCATAAACAAAGTTAATGCAGCCAAAACTAGAAGAAAGGCAGGAAACAGGGGAGAAAATTTACAGTAAGTTTTTCTACCACCTCACACTTATCAGAAAAGAAGATGACAAACGTTGGAAGGGATGTGAAAAAATTAGCACACCAATGGGTAGAGGTGTGAACTGATCCAACCATTCTGGAGAACAATTTGGAACTATGTCCAAAGGGCGACTGACCCAGCAATAACACCAGTAGATCTATACCCCAAAAGAATCAAAGGAAAAGAACCTATATGTACAAAAATATTTATGGAAGCTCTTTTTCGTGGTGGCAAAGAACCAGAAACTGAGAGGATGCCCATCAATTGAGGAATGACTGAACAATTGCGATGAAATACTATCAGGCTATAAGAAATAATAAGCAGGTTTTTTGGAGGGAAAACTTGGGAACACTTGCATGAACTGATACAAAGTGAAGTGAGCAGAACCAGGACAACAGTGTACATAGTAACAGCTATACTGTAAGAAGATCTTAAAAGACTTAGCTACTCTAATCAATACAATGATCCAAGACAATTACAAAGGACTCATGATGAAAAATGCTATTTCTCCAGAGGAAGAACTAAGTACAGATTGAAGCATATTTTTTCACTTTATTTTTCTTCTTTTCTTTTTTTCGGGGGGTGGGGAGGCAACATAGCTAATGTAGAAATACATCTTGCAAGACTTTACATGTATAATGAATACCATGTTGCTTACCTTCTCAATGGAGGGAAGAGGAGGAGGGAAGGCCTAAGGGGAGAGAATATGGAACTCAAAAAAAAAATTTTTTTAAACAAATGTTAAAAAACTTTTTAAAAAGAAAAAAGCATGTTCTCCATACAACCAGAGATGAATAGACTTTCAGGACACTGGGGAAGCTGGTTTGAGAGGAACGGGAATAAATCAGGGACCAGGCAGTGAGGATGAAAAAAGGCCTTCGAATGATGGCTACCACCAGGAGACTTAGAATCACTGCAATGGGTAGAGTAGGAGCAGGGGGAATGTGTTAATGATTAAGCAATGTCTAGATAGATTTTCACTGTCCACAGGAATTTGGTCTCAGGTTAGAGTCCTTTCAGGGTCTTAGGAAGTTTAATAAAAAGGATAGGCACCTGGAGCTGAAGAAAGTGATATTTCTCTTCTAGCAGGAGACCTGGCTCAATGGAATGGCATTTTCTCCCCTTCCCTCAAAGGTAGAAAACTGGCATCATACAATAAGCATTTAATAAATATATTATCTATCTGAACTAAATGTAACCTAAAGTTCAGGGCAAAGTTAACCATGCAATAAAAAGACTGAATCAATGCACACAAATTATCTAATTTTTAAAGGAGAAAGCACCAATTCTTAATAATCAATTGAAAAAAATTCAACAATATCAAAACTTTTGAGGTACCACCTTATACCAATCCATTTGGCAAAAATGAAAAAGACCCAAGAGTAACGTTAGCAGGGGGTGGGAAAACAGATTCATTCACTGCTGATGGAATTACAAATGAGTATAACTCTTTTTAGAGAATAGTCTGGCAACATGTAAGTTTAAAAAAAATAATCATTCCCTTTGGGCCAACAATTTCACTGTTAAAAAAAACGCAAAACCTGTGAATGATTACAGCATTAACCATAGCTGCAAAAATAGAAATTTAAGTATCCAACAAAAGGGAAATAAGTGAAAAAACTGAAACATTAACATGATGGAATCCTATTAGGCAAGACAGACAAATATGAAGAGTGTGAAGAAATACAGACAACCATTAAGAAATAACACAAAGCAAAAAGGAGAACCAGAACAGAAAAAATACAAATGGTGCTCAAAAAGGGTAATTCGAATGGGAATGAATGAGCAAACAGGAAATCCTGAAGGTCAAGGAGGAAATAACCGAAAAATTGTGACATTTTTCAGACTGAAACTCATTTATTTAAATTTAACTGGTGCAAAGAAAGTTTAAATGAACAAGCTGACTGCTAATAATAAGTTTATAATATAGTGAGAAGTAACATATTAAGTTAAATTTACAAAACCTCAAGAGTCGGAAAGGGCCAGGGCATCTACTAAAGCCCATACCCAAATAAGAATCACTTTTATATCCCTGCAAAATAATCATTCTGTTTTTTGCTTGAAGAATGCCAGGGAAGCAAACCAAGTGCCTCTGGGGTGGCCCGATTCACTCGAGGACAGTTTCACTTGCCTTCAAGTTTTTTATCATATCCTCAACCCACTTCCCCTCAGAACCACCTGGAATTTGCCCAGGGATTTTGCTAGCTGATCTTTCATGCCACCTTACTCCGAATGAGACCATTTCCAAACCATCTCATTACTCTCTCCTGTTACACTTTGGATATCCCATCATATTGTCTTTTTCCATTCAAATGTGAGCTTCAAGAGGGCTAGGACTTTTACTGCTTGTCTATGCATTTGTATCCCTAGTGCTTACACAGTGCCTAGCAGATAATAGCTGCTTAATAAATGCTTTAGCATTCATCAATTATTGATTCTTTCCCATTTCCACACACTGATCTTGGTTCTGCCTCTTCGGACCAAATCAAATAAATCTAATCCCTCTACACCAGACATCTTTAAGAAATTCCCCTCCCCCTCCCTAAGTCTTCTTTCCTTCAGGGTCCAAAGACTCAGTTCTTTCAACCTATCTTCATGCCATGTTTTCCAAGCCCCTTTACCAAGCTGTTCACCCATCATCCTCTGGCCACCCACCTGTATAGTTTAATCAATGTTCTTCCTAAAATATGGTGCTGATAACCAATCACAACATTCCAAATCTGATCTAACTAGGGCATAGAACAATGAAACGTACAAATGCATTTGCTTCATTGGTTACTGTACCACACTCTTGACTCATAGTGAGCTTACAGTTAATTCCCACTCCTTTTTTGGATGAACCACTCTCTGGCCATTATATGTGTCCTCTTCTATATGTGAAATTAACTTCTTTTTTTTTTTATTTAACTTTTAACATTCATTTTCACAAAATTTTGGGTTCCACATTTTCTCCTCTTTTATCCCTTCCCCCCCCAAACACCAAGCATTCTAATTGCCCCTATGACCAATCTGCTCTCTCTTCTATCATCCCTTTCTGCCCTTGTCTCCATCTTCTCTTTTGTCCTGTAGGGCCAGATAGCTTTCTATACCCCTTTATCTGTATTTCTTATTTCCTAATGGCAAGAACATTACTCGACAGTTGATCCTAACACTTTGAGTTCCAACTTCTTTACCTCCCTCCCTCTCCACCCCTTCCCTTTGGAAGGCAAGCAATTCAATATAGGCCAAATCTGTGTAGTTTTGCAAATGACTTCCATAATAGTTGTGTTGTATAGGACTAACTATATTTCCCTCCATCCTATCCTGTCCCCCATTACTTCTATTCTCTTTTGATCCTATCCCTCCCCATGAGTGTTGACCTCAAATTGCACTCTCCTCCCCATGCCCTCCCTTCTATCATCCCCCCCCACCCTGCTTGTCCCCTTGTCCCCCACTTTCCTGTATTGTGAGATAGGTTTTCATAACAAAATGAGTGTGCATTTTATTCTTTCCTTTAGTGGAATGTGATGAGAGTAGACTTCATGTTTTTCTCTCACCTCCCCTCTTTATCCCTCCACTAATGAGTCTTTTGCTTGCCTCTTTTATGAGAGATAATTTGCCCCATTCAATTTCTCCCTTTCTCCTCCCAATATCTTTCTCTCTCACTGCTTGATTTCATTTTTTTTTTAAGATATGATCCCATCCTCTTCAATTCACTCTGCGCACTCTGTCTCTATGTATGTGTGCATGTGTGTGTGTGTAATCCCACCCAGTACCCAGATACTGAAATGTTTCAAGAGTTACAAATATTATCTTTCCATGTAGGAATGTAAACAGTTCAACTTTAGTAAGGCCCTTATGACTTCTCTTTGCTGTTCACCTTTTCATGGTTCTCTTCATTCTTGTGTTTGGAAGTCAAATTTTCTTTTCAGCTCTGGTCTTTTCATCAAGAATGCTTGAAAATCCTCCATTTCATTGAAAGACCAATTTTTCCCCTGAAGTATTATACTCAGTTTTGCTGGGTAGGTGATTCTTGGTTTTAGTCCTAGTTCCTTTGACTTCTGGAATATGATATTCCACACCCTTCAATCCTTTAATGTAGAAGCTGCTAGATCTTGTGTTATCCTGATTGTATTTCCACAATACTTGAATTGTTTCTTTCTAGCTGCTTGCAATATTTTCTCCTTGACCTGGGAACTCTGGAATTTGGCCACAATGTTCCTAGGAGTTTCTCTTTTTGGATCTCTTTCAGGAGGTGTTCTGTGGATTCCTTGAATGTTTATTTTGCCCTCTGGTTCTAGAATCACAGGGCAGTTTTCCTTGATAATTTCATGAAAGATGATGTCTAGGCTCTTCTTTTGATCATGGCTTTCAGGTAGTCCCATAATTTTTAAATTGTCTCTCCTGGATCTATTTTCCAGGTCAGTTGTTTTTCCAATGAGATATTTCACATTATCTTCCATTTTTCCATTCTTCTGGCTTTGTTCTGTGATTTCTTGCTTTCTCATAAAGTCCTTAGCCTCCATCTGTGCCATTCTAATTTTGAAAGAACTATTTTCTTCAGTGAGCTCTTGAATCTCCTTTTCCATTTGGCTAATTCTGCTTTTGAAAGCATTCTTCTCCTCATTGGCTTTTTGAACCTCTTTTGCCAATTGAGTTGGGCTAGTTTTCAAGGTGTTATTTTTCTTCAACATTTTTTTGGGTCTCCTTTAGCAGGGAGCTGATTTGCTGTTCATGCTTTGACTTCATGTCTCTCATTTCTCTTCCCAGCTTTTCCTCCACCTCTCTAACTTGATTTTCAAAATTCTTTTTGAGCTCTTCCGTGGCCTGAGCCCATTGGGTGGGCTGGGACACAGAAGCTTTGATTTCTGTGTCTTTGCCTGATGGTAAGCATTGTTCTTCCTCATCAGAAAGGAAGGGAGGAAATGCCTGTTCACCAAGAAAGTAACCTTCTATAGTCTTATTTCTTTTCCCTTTTCTGGGCATTTTCCCAGCCAGTGACTTGACCTCTGAATATTCTCCTCACACCCACTTGGCCTCCTGATCCTCCCAGCCAGCTCTTTGGGTCTAAGATTCAAATGCTGCTTCCAGCCTCAGGGCTTTTGGCGGGGGCAGGGCTGCTATTCAGTGTGAGATTAAGTTCAGATGCTCAGGTTGGGGCAGGGCCACCTCTCAGGCTCAGTTCCCTCAGGGAGTTTATGCACAGACCTTCAACAATGGATCCATGCTCCTGCCTGCTTGGGGAGCCCCAGTCTGCTGCCGCCCCTCAGCTTCTGTCTCCCGAGGGGGCCCGAGCCATGGGGGCACCCCACTCTCCCCTCGACCCGCCAAAGAGACTCTCTCACCAACCCCCGTCACCTGTGGGTGGAGGGACTTGTGCGGCCGCTGGAGATCCTGTCCCTGAAGCCCACTCAGATCTGTTCCTCTCGGTGCCGCGGCCGCGGCAGGGCTGTACTCAGCTCCCAGTCCCGGCGCCCAGTCCGCAGCGCGAAGGACCTTTTGCGAGAGGTTTGCAGGTCTCTCCGGAACAGAAATCTCCCTCGCTCCAATGTTCTGTGGCCTCTGGGTGCAGAATTCGCCATGAGTTACTTCTTTGTAGTTGTTCTATGGGTTGTGGGTTCGGAGCTATGTGTATGTGCGTCTTTCTACTCCGCCATCTTGGCTCTGCCCCCTCAGTACCGTGATCTCATGTTAGCGGATGACTTTCTCCCTGATTGTCCAACTCTCATATACTAGGCTTAGCCACTGGTCATTAACCCTGGTGTCCCAGCTGCCGATGTCACTGGATCCCGCTTCTGGTCTTTCCTCTGGGGCTAAAGGCACGGCTCTCATGAAATTAACTAATTGAATAAAAATCAAAGATTTTTCACTCATATTTAATTTTATCTTCTTAGAGTCTCTATTCAGTGGTCTGGACTTTCAAAATATTTTTGGATCCTGCATCCATTTTGTCAGGTTTTCTGTCATCTTCACATTTAATAAGGATGCCATTTATACCTCAGTCTAAATCCATACTAAATAGCACAGGGAAAAGCAGAAATCCCTGAGGCATTCCATTGGAGATAATCTCCTAATCTGACTTCAAATCATTAATGACTTGTTGGATTCAGTCACTAGACAGTTTTAATTATTCTGACTATATCAAAATGTAGAATAGATCTAGAATTACCCCAACCTTTAGTTCAAGGTTCTCCATCTTGTCCACAAGGACAATGTGACATTGGACACATCATGTAACTTCTCTGGACCTCTATTTTCTTGTCTGTAAGATGAAGGTGTAGGACTAGGCAGCCTCTGAAGTTCCTCCTTCCAGCTCTAAATCTATGATCCTATGAAAGAACTGGTCAAATTATTTGCTAAATTTTGATAGAGTCATGTATTTGCATTGCCATTCTAGAAAGCAATTTGGAACTTTGACTAAAGTTACTAAACTAGGAATACCTTGTGACCCACAATGCCATTACTATATTTATGCCTGAAAGATATCAAAGAAAGAAAGACTCACATGTAGAAAAGTAGATCTTTTAAAGTGGCAAAGAGCTGGCAAGTAACAAGGTGCTCACCTACTGAGGAATCACTGAACAAATTATGTTACATGAATGTAATGTTGTATGAATGTAATAATACTATGGTACTTTAAGTGGAAAAAGTACAAAATTTCACTGAAGAAAAGAACTCCTTAAAAAATAGAATTGGGGGGGCGGAGCCAAGATGGCGAAGTAGAAAGACGCACATACACATAGCTCCGAACCCACAAACCACAGAACGGCAGAGGGGTCTAACCCAGGGCGAATTCTGCACCCAGAGACCACGGAATATTGGAGCGAGGGAGATTTCTGTTCCGGAGAGACCTGCAAACCTCTCACGGGGGTCCTTCGCGCCGTGGACTGGGCGCCAGGGCGAGTAGCAGAGAGCAACCATACCGCGGCAGCGACACCGTGAGAAAAAGATCCGAGAGGGCTACGGGACGGGATCTCCAGCGGCCACGCGGGTCCCCCCACCCGCAGAGGGACCAGCAAACCTCTTGCAAAAGGTCTGTCGCGCTGCAGACGCGGTGCCCAGCCCGGACCTGCGGCGGCAGCAGCGGCGGCCACGGCTCCAAGAGGCACAGATCTGAAAGGGCTTCGGAGGCGGGATCTTCAGTGGCAGCACGGGCCCCCCCACCAACAGGTGACTGACGGGGGTAGATGAGAGAGTCTCTTTGGCGGGTTGAGAGGGGAGTGAGGTGCCCCCAAGGCTCGGGCCCCCCCGGGAGGTGGGGGCTGAGAGGCGGCTGCGGACGGGGGCTCCCCAAGCGAGCGGGAGCCTGGATCCATTGTGGAAGGTCTGTGCATAAACCTCCTGAGGGAATTGAGCCAGAGAGGCGGCCCTGCCCCTGACCTCAGCACCTAAGCCTAATTTAACACTGAATAACAGCCCTGCCCCCGCCAAAAATCCTAAGGCAGGAAGCAGCATTTGAATCTCAGTCCCCAAACGCTGGCTGGGAGGACCAGGAGGCGAGGTGGGTGTGAGGAGAACATTCAGAGGTCAGGCCACTAGGTGGAGAAAATGCCAAGAAAAGAGAAAAGAAATAAAACTATTGAAGGGTACTTTATCGGAGAAAAAACACTTCCTCCCTTCCTTTCTGATGGGGAGGAACAAGGCTTGCCATCAGGCAAAGACACAGAAATCGAGGACTCTGTGTCCCAGCCCACTCAATGGGCTCGGGCCATGGAAGAGCTCAAGAGGAATTTTGAAAATCAAGTTAGAGAGGTGGAGGAAAGACTGGGAAGGGAAATGAGAGGGATAAGGGAGAAGCATGAAAAACAGATCAGCTCCCTGCTAAAGGAGAACCAAAAAAATCTTGAAGAAATTGGCACCTTGAGAACTAGCCTAACTCAGCTGGCAAGGGAGGTGCAAGGGGCCAATGAGGAGAAGAATGCTTTCAAAAGCAGAATTAACCAAATGGAAAAGGAGATTCAAAAGCTCACTGAAGAAAATAGATCTTTCAAATCTGGAATGGTACAGATGGAAGCTTTGGACTTTTCGAGAAAGACAGATATCTCAGAACATACCGCGCAGATTCGAAAAATGGAAGATAATGTGAAATATCTTATTGGAAAAACAACTGACCTGGAAAATAGAATCAGGAGAGACAATGTAAAAATTCTGGGACTACCTGAAAACCATGATCAAAAGAAGAGCCTAGACATCATCTTCCATGAAATTATCAAGGAAAACTGCCCTGAGATTCTAGAACCAGAAGGCAAAATAAATATTCAAGGAATCCGCAGAACACCGCATGAAAGAGATCCAAAAAGAGAAACTCCTAGGAGCATTGTGGCCAAATTCCAGAATTCCCAGGTGAAGGAGAAAATATTGCAAGCAGCTAGAAAGAAACAATTCAAGTATTGTGGAAATACAATCAGGATAGTACAAGATCTGGCACCTTCTACATTGAGGGATAGAAGGGAATGGAATAGGATATTCCAGAAGTCAAAGGAACTAGGACTCAAGCCAAGAATCACCTACCCAGCAAAACTGAGTATAATACTTCAGGAGAAAAAAATGGTCTTTCAATGAAATAGAAGACTTTCAAATTTTCCTGATGAAAAGACCAGAGCTGGAAAGAAAATTTGACTTTCTAACACAAGAATGAAGAGAACCATGAAAAGGTGAACAGCAAAGAGAAATCATAAGGGACTTACTAAAGTTGAACTGTTTACATTCCTGCATGGAAAGACAATATTTATAACTCTTGAAACATTTCAGTATCTGAGCACTGGGTGGGAGTACACACACACAGACATGCACACACGCACACATACATAGAGACAGAGTGCACAGAGTGAATTGAAGAGGATGGGATCATATACTAAAAAAAAAAAAATGAAATCAAGCAGTGAGAGAGAAATATTGGGAGGAGAAAGGGAGAAGTTATATGGGGCAAATTATCTCTCATAAAAGAGGCAAGCAAAAGACTTATTAGTGGTGGGATAAAGAGGGGAGGCAAGAGAAAAACACGAGGTCTACTCTCATCACATTCCACTAAAGGAAAGAATATAATGCACACTCATTTTGATAGGAAAACCTATCTCATAATACAGGAGAGTGGGGGACAGGGGCACAAGCAGGATGGGAGGGGAGGATAGAGGGGAGGGCATGGGGAGGAGAATGCAATCTGAGGTCGACACTCATGGGGAGGGAAAGGACCATAAGAAAATAGAAGTAATGGGGGACAGGACAGGATGGAGGGAAATATAGTTAGGCCTATACAACACAACTAGTATGGAAATCATTTGCAAAACTAAACAGATATGGCCTATATTGAACTGCCTGTCTTCCAAGGGGAAGGGGTAGAGAGGGAGGGAGCTAAAGAAGTTGGAACTCAAAGTGTTAGGACCAAATGTAATGTTCTTACCACTGGGTAACAAGAAATACAGGTTAAGGGGTCAAGAAAGCTATTGGGCCCTACAGGACAAAAGAGAAGACGGAGACAAGGGTAGGGAGGGAGGATAGAGGAGAGAGCAGATAGGTCACAGGGGCAATTACAAAGCTTGGGTCTGGGGGGGGAGGAGGGGAAAAAAGGGGAGAAAATTTGTAACCCAAAATTGTGTGAAAATAAATGTTAAAAGTTTAATAAAAAAAAAAATAGAATTGGTCAAATGGAAAGGGAGGTAAAAAAGCTCACTGAAGAAAATCTTAAAAATTAAATCGGGCTGAGTGGAAGTAAATGACAGAGACATCAAGAAACAATAACAATAAAACAAAGTCAAAAGAATGAAAAAAAATAAAAGGTAAAATATCCCATTGGAAAAACTGACCAGGAAAACAAAATGAGAGATAATTTAAGAATTACTGGACCACCTGAAAGCAATGATTTTTTAAAAAGAGCATATAGACATCATCTTTCAAGAAATTCTTAAGGAAAACCATCCTGAAATCTTAGAATCAGAAGGTAAAATAGAAATTGAAAGAATCCACTGAATACCTTCTTTAAAAAATCCCAAAATCGAAATGAACAGGAAGACTTCAGAGCCCTGAAAGGACCTATATAACTGATGCTGAGTGAAAGAAGCAAGAACTCTGTACATAGCAACAACCACAATGTGCAAGGAATTTTTCTGGTAGACTAAGCCCTTTGTAGCAATGCAAGGACTTAAAAAATTCCCAAAATTTGCCTCCTGAGGCAAAACATCTTCCACATTCGGAGAAAAAACTTACGGAACTGGATCACAGAATGAAGCAGGCCATTTTCTTTTGTTTTATGGTTTCTCCCATTTGATTTAATTCTTCTATGCAACATGACTAAGGTGAAAATATATTTAATAGGAATGTGTGTGTAGAACCTATATAAAACTGTATGCCATCTCAGGGAAGGTCGTGGGAAGGGAGGAGGGGAAAAAAAGGCACGGAAGGGGAAAAAAATGTAAGATATATGGAAGTGATTGTAGAACACTGAAAACAAAATAATTTAATAAAAAAAAATTAAAAAAATTAAAAATCCCAAAATGAAGACCCCCCAGAAATATAACCAAATTCCAGAGTTCCCAGGTCAAGGAAAAAATATTATGGAGCCACAGTCAGGATCACACAAAACTTAGCAGCTTCCACATTACAGGATCAGAGAGCTTGGAATATGATATTCCAGAAAGCAAAGGAATCAGGATTACAATTAATAATAATCTACAACTGAGGATAATACTCAAGGGGGAAAAAAAAGAGAATTTAATAAAAGAGGATGTTCAAGAATTCCTGTTGAAAAGACCAGAATTGAATAGAAAATTTGACTTTCAAATACAAGACTTAAGCATAAAAAGGTAAACAGGAAAGAGAAATCATAAGAAATTCAATAAGGTTAAACAATTTACATTCCCATATGGGAAGATGGCACTTACAAGTCCTAAGAACTTTATCATTATTATGGCAGTTAGGAGTACATATAGACAGAGGGCACCATTGTGAGATGACTATGATGGGATAATTTAAAAAATTAAACTAAAGGGTGAGAAAAGACTGCCCTGGAACATAGGGGGAAAAAATGTAAAAATTATCTCACATAAAAGAGATATGCAAGGAAGAGCTTTTGCAGTGGAAGTGAAAATGGTTATAAAACTAGGTATACCCTTTGATCCAGCAATATTTCTATTAGGTCTGTATCCCAAAGAGATGAAAGGAAAAGGAAAAGGATCTAACTGTACAAAAATATTTATAGCAGCTCTTTTGGTGGTAGCCAAGAATTAGAAATTGAGGGGATTTCCATCAACTGGGGAATGGCTAGGTAAGTTGTGGTGAATTTGGTTGTGATGGAATACTACTGTGCTATAAGAAATGACAAGCAAGATGTTTTCAGAAAAACCTGAAAAGACTTCTATGAACTAATGCAAAGTGAAGTGCGCAGAACCAGAATATCAAACACAGCAAAAAC
This sequence comes from Notamacropus eugenii, assembly GCF_028372415.1. Taxonomy (NCBI): domain Eukaryota; kingdom Metazoa; phylum Chordata; class Mammalia; order Diprotodontia; family Macropodidae; genus Notamacropus; species Notamacropus eugenii. The sequence continues at coordinate 298,998,018 of NC_092877.1, read as the reverse complement.
AATATTGTACAATGATCAACTATGAATGACTTAGCTATTCTCAGCAATACAGAGATCCAAGACAATTCCAAAGGACTAAATGAGAATCAAGTGTTTACATGCTTAAAGGAAATAAGAAATGTCCCTTTAAAATTCCATTTTCTTCAAGGACAAGAGGGAATAATGAAAGGTAGCTCCACTGCGTTGCTTGTAAATGAGGCAAGAAAAAGAAGGGGGAAAGGGACACATTAAAAAAGGTATGAGGAAGAGAAGTAAAATCAGGTCATTCTAATTATAGATCACTAGTACTGATTCCATTCCCTATCTTTTCCCATCTTCTTCTTCTTTGTAAAAAAGAGAGCAGGAGGAAAAGAAAGAAAAACTCTAAGAGGTTATATGATAAAGAGAAAAGCACATTTAAGAGACCCATGGAGCAGTGCAGCTGAACGGATTATAAAACAATCTAATAATATGCTTTTTATAAGAAAAGTACTTGAAACAAAGACCCACACAATAGTCACAATAAAAGCAGAATTTATTGTTCCTCAGGCAATCTGAAAAAAAAGCATAGTGGTGTTCATGTCAGACAATAGTAAAAATATACAGTTAAAAGAGATGAAGAGAAAAATTCTATCATTCTTAAAGATACCATAGAACAAAAACATTAATATTTAACAAATTTACCACAAAGCACAGCATCTAAATACTTAAAGACAAATCTAACTGAACTACAGAAAACAGCAAAACTATAATACGTGGGGAAATCAGTATAACCATTTTAGACCTAGAAAAATCTAACAAAAAGATAAGTACTATTCAAGATTTTGTTTTAGAAAAGTTAGATATGACATATCTTTCATGGCTACTGAACGAAACATAAAGGAATATACATATTTATCAACTTTACATAACAGCTTTATAAAACAAAAAACTATGTGCTAGGAAATAAAGAACTCAAATGAAGAAAAGTAGAAATATTAAATATATTCTTTAATGACCACAAAGCACCAAAAACTATAATCAAAGAGAGACATTTCAAGAAAATATCCAAATCTAAATGATTCAAATCAGAAATTAAATAATTTAACACTATAAAATTCATAGATCAAGATTACAACAATGAACAACATACCAACACTTCTGGCATAAAACCAAATCAATTCTTGAAAGAAATTTCATCAACGAGAAAAGAAAAAGGATAAATTAGCTCTCAGTTTAACACGAAAGACAACATGCAAAACAACCATATACAAACAACATATAGAAAAGATAAACTGGAGATAAACTTGGAAGGCACTAGAAGTAAGGGGACAGGTAAAGAAATTTTACAGATGGTGAGTTCTGAGTTTAAGAACTGAAAAACTTTAGGGAGGTAAAAAGGCGGAGGCAAGGGAGGGGAAAGAATTCCAGGCCTGGTGGACAGTGAGAGAAAATGCACAGAAATCAGGAGATGAAGTATCTTCTGTGAAAAACAGCAAGGAGGTCACAGTCCCTGGACCAGAGTGTACATGGAGGGGAATAACATATAAAAAGACTAGAAAGGTTGGAAGAAGCCAGGTTATGAAGGGTTACAAAAGTCAAACAGAGGTCTTAATACATGATCCTGAAGGTAAATGGAGAACCTCTGAAGTTATGGGGAGGGAAGGAGGAAGAAGGATTGACACAATCAGTCCTGTGCTTAAGAAAGATCACTTCCTAGAGACACAGAAAATTTTTAAGTGGAGGAGGATTGATGAGTATAACCACGAACTTGTTTTCCAAATGAAAATAGATAAACCATTATTAGCCAATCTGATTTTTTAAAATAGAGGAAAACTAAATTGCTAAAATAAAAAAGTGAAAAGGGGAATTCACAACAAAGGAAGAGAAAATAAAGGAAATAAATAGAAACTATTTTACTCAATTACATTCCAAGAAAATTAAGAACTTAAAAGGATGAATATTTATAAATACATACCCAGATTTAAGCAACAAGAAAAAGTTTAAGTAACAACCTTAAAAGAGAAATTAAACATGTCATGAAGGAATTCCCAAAGAAAAAAAACTCCAAGACCAGATGAATTTTCTAGTGAATTCTACTAGTCAAACAATTCCAATGGAAAATAAATTATCTGCAAAAAGTGGGGAAAAATTAATCTAGCCATATTCTCTGTGACAAAAATGGTAGTGACACCTAAACCAGAGAGAAAAAAAGCGGAGAAAAAAACAATTATCCTTGATGAACGAGTGTTAAAAAAATACTACTTGAATATTAGTAAAGGTTACAATATATTAAAAAGATTATTCCAGGGCCACAAGTTTTATTCATTATTAGAAAAACCATAAAGAAAAAAAAACCAACATAAAGATACACACAAAAAAATTAATTCAAATCAAAGGATCATATAACAATACATAAAGTCTTCAAAAAATATGACACCACTTATGCTAAAAACACTAGATAACAAGAATAAATGAGTCTCTTTCCTTAATCTAGTAAACAGCATCTAAAATAAAGTGTTAGCATTGCTTGTAACAGAAATGCCTGAGGCCTTTCCATCTAGATCAGGGCAAAGCAAGCATGTTATCACCATTACCACTGAGCATGGATAGGAGGACTTTCAGAATTGTTGATGATGCTGAGGGAGGGATAATATGCGAACAAGCCACAGAAGTATTGTGGCATAATGGGCAGAGAATGAGCCCTAGAGTCAGGAAGACCTGTTCAGGACCTGCTTCTGAACATAACTTTGCTGTGTGACCTCAGTTAAGTTATTTAACCTCTCATTGTCCCAGAGTAATTGCCAAACTGTAGTGGTAGAAGGACTTTGCTCATCAGGAGTTCCCTCCACCCATAAAATCAGAGGCCCAGTCCTATCCATTACGGGGAGGTGGAAGTATGGATGGGAGGAGTCAGTCACTAAAGTTCTGAAAGTATTCAGGGTACCTGTGTCCAAGCCCACACTCAGCCTAAAAATGACAGATCCTATGAATAGTCTGACTCTAGACTGCAATAAAAGATTCATTTCAGTGAAGCAAGAAAAGATTTCTGCCACTAATGTTACTCTCAAATTTAGATTTTCTTCATATTGCTATTATTATCCTTAAAAATAATTTTCACTGTTGGTAGTAATTAAAAACATGCATTTGTATTCTCTCTCCTCCTAAGATTCTTTAAGGGCCTAAGACTTGTGGATTTGTCTCTCTCAGTACTTAGGCTAATACAAACAGGGGAAACAGGTGTGTAGGGTTCATATTCTTATTAAAAAGGTGTTGCATGTATGTATACACATATATACACACATATACACACACATTTATATGAAATGGAGAATTCTAGTGGGGAAATTTTTTAAATTACAAAGACAAACTCTTTCAATTATTTTTATCAAAACATACACCACTTCACAATCATCAAAAGTATTTTTACCTCATGGCACTTGGTATGAAGAGTATTTGGGCTCTTCCATGAGTTCTTTCTGGGCTCGAGTCCACTTCCCATTTTTCTTTGGGGTTTTGCCCATAAATATTCTGACACTGTTGTCCTCTTCTGAGTTTGTGTCTTGTTCTTCCTTGTCACCATAATAACTTTCTATGGTCAGATGCTTTTTTGGTCTATTTTCTTTCTTTTAAATTTGAGTTCTGCTCTTGGGGTGGAAGGGACACTGTCTCAGACTTCTTATTACAGTGGCAGAAGGCTCTGGCTATTTATCTGGTGCTGTGCTGAGGGGGTGGGGGGTGGCACTGCTAGAGGCTGAAGAGGTCTGACAGCTTCCCTGGTGCTGAGCTGGGTTCTTAATGATGGTGTCTTGGGATGTGCTGAGGCCTGATGGGGCTATACTGAAGCACACGGTGGGTCTGAGTTGGGAGCTGACCAGTTCCCCAGGATATACTAAGGCACATGGGAGGAGAAGGGGGGAAGGCAGTCCTGGTGTTGGATTTGCTTGCTCTACCACATTGGGGCTCAGGATCTCCTGATGGTTTGCTGAGGTGGGGCTTGCTGCTGGCTTGCTTCCTGCCTTGGAATGAGCTCCCCTTTTACTGGAGTGGATGGACCTTTATTGTTGATCTTCCAAGTTTCCTGGGCTAAAAGATTGTTTCACTCCATCTTTTTCCTGGTTCTGCTGTTCCAGGATTTGTTTGGGGGTACTATTTTATGGTAGTTTGGAGGTGAATATGGGAGAATTAAAGCAATTTACTGCTCACTCTGCCATCTTGGCTCCCAGAAGTCTATAAAGATTGTTTGGGATGTTTCAGAAACTTACTCAATTCAAAAATCATAGGTCAAATCTATCACAAGTTACATTAGACTGAATTTACAAACAAGGACATAATTTCTACAAGGTCGACTTTGTCTTCCCAAAACATAAAAGCATACTTGGCCATTGAAAAGTAGTTTCTACATGAGCACTATTCTCTGTCACTCAGGCTTGAAACCTCCCAGGCATTTTTTTACTTCTTCCTCTGCACATAGCCTCTTAGCTCCCATATCCAGGAATTAACAAATCTTTAATTTTTTTTTTTTTTTGCTCTATCTTTCAAATCAACCTCTTCTCCTTTCCATTCCTACCATACTACCATTCTAGCTCAGGACTTTATCACCTTAAGTTTGCACTATTACATTAACCCTGCTATCCAATTTCCTGGCATCCCAGTCTCTCTAGCAAACTATTACCAGATCAATTTTAAAGTACTTATGAAATTAGTCCTTCTAACATCCCTGGACTCAAAAAAACTTCAGTAGTTCCCAACTATCTACAGGCTTAGGCTTCCATTTGAGGCCCTGTCCAGTCTCCTGCTTCTCTGCCGCGGTCATCCTGGGCACACACCCTGTCCCCACAAGACATCTCATACCTCATTGTCTTCCCAGGATGGCCGTCCCTGTCCTTCAAAGCTAGCTCTGAATGGGTTTTTTTTCATTCTTTCATAGATTTTTCAATCCCCTTCTCTCCTCCAATCTCCTAGCATCTGACATAGTTGGTAACTAACCATGCATTGTCCACCTTCTACTATCTATTATGCTGGCTTTTCTCCCCAAATACTAAGCTTCCAGAGAGCAGGGCAGTGCCTCACATATTTGATACCCATCACAGGCCCTCCAGGAACTAAAGATCCCTGCCCCAAAGAAGCCTGCTGAGAGTACAGAAGACATACAAAGGGAGGACAAAGCAGTTTGAGAAGATTAAAACAAGATTTGGGATTTCTGTCCAGGACTTAGGAGTTGTCTCTGTCACCAGAGTTTAAGTGATGTGCCCTCAAGTTCCCTCAGCTAGTGTGACAGAGGCAGCATTTAAATTCAGGTCTTGCCCAATATTTTATCCTCTGTCCCCTAGGGTTCTCGATGTTTTGTTGCTGTTGTTGTTAATTCATAACTGAAAGCAATGATATGCTAAATTTCTGTTAAAGGTTGGTGAAAATTAAAGATGTAACTTTTTCCCCCATTCAAGGTCACAAGTCCCCTGAAATGTCCTTCTCTGGGAGACTATGGCCACCATATTTAGAAACTTTCATCCTACAGACATATCTTATAGATATGGAAACACACAGAGCAGGAGAGGAAATGGAGTTTAATAGAGGGAAAGAACAAATACTAGTAATGTGAAAGAAGGTCTAAAATGTAGGCAGGAGCCAGACTGTAGAATCTTTAAATTTTAGGCAAAGTATTTAATCCAAAGAAGCTGGTAAGTTTTACAACAATAGAGGGATGTAGGAAGACCTGTGCCTTAGGTAGTTTCTTTGGGTATCTATTACAGGATGGATTGAAAAAGGAGAGACTAATGCCTAGCATATAGATATATACATATATGTTCACGGTCAAAATATCTGAATAGTTCATTTAATTTTTAAAAGGTGCAGCTTTAATAATACTGAACATTTCTATAATTTTCATGTCTAAAAAATATTCCTCACAACACCCCAGTGAGTTAGTAGTATAAATAATATTATCCTCATTTTAAAGTTGACAAAACAAACATAAATAACACAAGTAAGAGGAAATATAGGCTCAAAAAAGATAAATGTGCTGCCCAGAGTAACACAGGCAGCTAGAATGTTGGAGAAAGGTTATAAGTGAAGGTTGCATGGGCTCCAAATCCATCTTCCTTTCCTCTATGGCACACTCAATTTTTATTAATGAGTTTATCAAAACAAAATATAGTACAGGATTTCTAAAAAACACAGTTAAGCTAATTCCCATTAAAAAGAATGAGACAAGCACACTAAAAGCCCCTGTCATTTTTTCAAATATTTTAACAAGGCCAAACAATGGCTCATTCCTATGAAAGAAAAAGTCATAACCTACCGATAAAGGTTGTAAATCATTCATAGTCTACAAATACAAGCCACTAACCTAAAAATAACTGAATAGGAACTATAAATTTGGGGTACTAATTTCCATTTTCAGATGCAAAATTTGTATTATAAATCCTCCTTGCCACAACTTAAAATACAAATTATGGAAATTATTTATCAACAATGTCACTGTCAAGGGTGTGAAGCTGACAGCAGTTCAAATGTCTAACTCTGAATTATTAAAGTTATACATTTAACAGGCAGTAGTCGATTTATTCAAGTAAAGTTTGAGCCTGGTTCTGTCTATCAGTCCAATCTGATCCGGTGTCCTCTGTTTCTGTTATTGGTAAAATGAAGGAATTAGATTAAAGGTATTGTCCAGCTATGACCAAGTACCCTAATCAAGATCTAATTCAGGAATCCATGATCTCATCAGTTTAAGTACTCCTCTCAATCCCTCCACACCCTACCAGAGAATTTTCCTTGGTTCCTGCAATAAAAAAATTAAAAGTCACTCAGTAGTTTAACACTGAACTTAAGCTCTTTGGATGTCACACAGCAAGTGATTGGCCTTATACTTGAAGGTCTGCAAGTTGAGGAGCATTTATTAAGGGTTTTACTATGTACCAGGCACTATTGCTGAAAATCCTAATACAAGCTGAAAGAAAAAAAGATATCCCTTGCCCTTGAGGAGCTTATATTCTAATGAGGGAATCAATATATAAAAGGTCCTAGGGAGTCAAACAAAAATGGGATAGAAATCAAGGATAACTGGCTTGAACCCTTTCTCAAAAATAAGTGTTTTGCAATGGGAGACAGGGTAACATGGAGGCCAAAGATGTTTCAGAGTGAGAAGGCCAGGGGGGAGAACATTCCAGGATGAAAACACTTTCTAAGCTTGGAAGGACCTACCAGAGTTTGCATTCTGATGGTTTTTGCTGTTTGGTCGTTTTTCAGTCCTGTCTGACTCTTCCTGACTCCATTTGGGGTTTTCTTGGCAAAGATACTGGAATGGTTTGCCATTTCCTTTTCCAGATCATTTTACAGAGGAGGAAACTAGCCAAACAAGGTTAAGTGACTGCCCCAGGGTCACATAGCTAGTAAATGTCTGAGGCTGGATTTGAACTCTGGAAGATGAGGCACTATTCACTGTGTCACCAAGCTGCCCTCTTCTGATAGTACTGCCTTCAAAAACTCCCGGTTACTAAAAGCAAAAGGGCAAAGATACTAAGAAGCAGATTTCGAATCAACAGAAGAAGAAATTTTCTAGAAATCAGAACCACATAAAAGTTGACTATACTACTTTAGGAGATGTATTCAACTTCAGGATTTCCTTTTATAGGAAGTCTTCAAAAAGGAGCTAAATGACCACTTGCCAGGAATGTTGTCAAGGTAATTCCTTCCTCTTCAGTTACTAGTCTGACTACTGCAGTGATGTCAAACCCAAAAGAAAAAGGGCAACATACTGCTTTAGAAAACAAAAAATTAACATTATCTGTTGTATTGTATTTTTATTTATTTTGTTAAACATTTATATCTCTAGACTTGAAAAGTCCTTAGGTTCCTTGATTCTAAAATCTACCTCTATAATAAATGAAGCATCAGGTTAATGGAGCACTTGTTCAACAAAGGTGTAAGGATTACAGGTATGGATGCTGTGTCAGACTTGGATATGCTGGCTTTTCCGATTTTTTTCTGAATTTATGTCCCTTTTCCTTTTTTATTCTTTAATACAAAAAATTCCTGAGAGAGGAAAATTAAGTATCTGGAAACGATGGTGATGTAAAGACAAAAAAAATCAATAGATTCTTTTTCTACTTTAGCCAGGAAATCCATATGTAAATTATAATAAATCAGCCAAAGCAAAAACTCCCACATGGAATATGAAAAAATATTAGGGAGAATATGGCATTATCACCTAATCCATAATTACTTTTTACAGTGCAACATTTGAAAATGACAAAGAATTCAACAGGCTTTACATCACTAAGGTCAAAGGCTTCACAGGTCTCACAAGCCTCTCTCCCTTTTAAAAAAATTATAAATGTGTAAAAAAAATTGTTTTAAGTCTTCAGAGACTAGTGTTCCATGACTTGCAGTCATATAACCCCAATAGAAGACTGATGGGCTTTTGTTTCTGAGAGAAGGGTGGGTCCCCTTTAAAGGAAGTTTGTAATGCCCTGAAGGAAATCCAACTGGCTCTCTTACACCAAGCTTAATTCTGGGCCCAACTTGATGTCCATATGCACTGTCAGGCCAAGATACACATTCTGAGAGTCTAATCTATAGGCTAAGCTAACTGCACATAGGCTATCAGATGATAAGGAGTGGCAACCCACACCAAATAAGGAACTATGCAGAACAGAATAAAGACTGTCAAAGAGATGAAGATGATAAAAAAAAGATAAGCTAGTCATATGGATAAGCAAGGGATCTGAGTGGACAGTCTGAGTGCTCCATTGATAGTCCCACCAGGTCAGGAGAAAATAAGGTAGGTCCCAGCACACTGGGAGGATCCACACAGAATGGGCAGGCATGAACAGTCTATGATTACCAATGGTAACAGAGCCCACAGGAGATTGCAGGTTATTTGGGTATTTGAGAGTGACTCGACCGCTTGACCATTACAATTAAGCTACATGGGGGGCTAACAGTCCTGTGACTTCAGCAGTCTCAGAAGCAACTTCGAATACAAAAGTTGAAAGTTGCTCTACAACTTAGTCATAGACAGTTACCTGGATCCACAAAGAGGTCAAATGACTTGGCCTGGGTAACACTACCAATTCCAGGGCAGAGGGACGACAACCAATCTGAGATGTGATACCAACCTGCTTTTCTCATGGCACATAACAGAAATATAAACATTTATTATTAAGAACACATTCAGTGTAGAACATCATGCCACAAGAGCTATGTGTTTGTATAAAACTTATAGTGAAGTAAATGAGACATTTAAGGATAATCAATATTGTTCTGTATCATACTCAGGCATAAGAAATTGTTGCTGTTTGTCCGTTGTTTTCTAAGAGACCCAATGACATCAGAGGGTGATGTCTTGACTCATACATGAACTGGATTTAAGTGAGGCATAGTCACACAAAGTCATCTGCCTCTCTTCCAGTCATCAAAATCCAATGGCAAGACAAAAGTCAGGACAATTGGCAATAGCCTGGGATGCAATGGATGACCTACGTCTGATCAGGCTTCACAGCACTTGCTTCAGTCACCTTCATGGTCTTTGGAGCAAACCGTTTTCATCCAACCATTTTACTGGGGGAAGTCTTCACTTGCTTTAGGGGTAGACATCCCACTAACTCCCCGACAGGTTTTTCGGCCATCAGCTCCCCTTGACCTGGTTTAGCCTTTCTGCCAAAACAGCTTCACGAGGGTGTGGCTGCTTCAATGCTATAGCTTCCTGAAGCCACAAGTTAACATGGTGTGCCAAATGGACACCCAAGATGAGCAACCCTGAAAAGGGCTGGCAAGTCCTCACAGAGGTACTGGTAAATTCCTTGAAAAGCCAGGCATAAGTTAATGTAGGAAGCAAAGAGCAACCCGAAACAAGCTTTATCTACACCACTACAGTCCTGATAAAAATTTATGTAACACTAAGTGTTACAAACTTTATCTCATTTGGCCCTCACAATTACCCTGTAAAATAGCTACTACTACTATTATTCTCTCTACTTTACAGGTGATAAAACTGAGGCTCCAAAAAATTACAAGCACCCAAGATGCACATCAAGTCTCTCCTGCCAGCCTTCTTTTCATAATGGGAGCAAAACTTTTGGTTTGGAGCTACCCTAGGAAGGGTTACAACTAATGACTTTATTAGAGGTGGGAAGCTTCAGCTTGGACAGAACACTGGACCTAAGGTCCAAGTTGGCCAGTGAGTTACAACTCCATTTACACAGAGTTTATCCTCTCTTGACCACCACTCCTTTTTTAAGGGCAAAGATTGGGAGGAGGACAATAGGAAACTGAAGAGGAGGGAAAAAAGAGCAGTAGTGATTTTCTCCTTCTATTAAAGGAGGGGAAATGCAACCAAGATTAGGAGGGAAGCAGAAAACTAGGAAAGAATTTTTGCAACTAGTGTCTGTGAAAAAGTCTTCATTTCTAAAATATATAGAGAACTGAGTCAAATGTACAACAATACAAGTCATTCCCCAATTGATAAATGGTCAAAGGATATAAACAGGCAGTTTTCAGAGGAAGAAATTAAAGATATCTATAATCATATGAAAAACTGCTCTAAATCACTATTGATTAGAGAGATGCAAATCAAAACAACTCTGAGGTACCACATCACACCTATCAGATTGGCTAACATGACAGAACAGGAAGATGATAAATGTTGGAGAAGACGTGGGAGAGTTGGAACACTAATTCAATGTTGGTGAATCTGTGAGCTGATCCAACCATTCTGGAGAGCAATTTGGAACTGTGCCCAAAGGGCTACAAAAATGTGCATACCCTTTGACCCAGCAATAAAACTTCTAGGGCTGTATCCCCAAGAGATCATAAAAATGAGAAAGGGTCCCACATGTACAAAAATATTATAGCAGCTCTCTTTGTGGTGGCCAAAAACTGGAAATCAAGGGGATGCCCATCAATTGGGGAATGACTGAATAAATTATGGTATATGAACGTAATGGAATACTATTGCACTATAAGAAATGATGAATAGGAAGACTTCAGAGAGGCCTGGAAAGACTTATATGATCTGATGCTGAGTGAAAGGAGCAGAACCAGGAGAACTTTGTACACAGCAATGACTACAACGTGTGAAAGTTTTGTGCTTGTAGACTCGGAACTTCATTGAATTCCCAATGGTCTTTTAAGGCAAAATGCCTTCCATACCCAGAGAAAGAACTCTGGAATTCAATCACAGAATGTAGCAGATAATTTTCTTTTGTTTTATGTTTCGGTTTGTTGTATAATTTCTCCCATACATTTCAATTCTCCTACACAACATGACTATAATGAAAATATATTTAATAGTAATGTACGTATAGGACCTATATTAAAATTGTATGCTGTCTCAGGGAGGGAGGGGGGAGGGGAAAAAATCTAAGTTATATCGTAGTGATTCTAGAACATTGAAAAAAAGAAAATTAATATTAAAAAAAAGAAAAAAAATGAAGGGAGAGGGTCACATACTCCCTTCTCTTCCTGGGGGAGAAGGCAAGTGGTATCACCTCTATCCAAAAATTTCTACATCTACACAGATCCTGAAAGTGTGCCAACAAGAGACAAGGGAAGGACAGTCATTCTTACTTTGATGTGAATTAGTGAGCAGATTGTTTTCTCTAGAACAGGAAAGTTATAACTTACGGTGTACGCTTAGGGAAAGGGGAGTTTTAGGAGAGGAGAGATAGAATGAGGATTGGAAGACTTTGGGCAGCACAGTACTTACTACCTGTGTGATCCTAGCCTGGGCCTTAGTTTTCTCATATGTAAAAATAAGAGTCAAATGAAGTCCTTCCCAGCTCTAGATTATCTAGAATCTTATAATGGTGAGGAGCTAGGAAATGTCAGGTAACAAAAGTAATATGAGGTTCAATGAGATGAGTATGTACAAAATTTTGTTGAAAGACCTCCTGCTCTTCTTATAATGAAAATGGAATGAGCCCTTCCAATCAAATGCAAGCTGCATTTAACTCCCTAGCCACCTTTCACAGAGCCACCAGCTTACTGGAGAAGCTCCAACCTTCTCCATGCTTCCCCTGCCACTGTGAGCTGGCTTTGGGATGACCCAGACATCCCAAGACAAATTTACATTCTGACATACAGATCTTCTTATCCTCCAACTCTACTCATTTTAAAATTCCAGAACACCTTCCCCCAAATTTAGAAAATGACTAGATCAATTCTGTCTCAGATTATATCCTCTGCATTAGTCATTCTCCCTCTCCCCCTTATATCATCATATGCTGTCCTCAGTCTTGAATCACTCCCATCATTTACCACCTTTGCTCCTACGTAGAACCCATTGAACAACGGGAGATGAAGAAAATTATGCAACAGTTCTGAATGGGTCCACCACAAATTTATATTACATAAGCTCAACTGGGTCTTCACTGCTCCTAGGCAATCCTACTATATATACACCTCTTATCAACTCACTATCCCACTCTCTACAGCTGTCCTTCCAAATCTTTTCATCTCTCTTCAAAGCTCCCATGGCTCCTTCTCTTCCCACTCTCTCAGCTGAGAAACTTGCTTCTTATTTTATCAAGAAAAAAAGGCCATTCACTGTGAGCTCTCTCTCCTCTCCTTTTCACTCTTTCCTCCTTCACCACATTTCACATGAAGTAGCCTTACTCCTTTACCAACTAACCCCCCTCTATTTATTTTCAAGCGATCCCATTCCATTTCATCTCCTCCAACAGATTTGCCCCGTCATCCCCACTCTTTCACTTATTTTCAATCTCTGCCACTCTACTGACTTATTTACTACTGTTAATCAACCATGCCCATTTCTCCCCCATTCTGAAAAAAAGAGAAAAACCTTCAGCTGATCCTTCCACCATCTCTGCTCTCATCCTATTACCTCTTCTGTCTTTTAGAGCTAAACTCCATAAGACAATCTACAGTATGTGCTTCCATTTTCAAAATTAACCCCTTATCCCAACTCTCAATTCCACTGACACTGCTCCCTCCAAAGTTACTAATGATCTTAGTTTCCAAATCCAATGGCTTTTTCTTCATCTTTGTTTTACTTGTCCTCTCTGCAGCTGTGGATCACTCTCTCCTCTTCTGTTTTCTAGGTTTTCAGGTCATCACTCTTCTCTGGTTTTCCTCCTACCTATGACTGCTCCTTCTCCATCTCCTTTGCTGGATCCTCCTCCAGAACGTGCTCTCTAAGCACAGGACACCAGGGTTCTTTCTGTCCTGGGCTCTCTTGTTTCTCTCCTCCATATTACTTCACTTGGTGCTCTCCATCAGCTTCCATGGACTTAATTACTACACCTATGCTGATGATTCTTAAATCCTGCTCCAAACTCTTTGCTGACCTCCAATCTTACATCTCCAACTACTTTTCAGACATCTAGAACCAGATGTACGGTAGACATCTTAAACTTAATTATGTCCAAAACACAACTCATTTTTCTCCCCTAAACTCCCCTTCCCTGCTACCTTCCCTATTACTGTGGAGGGCAACACCATCCTCCTAATTCCTCAGACTGGCAACTTGGGAGTCATCCTGGATTCCTCACTATTTCTCATACCCTCCTCACCAAATACAAACCTCTGCCAAGCTTGTTGATTTCACTTTGCAACATCTCTCAAATAAACCCCCTTCTTCCCTCTGACACAGGCCCTCATCACCTCCCGTCTGGATGACAGCAATAGCTGCTGCCACAAATCTCTCCCTACTCCAATCCATCCTCCAATCAGTCACCAAAGTGATTTTCCTAAGGCTCAGGGCCTGATCATATCATCTCCTTGCCCCTGCTTCGCCCAAACTCAATAAATTCCAGTGGCTCCCCATTGCCTCCAGGAGCAAATACAAAATGTTCTGTTTGGCAACTCAAATCTTCCTTATTCTAGCTCCCTTCTATCTTACCAGTGTTCTTATATTTTCCTCCCCAGTGCATACTCTTCAATCTAGTGACACCAGACTCCTGGTTGTTCCACTAACAAGACATCTCTTGGCTCTGGCTGTCCTCCATGCCTGCAATGCTCTCCCTCATCTCTGCCTACTGGGTTTTCTGTATTCCTTAAGTTCCAACTAAAATCCTGCCTTCTACAGAAAGCCTTCCCCAACTCCTCTTAATTCCAACGCCTTCCTTGTGTCAATTATTTCCTATTTATCCCATGTTTAGCTGGCTTTGCATATATTTGTTTTTACCTTGTCTTCTCCATTAGAATGTGAGCTCCTTATGCCTCTTTTTGTATTTCTAGCACTAAACATAGTGCCTGACACATAGTGGACTTTTAATATAGGTTTACTGATTGATTAAACTATCTATTTTCAGTGGGATGCCCCAGAAGTAAGAGAACAAAAACATACAGGCAGTGCTACCAACAACTAAAAATCACCCTTCCCAGTTTTCACTAAACTCTAACATGACAGAGTCCACTCTAGCCCTTTCCAGGTACTACCATTTCAATCTCTTCACAAGTTTCTCTTCTTGCTACATTTCTATCAACTACAGAGATTACAACACCTACAACCTGTCTATTGTTATTTTCCAAGGACAGCTTTAAGTCCTGAGGAATAGTAATGCACTAACTGGAGGAAACATATTTCAGAACACCAAAATTTTTTAAAAAGAGTAATCTTATTAACAATTTCGCAGACACAGAGCTTGTGTATTACAAAAACCGTCAGATCATTACAAACACATCTAGATGGTGCTATACCTGACTGTAAATGCAAATGCTTCCATCCTAAACAATTTTGGGGTATTTACGCTTGGTTTAAGAAACAGTTTCTTAAAACTCCAAACGTCTAAATGTTTTATTTAATACAGAAGCATATATTTTCCTCTACTAATATATATATTATCCTAAGAGGAAAAGAACTACCATTAAAAAGTCCTGCATCTTGTTTTCTGTGGACATCAATAACTAATAAAACCAGCAGTTAGTTCTACTATTTCTTTCAAGCTTTCTGGAGTCTCATTAGTTCTTAACATTTTCTTATTGCATGAAGCCCCTTTGGCAATCCGGACCTTTTTGTCAAAATAACGTCTTCAGATGCAAAAAATACGTATTATAAAGGAAGCTAATTCTTTTGAAATAGCCATGAAACATTTAAAAAAAAAAAGTTCACAAACCCAGATTACGAATCTCTGCTCTACAAGGAGTAAAGTTTGATACTGGTTTTTTGGGGGGAGGAGAACAAACAGCAAAAGCAGCAACAGGCACTTAAGCACCTCGTTAAACAAAGCCCACGGTGGGCAAATCACGCTTTCCTACTCCATATTCGAACTGTTTCATTTAACAAGATGGGGGGCAGTTTCTTGAGGGTTTTCCCCCAGAAAAAGAAAGGATGTACGACAGAAAACGTGGATAAACCACTGAACTCGCAGAAATGACAAAGTCCGGGTTTATTGATGAACACAAACCCAGGCAAGCTGGTGGCACAGGCATGCCCTCCTTGGAAACCCGCACATGGTGGACTCCAGTTCAATGAGCCCATTGTGCCCCCAAAAAAAGAAACTTGGGGGGGAAGGCGGCTAGGATTGGTCGGGGGCGGGGTCACCGGCCGTGGCCCCGCCCACCGAGCAGCACGAGCAGGACCCAGGCCGCCCTAACCCCGCCCCCAACCGCCACGGCCCCGCGAGCCAGCGGGTGCCCGGGTCAGGCCCCACGCTCCACGCCCCCGCCCGCCCGCAGCGCCTCCCCCGGCACGTACCCGCCTTGCAGACCGGGGAGCTGGGGCTCCTCCTCTCGGGGGAGCTGCGGCTCTGCTCCGGGGAGCGCCTCGGGTGTCGGACCCGGGCCGTAGCCGGGGACGCGGCCGCGTCGCTCGCCAGAAGATGGATGGGGGACGAGCAGGGGGACGAGACGGTACCCAGGAGCGGCTGGGAGGGCTGGGGCTGCGAACGGGGAGGGCTGCCCCGCGCGCTCGCGCCCCGCGTGGGGCTGGTGCCCCGCGTGGCCGTCGGGGGCGCGCCCGTCTGCGTGGCCACCGTGGGGCTGGCGCGAGCGCTGGGCCCGCCGGCGCCGGCGCGCGTGGGGCTCGTGCTGCGCGAGGAGGTGCGCGGGACGTTGACGCCGCCGCCGCCGCCTCCGCCCCCTGGGGGTCCCGAACTGCCGCCGCCGCCTCCGCTGTTGTTGCCCCCGCCGCCGCTCCGCGTGGGGCTGCCATGTTGCTGCTGCTGCTGCTGCTGCTTCAGCTGGAACGGCACCGTGGCCCTCATGGGCTGCAGGCGGCTCCCGGGGGCGCCGCCGGGGCCGGACGCGGCGCCCGCGCCTCCGCCGAGGGGGGCGGCCGGCGTGGGGGACCCGTTGCGCCTCACCCGCTGGGACATGACGCCCCCTTCCCGGGCCGCGCTGCGAGTGCGGGGGGCGGGAGGCTGCTCCGCGAGGCCCCGAGGCCGCGGCTGGAGGCCGGGCAGTCCCTCGCCGGTGCAGCCGCCGCTGCTCCCGCTGCTGCTGCTCCCGCGGCGGCGGCGGCTCCTCGCTCCTCATCAACAATAGTGTCTCCGGAGCTGCCCCCGCCCCCCGCGGCCGCCCATTGGCGCCGCGTCAGCCGCGCTGGGGCCCCTCGGCCGCGCCGATTGGTCGCGGGGTAGCTTGGGCCGAGGGTCCCGCGGCCTTAAAGAGACCGGGTCATCTTCTCGCAGCCTGTTGGTTCTCCGAGGCGGGGAGGGGGGGCCGGACCCGCCCCTTTTCCTCTTCCCTCCTCCCGTCGTCGCCCCGCCCCCTCAGCTTCGTAGTGCGGGAATGTGTGTATGTGTGTGAGTGTGTACGCACGCGCCCTGAGTCGCTTCCCCTGTCCAGCGTGGGGGCACCCAGGCTGGGGGTCCGATGGAGACCGGACGGGTGGGGAGAGGGCATCGGGAAGGGGCTGGAAAGAGAAGACAGATGCAGTCCGATTTGGGGCGGGGGGCCGGGCATCCGGGAGGAGGAGGAGATGGGGAGTGGGGGTGCCCACCCGCTGCCCCAGCTGCACTCACCCTTCCCGGGTGGGAGCGAGACCCACGATTGAGGCCCAGCCGTCCTCGTCCTTACACTGTGGGACGACTCCGCTCGGGGTGCGATCCCGCACCTTCAGGGGTTCCCCACCCCACCCCCTCATTCACGGTGCCGTTTTAGGAGCCGCACAAAGGGCTGAGTCGGATAAGGGGGACTCCAGGTGCCTCGGGGGGAAGAGCTTGGCCAAGGGAAGCCCTTGGAGCCCCAGCAGACCTCTCGTCTTCTCCGGGCCTCAGTTTCCCCATGTGTACAATGAGGGTGCTAGACTCGGGGCCCGCTATGGAGGGGTTTTTGCGTGTGTTTTCAGCTCTGGGTCTATGATCTTAGGAATGCCAACGTCATGAAGAAAGATCTGCCACCTCTGATGAGGGGTTGTCCCTAACGTGACATTTCCAGCTGAATGTCAGCACACCTGCCCAAAAGCCACCCCTCTCTCTAACTTCCCTAGTTCTATGGCTGGTACCGCCCTCCTTCCAGTCACCTAGGTGTTCAGTCTCAAAGCCTTCTTTCTAGCCATCTGTCAATCTCATTCTGCCTTTGCAGCATCTCTAGAATTCATCTTCTCCCCACTGCCATGGCAACCACCCTCCTTTAGGCAGTTATCATCTCACCTAGCCCATTGTAATAGCTTCTTGGTTGGTCTCTGACCTCCACCCAGCTGCCAAAGCCATGTGCCTTTAGAAGAGGCCTGATAGGGTTATTGCTTTGCTCAAGAACTCTGCTCTGGTATTTAAAGCACTTAACAACCAGTACCCAACCTACCTTTCCAGGATCAGCCAAACTGATCTTCTGCTTCTTCCTTCTCCAATCTGTTTACACATCCTGTCCTCCACTCCTGGGATGCACTCCATCTTCATTTTTATTTCTTTAGTTTCCTCATTCCCTTCAAAGCCCACTTCAAATACCCTCATGTTGCCCCTGTTCCTTTACTCATTCTGTTCTCTATGCCTCATGTCCTTCAACCCTTGGTGGAAATCCTAGTGGAGAGGATGCTAGATGTAGTCAGAAGACCTGGGATTACATTCCAGCTTGGTCACTTAGTCTCTGTGTGACTAGAGAAGTCACACCTGAAACTCTTATTAAACTTCTTAGCTCCCTTTATCTCCGTGCCAAATTACCTCACTTTGATGTATAATTTATATTACATATATACATATGGACTCTCTGATAAAATGAAATCTCTGTGAGTGAAGGGACTTTGATTTTTGTCATCTTATCTGTTGTACCTGGAACATAACAAATACTTAATATTTACTGATTGATTATGACCCCCTAGATGCTTCTGATCCTACAAGCCCACTTAGTAGAAGGTGATGTAAAATGGTGGTTAATATTTCTGAAGGCCTGGCAGGTAAAACAATACCCCAGAACTCTTCCTTCAAATTACACCTCACCTCTTCCCTTGGATTTCACAGACTCATGAAGTTACTGGTGTACCTGAAACGTCATCTAGTCCAATCTTCTAATTGTGTATGTCCAATACTAACCATCAAGTATTTATTAAAGGCTTGTTATGCAGGAGGTGAAAGCATGGTATAGCACAGAGGTGTCCAAGGTCCCAAGCAGCTCACAGAATTCATCAGTGCAGCCCCAACCAGATTAAAATATAACTGGAAAAAGTTTAACCAAATACATAAAAATATAATACAAAGTAAATAATGTTAATTTGTGACTTTCTAAGTCAGTATGCAGGGACAGAGGTCCGTTTCTATTTGATATCAGTGGATAAAGTATGGGCCTCAGAGTCAAGAATCCTAGGTTTAAATCCACCCTTTGACATATAACTGTCTTCTTGACCACAAATCCTCAGGCAGCTCTTATAGAAACTATAAGCTAAAGACCAATTGTAATAAGTATTGGTGGACAGAATTCCTACACAAGGTCCTTGTACTAATAAAACCATAGGTCCAAGCAAAAACAAAATATGAACAAGGCATTGAACAAGATTCTGGGATAGAAAAATTAAAAAAAACCCAATACCCAGCCCCAGTCCTCAAGAATCTTACATTCCTTCTGTAGAGACACAATGTGTAAACAGGTAATGATAAGTTTATATATAATGAATTGAAGATTGATATATTGTGACCCAAGAGGTAAAAATGCTTCCCCATCTTGTTAGTTCATTTTCTTCCTTCAGATATGATGATGGCATCATATCTCTTTGCAAGATTCCAGAATTAAAAGTTTTGTGGCCGTCAGTAAACTGAGCAGGCTTGGAAGATGCTTTGAAACCATTCAAAATGAGTGCACCTAATCTACCCTGGCAAATTATTCAAGTATTTTTGTGGTTAGTATGCACAGATACAATCTAAAGCCTCTTTTTCACCTAAGCTCTGTAAGGGCAGGGATTACACCTTCTCTGACAGTATCTTCCTGATTGGCTAGCATGGTGCTTTACATATCATTAACCCTTAATGGATTTAATATTTGGTGAACACAGTGCCTACTATGTGAAAAGAATGGTAATAACTGGGAGAGGGGCCAAGAGAAAAATATAAAAATAATTAGTAGATTGTCCTTATTCTCAGGGAGTTTCAATCTTGCAGGAGAAATATACATATAAATAAAAATATTCTACATACCTGGATAGAGTCTAGACCTGTGATCTCATTTAAGAATAAGAAACTACTAGATGAGGACACTTCCTCTACCAGTGCAGATTAGCTTATGTGATTATAGAGTTACTTAGGACAGTAAGAGGTCCAGTGATTGATCCAGAGTAGTAAAAACAGTACGTTGTCTGAGGCAGGATGCAAAGCCAGGGCTTTCAGGCTCCCAAGTCAGCTTTAACCATTACAACAGGCAGCTGCTTCTCTATAATAGCTATGTAATAACATTTTGCAATAATAACTATGCAGGATGTAAAGTGTAGTGTTATACAAGGTCAAATGAAGTTGAGAAGGCTTTATAAAGAAAGTAGAAATTGCAATGCACCTTGAAAGATCTCTGGATCACAAATTTAAACCTTGGAGGTAATGTAGGGAAACTGAGGCTGGGAGGGGTAAATGATTTCCCCAAGGCAAGTGGCAGGGTTCAGACCCCTACTCTGATTCAGATTTATTGGAACTTTCCACTACCCCCACAGTGCTTCCCTAAACATAATACTGTAGGTACCATTTACATAGTGCCTCAAACTTTATAGAGCACTGACATTCTTCAGATCAGCATAACAACACAATGAAGTATGCATTTTTATCTCCAATTTATAGATAATAGCCTCAAGTTAGGTGACTTGTCTAGTCACCCTAGTAAGTCACTGAGCTAGAATTTAACCCCAGGTCTTCCAGTGCCTTTTCTACTAAGATTCTGCATGGAGATGGAGGGTTCTAGGCATTGAGAATCACATGAGCCAAGAATTGGTGAGTGACATGAGTTAAGTCTGGAAAAGTAAGGAGGTGCCAGGTTGTGAAGGACTTGGACAAATGGACTAAGGAATTTTAACTTTACTTGATGGGCAGTGAAGAGCTGTATTGAAGCATTTCAGGCAAAGAAATAACAAAGATGAGATCTGATGAAGGACAGTTTAGAGGAAAGAGAGTCTAAAGGCAGGAAAAAAGGAATCTGTTAGAGAAATATGGACTGTTAATAAATGCTGAGGGTCAGCAGTGCAAGGTCCTAAAACAATTCCAAAGGACTCATGATGGAAAATACCACGCACATCCAGAGAAAGAACTATGGAGTCTGAAGGCAGAGCAAAGCAGACTATTTTCTTTTTTCTGTTGTTTTGTTTTTTCTTTCTTACGGTTCTTCCCACTTGTTCTAATTCTTCTATACAACATGACTACTGTGAAAATATGTTTAATAGGAACATATATGTAGAGCCTATATCAGATTGCATGCCCTCTTGCGGAGGGGGAGGGAAGAGAGGGGGAGAAAAGTTTAAACTTATGGAAGTGATGGGAGTGAATGTTGAAAGCTAAAAATAAATTAACTTAAAAAAATGTTGATGGTAATGGTAATAAGACTAGAAAAGAGTAGATGCATGAGAGAGGTGAAGACAGATCAAATACTCCTTACACAATTAACACTTTAAAAAGATTTGTTGTGATGACTTCAGTTGCTCCATGATCTTGTCAAAGTGGGTCCTGACCTAACAGTCCAAATCACAATGTACCTTCTCATCCTGATCTATACTCATTATCAGTATCCTCTCATTCATCTTTCTGAGGGGCTCCAGCTGAGGTGCTGGAGACCTTAATTTGGGCCAAGGGTTCTTCACCTTTTTGGGTGATGTCCTTTGGTAGTCAGGCAGATAGACCCCTTCTCAGAATTATGTTTTTAAATGAATAAAATAAAATATATAGTGTTGCTAAGTAAACCAATTATGTTGAAATAAAGATGTGTTTTTCCCCCATCCATTCAAATCCCCTGAAATCTGCAGATGGCTCAAGAGGAGAAGTGAGGCTGGTGACCTTGCACAGCCCTCCCTCACTTAAAACAAAATTAAGTCATGTCATCATTTCTCTGAGGTCATGGTCTTCTTTGAAAACAAAGGATGAACAACAACCAATACAGTATTCAGCCTATCTTAGCTGTTCCTTAATCTTACTACAAAGCTAGAAACAACCTGGCCTCAGAACCAGGAAGATCTAACTTCAAGTTGTCTTGAACACACCTAGGCTACGTAATCCTAGACATCACTTAACCTTCCAGTACCCTAAGCAACAGATTTAAGATTCAAGTTTCACAGAAGGTTCTGACCTGCTTTGGTAGAATTTGTTCATCTGGGAATTCTCTGTAACAGTGAAAATCACAAATCCAATCCCCATCCTTATACCCACAAAACTGGATCACTTTTTCCATTCAGACATTTCTGGAGAAGAATTTCTTAAAGTGAAGTCTGCAGAATCCTGAGGAATCCTGGGGATCTGTGAGGTCAAAACTGTTTTCATAATAATACTAAGTTGCTTTAATTTTTAGTACAGTAAATATAGAGAGACATAGCCTATATAAACAAAAGCTCTTTAGGTTCCTCAATCATTTTTAAGAGCATAAAGTGGTCCTGAGACCAAAAAGTTTGAGAATCTTTGTCCTGGACCTCTTTGACCTCTACTTGTGTACAAGTCATTATTGATAATATGCTGCAGTTTTTTCCTTGCCATCATATATTTCTCTCTTGCCCTTTAGGTCACCTGCGATTTGATCTTTTGGAAACTGTTACACATGATTCACATTCCACAGAGAGCTTCTAATAGAATTGATGGCTTCATTTCAAGAAAACACTTAGGATTATCGAAAGTTCTTTAGGACTCTGAGGAACTTATGCAATCAGCACAATGTCATCCACGAAAAAGGAAAGTCTGGATGATTTTACCATTTATAGATAATTTCTCTTCCATTTGGACTTTGTATTGGGCATTCTCCTTAATAGAGTCAACCATATTTGGCAAGTATATATCTACCTTTATGCCTTCTAGCCTTAGCTCGTGCCACTTCCTAGGAGAAGTCATTCCTGATCTCAGTTGTTTCCATTCAATTCCTCCTCCTCAAATTATCATGGACATGTATATAAGTTTCTCTTTATATGTTGCATCATCCCAATAGAATGTAAGCTGCTCATGGGAGGGACTATATTTTGTTTTGTCTTTGTAACCCCAGTGCCTAGAATACTGCCTTGTACATAGTAGGCATTTAATAAATGTTTATTGGATTCTTTGGATCTTGTTTTACTGAATCAGTATATTTTTATGCTAAAAAATAAATACAATGGGCTCCTATATTTCCTGCATCCTTCAACCAATTGTGTAAAGTTAGGCTCTGCATTCGGTGTGACAGACCTTTCCTTTCGGCCTTTCAGGTCACCCTGGGCTGGAAATCTCCTGCACTCCATTGTTCTGTGGCTTCTGCTGCTCTAGAATTTG
The DNA here is from genome assembly GCF_028372415.1 of Notamacropus eugenii. Lineage (NCBI taxonomy): Eukaryota > Metazoa > Chordata > Mammalia > Diprotodontia > Macropodidae > Notamacropus > Notamacropus eugenii. The sequence goes on along the minus strand of NC_092877.1, from coordinate 298,975,255 downwards.
TTGAGAGTTCTTCTTTAGGGGTATTTTATGGGCTGTGGGGTAAGAGCTTACATATGTGCGTCTTTCTACCCTGCCATCTTGGCTCGGAACCCCCCCCCAATAATCTTCTTTGTAAAAATTGTTTTACTCATGTTATTCCTTTGCTCAAGAGCACTCAATGACCACCTATTATTTATAGAATTAAATCCCAATTCAGCCTAACATGTAAGACAGTGGTCCCAAATTGGTCCCAAATTACACTTCAGAGCAATCTCTCAATGTTCCTCTACTGAACAACCCCATGGTCAAATCAGGCTATTGGTTATCTGGGATAATGGAGTAGATATGTAAAACAGCAGATTATTAATCGATAAAAATTTATTAAGCATCTAATATATGTAGAACACTATCCCAGGTGTGTGTGTGGGGGGTGGTTTAAAAATATATATATGGTCCCTGTTTTCACTGTGCTTACTGTGTCACAGAGAGATAAGACACCAAGATATATCTATTATTCAATGTTATAATACTATACTAGAAAATTATAAAGCACAAAACTATGTGAGGTTGGAAGGAGAAGAATATTTCTAAAATGATGGATCATGAAAGGCTTCTTGCAAGAAATGGCATTTTAAATATTCTCTAAAGAATAGGAAAGGATTCAATAGGAGAAGGGGAAAGGGAGTACATGCTACTATACAGAATGCTAAGCAAATAAATTGAGGTGGGAAAATACAATATACATTTGGGGCATCAAATCATCCAATTTAATTGAAGCATACAACCTAAGGAGGGAAAGAATATATGAGATAAGGCTAAAAACGTAATGGCACTGGGTCAAAAGAATGAAGAACTTTTATTCACTAGGTCTCTAAAAGAATAATGAGTAAATGTACTTCCTACCTCTTGGAAGAGTAATGATGGACTGGAGATCCAGAATGAGTAACAACTTTTTAGACACAGTTCACATATGAATTAAAACAAATATACTTATTTGTTATGAGGGGAGGACTTTTATTTTGTTTCATTTTTATGGAAGGGGGTAGTTGAGTAGTACTAGCAATGCAAAAAAAAAAAAAAAGAATGTAAATGAAACATTTAAAAAATATAGAGTAAACACTCAAGGAGGCGAGGGAGGCAAAGCCAAGAAGGAGGAAAAAACCCAGAAAGTTACCTGAGATGTCCCCAGTTTCCCTGGGAAACAAGGTTAAATCAAGCCTCTAAACAGATTCTGGAGTGACAGAACAAAAAGATGGAGTGAAACAATTTTCCAGGTTAAGAAAACTTAGATTATTAGTGGAGGGATAAAGAGGGGAGGTGAGAGAAAAACATGAAGTTTACTCTCATCACATTCCACTAAAGGAAGGAATAAAATGCACACTCATTTTGGTATGAAAACCTATCTCACAATACAGGAAAGTGGGGGATAAGGGGATAAGCAGGGTGGGGGGGATGATGGAAGGGAGGGCATGGGGAGGAGGGAACAATCTGAGGTCGACACTCATGGGGAGGGACAGGATCAAAAGACAGAGCAGAAGTAATGGGGGACAGGATAGGATGGAGGGAAATATAGTTAGTCTTATACAACACAACTATTATGGAAGTCATTTGCAAAACTACACAGATATGGCCTATATTGAATTGCTTGCCTTCCAAAGGGAAGGGGTGGGGAGGGAGGGAGGAAGAGAAGTTAGAACTCAAAGTTTTAGGAACAACTGTCGAGCACTGTTCTTGCTACTAGGAAACAAGAAATACAGGTTAAGGGGTATAGAAAGTTATTTGGCCCTACAGGACAAAAGAGAAGATGGAGACAAGGGCTGAGAGGGATGATAGAAGAGAGGGCAGATTGGTGATAGGGGCAATTAGAATGCTTGGTGTTTTGGGGTGGGGGGAGGGGACAAAAGGGGAGAAAATGTGGAACCCAAAATTTTGTGAAAATGAATGTTAAAAGTTAAATAAATAAATAATTTAAAAAAAAAAAAAAAGAAAACTTAGAAGGACTTCAGGAAAGGTCTGTCTCACTTGGGTAAAAGGTCAGTGCAAACAATGTCCAGGCAAGTAAGTGGGGGACTCTTTCCACAGCACAGATCAGTAACTGAGGCCCCTCAGTCCTGGCTCAGAAGACCAGTGGCACAGCAAGCTAACTCTGAGGCCTCCAGCCCCAGCAAAGAGGGGCACACTGCTAGCCCCAGAATCACTGGCAAACAGGTCACCCAACCCAGTGAGCAAGCTGCCAGCACCTGAGGCCCTAGAACAAAAAGCCAGTGACCAGGCCCCTTGCCCCAGCAAAGGAAGCTTGGGACTGTACTCTCTGTGCTCCAAGAGCAGAGTTCAACTTTAAAAGTCATGAAATAGATTTTGAAATGAGCAAAAACCAGAAAAGAGCACTGACCATAGAAAACTATTATGGCAACAGAAGAGATCAAAACACAAACTCAGAAAAGGACAACAATGTCAGAATGTCTACATTCAAAACCTCAAAGAGGGATATGAATTGGTCTTTAGCCCACAAAGCCTTCTTGGAAGAGATCAAAAAAGATTTTAAAAACCAATAGAGATATGAAAAAATGCTCTAAATCACTATTGATTAGACAGATGCAAATCAAAACAACTCTGAGGTACCACATCACACCTATCAGATTGGCTGACATGACAAAACAGGAAAATGATAAAGTTGGAGAAGATGTGGGCAAATTGGAATACTAACACATCATTGGTGGAGTTGTGAACTGATCCAGCCTTTCTGGAGAATAATTTGAAACTATGCCCAAAGGGCTATAAAAATTTGCATATCCTTTGACCCAGCATTATTACTTCTAGGACTGTATCCCAAAGAGATCATAAAAATGGGGAAAGGACCAACATGTACAATAATATTTATAGCAGTTCTTTTTGTGATGGCCAAGAATTGGAAATCAAAGAAATGCCCATCAATTGGGGAATGATTGAACAAGTTGTGGTATGGGAATGTAATGGAATACTATTGTGCTATAAGAAATGATAAGCAAGGGAACTTCAGAAAAAGGAAAGACTTGTATAAACTGATGCTGAATAAAATGAGCAGAAGTAGGAAAACATTATACCCAGTAACAGTCACAATGTGTGAGGACTGTTTCTGAAGACAGCCCTTCACAGTAATGCAAAGACTTAAAACATTTCCAAAGGACTCTTGATGCAAAATGCCATCCACATCCAAAGAAAGAACTATGGAGTCAGAGTGCAGAATGAAACATTTTTCTCTTGAGTTATGTTATGCTTTGGTTTGATTTTTCTCATGGTTTCTCCCATTCATTTTAATTCTTCTATGCAACATGATTAATGTGAAAATGTGTTTAATAAGAATGTATGTGTAGAACCTGTATAAGATTGCATACAGTCTTGGGGAAGAAGGTGGAGAAAACTTAAAACATATGGAAGTGATTTTTGAAAACTGAAAACAAATAAATTAATAAAAAAAGAGAAAAGATCAATAGAGAGAAGAAAAAATGGCAAAAGAAATGAGAGTTATGCAAGAGAGGATCAAGAAGAACAAAAAATGTCTGAAAAAAAATTCCTTAAAAAATACACTTGGCCAAATGGAAAAGGAGGTACAAAAGCTAACTGAAGAAAATAATTCCTTAAAAATTAGAATTGGGCAATGACTCTATGGTCTCAGTCTAACAAAATCAAAATCAAAAGAATGAAAAAATAGAAGAAAATGTAAAATACTTCATTGGAAAAACAACTGACCTGGAAAATAGATCCAGGGGAGATATTTAAGAGTTATTGTACTGCCTGAAAGCCATGATCAACAGCATCTTTCATGAAGTTATCAAGGAAAATTGCCCTGAGGTCCTAGAATCAGAGGGTAAAGTAGTAATTGAAACAATCCTCTAATCATCTCCTGAAAGTGATCCCAAAATGATAACTCCAAGAAATATTGTAGCCGAATTCCAGAATTATCAGATTAAGGAGAAAATATTGCAAGCAGTCAGAAGGAAACAACTCAAGTATCAAGGAGCCAGAGTCAGTATTACATAGGACTTAGAAGCTTCTACATGAAAGTATCAGAGGGTTCAGAATACGATATTCTAGAAGGCAAAGGAACTTGGTTTACAACCAAGAATCAACTACCCTGCAAAACTGAGCATAATATTTCAGGGGAAAAGATGGACATTCAATGAAATAGGGGATTTTCAAACTTTCCTGATGAAAAAACCAGAGCTGAATAGAAATTTTGATCTTCAAATACAAGACTCAAGAGAAACTTAAAAAGATAAACAGGACAGCTCATTTCTGGGGGCAAAGAATTAGAAATTGAAGGAATGCCCATAAAGTGGAGAATGGCTGAATAAGTTGTGGTGTGTGATTATGATGGAATACTATTGTACTATAAGAAATGATGAGCAGGATGCTCTCAGAAAAACCTGGAAAGACTGGCATGAGCTGACAAAAAGTGAAATGTACTGTGTAGAAAAGTAACAGCAATATTTTAAGACAGAAATGGGAGGGGATGAGCATTGTTTTAACCTTACTCTCAACATATTTGGCTCAAAAAGGGAATAACATACACAGTCAGGTGGATATAAAAATTTATCTTACCATGTAGGGAGGTAGGAGGGGAAAAGGAGACAGACCCAATAATATGATTTCTAGGGCTGTGTCTCAAAGAGATCATAAAAATGAGAAAAGGACCCATATGTACAAAAATATTTGTATAAACTCTTTTTGTAGTTGTCTAAGAACTGGAAATTGAAGGGATGCCCATCAATTGGGAAATGGCAGAACAAGGTGTGGAATATGAATATAATGCAACACTTGTGCTATAAGGAATTTCAGAAAAACCTTGAAAGACTTACATGAACTGAAGATGAGTTTAAATCTAACTGTAAAATAAACAAGAAAGAAGTTAAGGAGATGAATAGTTTTAGAAAAGTTAGATATGATAGACCTCTGGAGAAAACTGAATTGGGACAGAAAGGAATACACCTTTTTCTAAGCAATACATAGCACCTACACAAAAATTGACCATGTATTAGGGCATGAAAACCTCACAATCAAATGCAGAAAGGCAAAAATATTAAATGCATCCTTTTCAGATCATAATGCAATAAAAAATCATGTATAATAAAAATCATGTATAATAAAATAATAAAATAAATAATCTTTACATGTATGTAAAAATAGGTGAAAGATTCATTGGAAACTAAATAACTTAATCCTCAAGAATGAGTCAAGCAATAAATCATAGAAACAATCAATAATCTCATGAAAGAGAACAGCCATAATGAGACAACATAACAAAATGTATGGGATGCAGCCAAAGCAGTATTTAGGGGAAATTTAACATCTCTAAATGCTTGTATAAGTAAAATATAGAAAGAGAAGATCAATTGGGCATTCAACTAAAAAAGCTAGAAAAAAGAATAAGTGAAAAATCCCCAATTAAATACCAAATTAGAAATTGTGAAAATCAAAGGAAAGATAAATAAAATTGAAAGTAAGAAAGCTATTAAGCTAATAAATAAGACTGAGAGCCAGTTTTGTGAAAAAAAGCACAATAAAATAAATAAGCCTTTGATTAATTTGATTTAAAAAAGAAAACTAAATTACCAGTATCAAAAATGAAAAAGGCAAATTCATCACCAATGAAGAGGAAATTAAAGCAATAATTAGAAACTATTTTGCCCAACTGTATGCCAATAAATTTGACAATCTAAGTGAAATGGATGAATATTTACAAAAATATGTATTGCCTGGATTAACAGAAGAGAAAATAAAATATTTAAATAACTCCATATCAGAAAAAGAAATTGAACAAGCCACCAATGTACTCCCTAAGAAAAAATCTTCAGGGTCAGATGGATTTAAAAGTGAATTCTACCAAACATTTAAAGAACAGTTAATTCCAATACTATAAAATCTATTTGGAAAAATAGGTGAAGAAGAAGTCCTACCATATTCCTTTATAACACAAATATGATACTGATACCTAAACCAGAGGAGGAAAATTATAGACCAAATTCCCTAGTGAATATTTCCACAAAGTTTTAAATAAAATAGTAGCAAAGAGATTGCTGAAATTTATCATGAGAATAATACAGGAAGACCGTGGAATTCACACCAGGAATTCAGGGCTGGTTCAATATTAGGAAAACTATCAGCATAATTGACCATATCAATAACAAAACTAACAGAAATCATATGATTATCTCACTAGATGCAGAAAAAGCTTTGACAAAACAGAGCGCCCATTTCCTATTAAAAACACTAAAGAGCATAGGAATAAATAGAGCTTTCCTTAAAATGATAAATAGTATCTATCTAAAACCATCAGTAAGCATTGTATGTAATGGGAATAAGCTAGATACTTTCCTATTAAGATCAGGGTGAAACAAGGATGCTAATTATTTAGACTATCATTAAATATTGTACTGAAAATGTTAGCTATAGCAATAAGAGAAGAAGAAGAAAAAGAAGAAGATGATAAAGAAGAAATTGAAAGAATTAGAATAGGCAATGAGGAAACAAAACTATCACCCTTTGCAGATGTGATGATATACTTAGAGAATCCTAGAGAACCAACGAAAATCTATTTGAGATAATTAACAACTTTAGCAAGTTGTGAGATAAAAAAATAAACCCACATAAATCATCAGCATTTCTACATATTGCCAACAAAGTCGAGCATCAAGAGATAGAGAATTCCATTTACAATAACTATAGACAATATAAAATATTTGGAAGTCTACCTGCCAGACAAACCCAGGAACTATATGAACATAATTACAAAACATTTAATACAAATAAAGTCAGATCTAAACAACTAGTAAAATCTCAATTCTTCATGGGTATAATATAATAAAAATGACAATTCTATCTAAATTAATTTACTTATTCAGTGTCATGCCAATCAAACTACCAAAACGATTTATAGAGCTAGAAAAAATAATAAAATTCATCTGGAAGAACAAGAGATTAAGAATATCAAATCAATTTATAAAAAAAATTCAGAGGAAGGTGGCCTAGCTATACTAGATCTAAAACTATATTATAAAATGACAATCATCAGAACTATTTGGTACTGGCTAACAAACAGAGTGGTGAATCAGTGGAATAGGTTAGGTATACAAGACAGAGTAAATAACTATAGTAATCTACTGTTTGATAAACCCAAAGACTCCAGCTTCTGGGATAAAAACTCACTGTTTGGCAAAAACTGCAGGGAAAACTGGAAAATAGGCATAGACCAACATCTCACGCCATATTACAAGATAAAGTCAAAATGGGTACATGATTTAGACATTAAGAGTGATACCATAAGCAAATTAGGAGAGCAAAGAATAGTTTACCAGTCAGATTTATGGAGAAGGGAAGAATTCATGAATAAACAAGAGATAGAAAACATTATGAAATACAAAATAAATAATTTTCATTACATTAAACAGGTTTTCCACAAACAAAAGCAATGCAACCAAGATTAAAAGGAAAGCAGAAACAATTTTTATAGGTAATGTTTCTTATAAAGGCCTCATTTCTAAAATATAGAGAAAACTGAGTCAAATTTATAAGAATGCAAGTCATTCCCCAAATGATAAATGGTCAAAGGATATAAACAGGAAGTTTTCAGATCAAGAAATTAAAGCTATCTATAGTCATATGAAAATATTCTCTAAATTACTACTGATGAGAAAGATGCAAATTAAAACAACTCTAAGGCACCCCATTACACCTATCAGACTGGCCAATATGACAGAAAAGGAAAATGATAAATGTTGGAAAAGATGTGGGAAAAGAAGAACACTAATGCATTGTTGGTGGAGTTATGAACTGATCCAACCATTCTAGAGAGCAATTTGGAACTATGCCCCAAGAGTTATGAAATTGTGCACACCCTTTGATCCAGGATACCACTACTAGGTTGGTATCCCAAAGAGATCATTAAAAAGGGAAAAGGGACCCAGGCGGAGCCAAGATGGTGGAGTAGAAAGACACACATACTCTAGCTCCGAACCCACAGCCCATAAAATATCTGTAAAAAAGAACTCCCAACAAATTTGAGAGCAGCAGAAGCCACAGAACAACAGAGCAGAGGAGATTTCTGTTCCAGAGGGACCTGAAAACCTGACGCGAAAAGTCCGTCACGCCCCAGACCTGGAGCCGAGCCGAGCCCAGCCCTGCCTTGGCCACACAGCACCGAGAGGAGCAGATCCAAGCAGGCTTCAGGGACTGAATCTCCAGAGGCTGTGCAGGTCCCTCCACCCACGGGCCCCAAAGGTTGGTGAGAGGATCTTCTCGGCTTGCTGAGACAGGAGTGGGGTCCCCCCATAACTCAGGCCCACTCAGGAGGCAGCAGCGGAGGCAGGAGCCGACCAGGGCTCCCCAAGCAGGCAGGAGCCCAGATCCATTGTTGAAGGTCTCTGCATAAACCCCCTGAGGGAACTGAGCCTGTGAGGCGGCCCTGCCCCCACCTGAGCACTGAACTTAATCTCACACTGAATAGCAGCCCTGCCCCCACCAAAAGCCCTGAGGCTGGGAAGCAGACCCCAAGAGCTGGCTGGGAGGATCTGGAGGCCAAGTGGGTGTGAAGAGGACGCTCAGAAGTCAAATCACTGGCTGGGAAAATGCTGAGAAAAGGGAAAAAAATATAAGACTATAGAAGATTACTTTCTTGGTGAACAGGTATTTCCTCCCTTCCTTTCTTATGAGGAAGAACAATGCTTACCATCAGGGAAAGACACAGAAGTCAAGGCTTCTGTATCCCAGCCCACCCAATGGGCTCAGGCCATGGAAGAGCTCAAAAAGGATTTTGAAAATCAAGTTAGAGAGGTGGAGGAAAAACTGGGAAGAGAAATGAGAGAGATGCAGGTAAAGCATGAAAAGCAGGTCCACACCCTGCTAAAGGAGGCCCAAAAAAATGCTGAAGAAAATAATACCTTGAAAAATAGGCTAACTCAACTGGCAAAAGAGGTTCAAAAAGCCAATGAGGAGAAGAATGCTTTCAAAAGCAGAATTAGCCAAATGGAAAAGGAGATTCAAAAGCTCACTGAAGAAAATAGTTCTTTCAAAATTAGAATGGAACAGTGGAGGCCAATGACTTTATGAGAAACCAGGAAATCACAAAACAAAACCAAAAGAATGAAAAAATGGAAGATAATGTGAAATATCTCATTGGAAAAACAACTGACCTGGAAAATAGATCCAGGAGAGACAATTTAAAAATTATGGGCCTACCTGAAAGCCATAATCAAAAAAAGAGCCTAGACATCATCTTTCATGAAATTATCAAGGAAAACTGCCCTGAGATTTTAGAACCAGAGGGCAAAATAAGTATTCAAGGAATCCACAGAACACCTCCTGAAAGAGATCCAAAAAGAGAAACTCCTAGGAACATTGTGGCCAAATTCCAGAGTTCCCAGGTCAAGGAGAAAATATTGCAAGCAGCTAGAAAGAAACAATTCAAGTATTGTGGAAATACAATCAGGATAACACAAGATCTAGCAGCTTCTACATTAAGGGATCGAAGGGCATGGAATAGGATATTCCAGAAGTCAAAGGAACTAGGACTAAAACCAAGAATCACCTACCCAGCAAAACTGAGTATAATACTTAAGGGGAAAAATTGGTCTTTCAATGAAATAGAGGACTTTCAAGCATTCTTGATGAAAAGACCAGAGCTGAAAAGAAAATTTGACTTTCAAACACAAGAATGAAGAAAAGCATGAAAAGGTAAACAGCAAAGAGAAGTCATAAGGGCCTTACTAAAGTTGAACTGTTTACATTCCTACATGGAAAGATAATATTTGTAACTCTTGAAACTTTTCAGTATCTGGGTACTGGGTGGGATTACACACACACACATGCACACGCACACACGTACATAGAGACAGAGTGCACAGAGTGAATTGAAGAGGATGGGATCATATCTTAAAAAAATGAAATCAAGCAGTGAGAGAGAAATATATTGGGAGGAGAAAGGGAGAAATGGAATGGGGCAAATTATCTCTCATAAAAGAAGCAAGCAAAAGACTTTTTAGTGGAGAGAAAAAGAGGGGAGATGAGAGAAAAACATGAAGTTTACTCTCATCACATTCCACTAAAGGAAGGAATAAAATGCACACTCATTTTGGTATGAAAACCTATCTTACAATACAGGAAAGTGGGGGATAAGAGGATAAGCAGGGTGGGGGGGATGATGGAAGGGAGGGCATGGGGAGGAGGGAGCAATTTGAGGTCAACACTCATGGGGAGGGACAGGATCAAAAGAGAGAATAGAAGTAATGGGGGACAGGATAGGATGGAGGGAAATATAGTTAGTCTTATACAACACAACTATTATGGAAGTCATTTGCAAAACTACACAGATATAGCCTATATTGAATTGCTTGCCTTCCAAAGGGAAGGGGTGGGGAGGGAGGGAGGAAGAGAAGTTGGAACTCAAAGTTTTAGGAACAACTGTCGAGCACTGTTCTTGCTACTAGGAAACAAGAAATACAGTTTAAGGGGTATAGAAAGTTATTTGGCCCTACAGGACAAAAGAGAAGATGGAGACAAGGGCTGAGAGGGATGATAGAAGAGAGGGCAGATTGGTGATAGGGGCAATTAGAATGCTTGGTGTTTTGGGGTGGGGGGAGGGGACAAAAGGGGAGAAAATTTGGAACCCAAAATTTTGTGAAAATGAATGTTAAAAGTTAAATAAAACATAAACAAATAAAAAAAAGGGAAAAGGACCAACATATATAAAAATATTTATATGAGCTCTTTTTGTGGTGACCAAGAACTGGAAATTGAAAGAATGTCCATCAATTGGGAAATGGCTGAACAAGATGTGGAATATGAATGTAATGGGATACTACTGTGCTATAAGGAATAATAGGTAGGCAGATTACAGAAAAACCTGGAAAGACTTACATGAGCTGATGCTGAGTGAAATGAGTAGAACCAGGAGAACATTGTACGCAGGAACAGTAACATTATACAATGATCAACTAAGATAGGCTTAGTGATTCTCAGCAATACGATGATCCAAGGTATTTCCAAAAGACTCAAGATAGAAAATGCTATCCACATCCAGAAAAAGAACTATGGAGTCTGAATGCTGATCAAAGCAGACTATTTTCTCTTTTTTGTTTTTTTGTTTCTCATGGTTTTTCCCTTTTGTTCTGATTCTTCTTTCACATGACTAATGTGAAAATATGTTTAACTTGATTGTACATGTATAGCCTGTATCAGATTGCTTGCTGTCTTGGGGAAGGAGGAGGGGAAGAGAGAGATAAATTCGGAACTCAAAATCTTATAAAAATGAATGTTGAAAATTATTTTTACATGTAATTGGAAAAAATACTATTAAGTGGAAAAAATAAAAGAAAAAAATACAGAGTAAACAGCAGAAGGAGGTTCAAAAAGAAGCCTAGACAAATAAGTAATATGTAATTATTACATTAAATTTAAAAATTAAAAGCCATGAATATTTAATTTTAACTATACAAATTTAATATATACTTAAAGCTATACATATACACATTCATATCCATACTTTTTAATTTGTTCTTTGTATATTAAAATATTCTTGTTAGTTAAATTTGTAGTTTTCAAAAGTTTTAAAAAATGGGTTGTTTTGAATATGGAACATCACTTCTCATTTCTGGAAAATAATGGAAGGTCTTCTCCTGTATCTCAAGGAATTAAAGAATGACAGAGCTGGAAGGGACTTTATCAGTCACATGGCCCAACCCCCTAATCATATATTTCATGGAAGTGAAAACCAGAGAGATGCCCCAAGACTGAATTGGTATTAAAACCCCTAGTTGAATTTAAGTTTCTCCCATTTAGAACATAGGCTCCTTGTGGGCACAGACTGTTTCATTTTTGTTTTTGTATGCCTGGGATCTAGTACAGTGTCTTGCACAGAGTTGGTGTTTAATAAACCTTAATTGATGTGACCCCTGTCCCAAAGTCCATTAGTATGGGACTCTCTCCTTACTGACAGAGGTGAGTGCCCTGCACTGTGTGAGGTGTGGGGCACAGATGGCAAGAAACAGAAGCTTCAGTTCTCAGCAGTTCTCCTTTGGTATTCTTCAAGCACCAGTGCCCTATGGGGACTCATCAAGCCTTGGGTCTTCTTTGCAGCTCTTCAAGATTTGAGTCACTTCTGGTGTTTCTGGCTTCCAGCTTCAAAAGCAAGGATGGAAGAGGCTAACTGCACTTCAGGTTGCTGAAGGAAATGACTCTTGGAAGACTTGAGAGGTGCTGACAGTATCCATTATGTTCCCTATTCCTAACTGTAGTAGAGACTTTGGGGAGTTTCCTCTGTGGTAAGATCCAAGATACTCTCTCGGCTAAGTTTAATTAGCTTGCTCCAAATGGAAATCTCCTTCATTCTGTCGTATATTTTCCTATGCATACCTCCTCTGATTTTTGTTTTGCTATTATTTGGATAAGTGGGTATCTCTGCTATTCTCTACATGTGTTCATTTGGGAAAGTGGTCAAGTCTTGGACATAGAGCTTGGGGGTCTTCCTTCTCCACAATTATAATGATGAAACAGTAAGAAATTAGATGCAACTTGATCATATTCCCTAGATGAACTACGATTAAGGGAGCAATTCTAGCCCAGTATTCTATCTGTCTTAAGAGAGCAGAATGGTGAGGTGGAGCTAACATGGTAGAGGAGAAAGATGGACCTATAAAAGCTCTCCCCCATAGCCCATAAAATACCTGTAAAAAATGGCTATAAACAAATTCTAGAGCAGTAGAAGCCACAAAATGACAGAGTGAAAGAGATTTCCAGCTATAGACTATGGGAAATATAAAAAACAAAGAAACTTTAGAAGGCTACTTTCTTGGTGAACAGATATTGTCTTCCATCCTTTCAGATGAGGAAGAACAATGCATACCAACAGAGGAAGTCAAGGCTTCTGCATCCAAAACTTCTAAAATAAATATGCAATGGTCTCAGATCATGGAAGAGCTCAAAAAGGATTTTGAAAATCAAGTAAGAGAGGTGGAGGAAAAATTAGGAAGAGTAATGAGAGCAATGCAAGAAAATCATGAAAAGCAAGTCAAGAGTTTGCTAGAGGAGACCTCCCCAAAATGCTGAAGAAAATAGCACCTTTAAAAATAGGCTAACCCAATTGGAAAAAGAAGTCCAAAAAGCCAACGAAGAGAAGAATGCTTTAAAAAGCAGAATTAGCCAAATGGAAAAAGAGGTTCAAAAGAGCACTGAAGAAAATAGTTTTTTAAAAATTAGAATGGAGCAGATGAAGCTAGTGACTTTATGAGAAACCAAGAAACTACAAATAAAACCAAAAGAATGAAAAAATAGAGGATAATGTGAAATATCTCCTTGGAAAAACAACTGACCTGGAAAATAGATCCAGAAGAGACAATTTAAAAATTATGAGACTACCTGAAAGTCATGATCAAAATAAAGAGCCAAAACATCATCTCTCATGAAATTATCAAGGAAAACTGCCCTAATATTCTAGAACCAGAGGGCAAAATAAATATTGAAAGAATCCACTGATCACCTCCTGAAAGAGATCCAAAAAGAGAATCTCCCAAGGATATTGTAGCCAAATTTCAGAATTCCAAGGTCAAAGAGAAAATATTGCAAGCAGCAAGAAAGAAATAATTTGAGTGTTGTAGAAATAAAACCAGGATAACACAAGATCTAGCAACTTCTACATTAAGGGATTGAAGGGCTTGGAATATGATTTTCTAGAAGTCAAAGGAACCAAGAATCACCTACCCAGCAAAACTGAGTATAATACTTCAGGGGAAAAAAATGGTCATTCAATGAAATAAAGCACTTTCATACATTCTTGAAGAAAAAGCCAGAGCTGAATAGAAAATTTGACTTTCAAAGTCAAGAATCAAGAGAAGTACAAAAAGGTAAACAGGAAAGAGAAATCATAAGGGACTTACTAAAGTTGAACTGTTTACATTCCTACATTGAAAGATTATATTTGTAACTCTTGAAACTTTTCTCAGTATTTGGGTAGTTGGAGGGATAATACACATACACACACACACACATATAGACAGAGATCACAGGGTGAGTTGTATAGGAAGGGATGATATCTAAAAAATGAAATTAAGGGGTGAGAGAGGAATATATTGGGAGGAGAAAGGGAAAAATGGAATGGAGCAAATTTTCTCATAAAAAAGGCAGGAAAAAGCTTTTCCAATAGAAGGGAAAAGGGGGAGGTGATAGGAAAAAAGTGAAGCTTACTCTCATCACATTTGGCTGAAGGAAAGAATAACATGCTCACTCAATTTGGTATGAAAATCCATCTTACAGTACAGGAAAGTAGAGAAGAAAGTGATAAGTGGAGTGGGGGGATGATAGAAGGGAAGACACAAGGGAGGAGGGAGTAATTAGAAGTAAACACTTTTGGGGAGGGACAAGGTCAAATGAGAGAATAGAATAAATGGGGGGCAGGATAGGATGAAGGGAAACATAGTTTTTCTTACACAACATGACTATTATGGAAGTCTTTTGCAAAAGTACTCATATATAGCCTATATTTAATTGCTTGCCTTCTCAGTGGGGATGGGTGGGGAGGCAGGAAGGAAGAGAAGTTGGAACTCAAAGTCTTAGTAAAGAATGTTGAGAATTGCTTTTGCATACAACTGGGAAATAAGAAATACAGTTAATGGGGTATAGAACTCTATTTTGCCCTACAAGAAAAGAGAGAAGATGGGGATAAGGGAAGGGAGGGGTGTGATAGAAGGGAGTGTAGATTGGGGGAAGGGGTAATCAGAATGCATGGCATTTTGGGGTGGGGGAGGGAAGAGATGGGGAGAAAATTTGAAACTCAAAATTTTGTAGAAATGAATGTCGAAAACTAAAAATAAATAAGTAAACACTTTTTTAAAAGAGAGAGCAAAATGGACTCTGGCCCCAACTTTCTATTTCTCCTAGCAGGAATGAAAATCTCTTCTGGAGAAGTGTAGGGGTGAAGAGGCTAGAGATGTCCATTCTAGCTCTCTTTGAGGCACACAATGACAAACTTTGTAACACATAATTGACTCACAGATGGGTCTTGCCATACATGGGGCCCTTCATTATGTATGTGGGACCCACTCTTCTTACATGGAACTGAATAAAACTGAACCAAAAATATTAAAATGTCAGTAAGAACAGAAGAATGATCAATTTTTACAAACATCTCTTTTCCTAATGACTTCATAGAAAACCAAATTTACATATAGCCCTTTCAAAATGTGGGATAGCCATAGCAATTGGAAGCCCCTTATTATCTTACGTTACAGACAGAGTTAAGTCAATTTGGGGAACCATTTCAGAACTGCCTGTTTTTTCCCAAATTAAAACTTGAAACTTTTAAGAGAGTTTCAAGAAAATGTATGTACATATTCCTCCAGTCTCTTCAAAGAACCAGCAGTTTCTCATAGAAGATAGTCAATGCAAAAGTACTGTAATTAGAAGAAAAAATATTTTTCCCTTTAGTTGGTAAATTTCTTGTATTTTTCCTTCAGCTTTCCCTGGATTAACATCAGGTATTGCTAGAAAGGAATGCAAGGTTCTTACTCCTGCCCTGGTAACTTGTCTTGCCTTGATCTTTAATGAATGGGTGGGACAAGGTTCCCTTTGTGATCTGAATCATGAATGTAAAGGATCTGTGATCTTGCCAGCCAGGCACTCCCCTGGGAACAATCAGTTTATTACTTAGTAAATAAATTCTAGGGAGTTGCCTAAGGCACCTAGATGTTAAGTGACTTTCTCAGTAATATATACCTAATGTGTCAGAGATAATATTTGAAACCAAGTATTCCTGACTCCTGTATAACCCCAAATGTTATCCATGTGCCACGCTGCCTGTAGTAATTTGAATTACACAATATTAGATCTAGAAGGCCATTAGAAAACAACTTGTCCATTCCCTTCATTTTACAAATAAGGACAATGAGACCCAGAAAGAGGAAAACCATATTTGAGTTTATCCAACTAGCTATTTGGTACAGACAAAGCTTATTTTACATATCTGGAAATGAAGAGAGCTCATTTTCATGGATACAAATATATTCCAGAGGCTAATGGTATTTCCCACCCATCTGATCATGCCCCTCACTAAAGCAGCCATACCTGTAGTAAAAGAATGGAGATCAAACTCCAAGATGGAGATCAGACCAAATTGGGGATCAGCCTCCAAGATCCCTTCAAGTTCCAGAGCCATTATCCTTCCAATGGTCACCAGCCAAGTCATCCCTAGATTATGTCCTGGAGTCCGTTCTTTGATATATCTATCCATGTTTCAGGAACTAAGGGACTAGGCAGTGAGTGAGGGGGCAGTTATTGAGGCAGGAGGTAACACTGCCAGGAGATGTCTAAAACAGCCTAAGGTCCTCATAGACAAGATCATGTGAGGGAAGCACAGCTCTCCCTCACTCAAAACAAAGTCAAGTGCAAGTCATGTCATCATTTTTCTGATGGCATGGTCTTCTTTGGCAATGAAGGAGGAACATAACATCTATGAATAGACACAGCTGCCTGAATGGAAACCTAGCTAGCTGGGTAACTCAGCTCCTCCTCTCCTGTCTGTTTCCCCCTCCCCTTCTTTCTCCTCTCCAAAGGAAGGTAAATTTGGATGGCCAGAAGATGCCTAGTTAACTTGGGTTTTACTGGCTAGTTTCCTTCACTTCTCTTCCTTTCCTTTCCCTTCCTTTCCTTTCTCAAAACCTTAAACCTACCACATTCTGAAGCTCACACATTGGAGGACACTAAGCCCCTGCCTAAGGGCTCTCTTCTGGACCCTCCTGACTTAAGAGTGATTATCAATAGTAATTGTTGCTGTTTCCCTCCCAGTCTGATGTCATTTTGTATTTTTTCTTTCTATGTTTTATTAATGGACTCCTGTATAAACCTAAATGTTATTCATGTGCCACTCTGCCTCTACTAATTTGAATTACACAATATTAGATCTAGAAGGCCATTAGAAAACATCTTGTCCATTCCCTTCATTTTGGCCTAAAAGGGCCAAGGTCTCCCATTACATCCTGGGCCATCTCCAGTCATTTTGATGAATATCTTGTCATTGGATTCAGATGACTCTGGAAGAGAAGTGAGGCTGGTGACCTGCACAGCCCTCCCTCACTCAAAACAAAGTCAAGTGCAAGTCATGTCATCATTTCTCTGATGGCACGATCTTCTTTGGCAATGAAGGATGAACACAACAACAACAAGATAAGATCATGGAGCTAGAAGAGATCCTAGCGGTCACCTCGCCCAACCTCCTTCATTTTACACATAGATCCCTTTTTACCTAGGAGGATTTGACAATCCTCTGAAGTGCAGCCTTGGTGTGCTGCAAGCTGTACTCATGAGGAAGACCATTCAAAAGTGAGAAGAGAAAAGAAGGCAAATGTGGAAAGATGGAGCAAGGAGAAGAAGGAGGGCACAGACATTAAATGACTATTAGTAAGCATCCCCATAGTCACAGGCATGTGGGAAAAGCCATCTCCTCAACATAATCACTTGATTCCCAATGGCTACAATCCCTGAGACTGCTAAGAGCAGACTTCTTTATTTAATAGTATTTTATGTTTTCCAATTACATGTAAAGACAATTTTCAACCTTCACTTTTTTTTTTATTTAACTTTTAACATTTATTTTCACAAAATTTTGGGTTACAAATTTTCTCCCCTTTTCTCCCCTCCCCCCCCAAACCCAAGCATTCTAGTTGCCCCTGTGACCAATCTGCTCTCTCCTCTATCCTCCCTCCATGCCCTTGTCTCCGTCTTCTCTTTTGTCCTATAGGGCCAGATAGCTTTCTTAACCCCTTAACCTGTATTTCTTATTTCCCAGTGGTAAGAACATTACATTTGATCCTAACACTTTGAGTTCCAATTTCTTTAGCTCCCTCCCTCTCCACCCCTTCCCCTTGGAAGACAAGCAATTCAATATAGGCCAAATCTGTGTAGTTTTGCAAATGATTTCCATACTAGTTGTGTTGTATAGGACTAACTATATTTCCCTCCATCCTATCCTGTCCCCCATTACTTCTATTCTCTTATGATCCTTTCCCTCCCCATGAGTGTCGACCTCAGATTGCATTCTCCTCCCCATGCCCTCCCCTTCATCCTCCCCCCCACCCTGCTTGTGCTCCTGTCCCCCACTCTCCTGTATTATGAGATAGGTTTTCCTATCAAAATGAGTGTGCATTTTATTCTTTCCTTTAGTGGAATGTGATGAGAGTAGACCTCATGTTTTTCTCTTGCCTCCCCTCTTTATCCCTCCACTAATAAGTCTTTTGCTTGCCTCTTTTATGAGAGATAATTTGCCCCATTCAACTTCTCCCTTTCTCCTCCCAATATTTCTCTCTCACTGCTTGATTTCATTTTTTTTTTTTAAGATATGATCCCATCCTCTTCAATTCACTCTGTGCACTCTGTCTCTATGTATGTGTGCGTGTGTGCATGTGTGTGTATGTACTCCCACCCAGTACCCAGATACTGAAATGTTTCAAGAGTTACAAATATTGTCTTTCCATGTAGGAATATAAACAGTTCAACTTTAGTAAGTCCCTTATGACTTCTCTTTGCTGTTCACCTTTTCATGGTTCTCTTCATTCTTGTGTTAGAAAGTCAAATTTTCTTTCTAGCTCTGGTCTTTTCATCAAGAAAATTTGAAAATCCTCTATTTCATTGAAAGACCATTTTTTCTCCTGAAGTATTATACTCAGTTTTGCTGGGTAGGTGATTCTTGGTTTTAGTCCTAGTTCCTTTGACTTCTGGAATATCCTATTCCATGCCCTTCGATCCCTTAATGTAGAGGGTGCTAGATCTTGTGTTATCCTGATTGTATTTCCACAATACTTGAATTGTTTCTTTCTAGCTGCTTGCAATATTTTCTCTTTCACCTGGGAGTTCTGGAATTTGGCCACAATGTTCCTAGGAGTTTCTCATTTTGGATCTCTTTCATGTGGTGTTCTGTGGATTCCTTGAATATTTATTTTGCCCTCTGGTTCTAAAATCTCAGGGCAGTTTTCCTTGATAATTTCATGGAAGATGATGTCTAGGCTCTTCTTTTGATCATGGTTTTCAGGTAGTCCCAGAATTTTTACATTGTCTCTCCTGAATCTATTTTCCAGGTCAGTTGTTTTTCCAATAAGATATTTCACATTATCTTCCATTTTTCGAATCTTCTCGCTATGTTCTGTGATATCTGCCTTTCTCATAAAGTCCTTAGCGTCCATCTGTGCCATTCCAGTTTTGAAAGATCTATTTTCTTCAGTAAGCTTTTGAATCTCCTTTTCCATTTGGCTAATTCTGCTTTTGAAAGCATTCTTCTCCTCATTGGCCTTTTGAACCTCTTTTGCCAATTGAGTTAGGCTAGTTTTCAAGGTGTTAATTTCTTCAACATTTTTTTGGTTCTCCTTTAGCAGGGAGCTGATCTGCTTTTCATGCTTCTCTTTCATCCCTCTCATTTCTCTTCCCAGTTTTTCCTCCACCTCTCTAACTTGATTTTCAAAATTCTTTTTGAGCTCTTCCATGGCCTGAGCCCATTGGGTGGGCTGGGGCACAGAATCCTTGATTTCTGTGTCTTTGCCTGATGGTAAGCATTGTTCTTCCTCATCAGAAAGGAAGGGAGGAAGTGTCTTTTCTCCGAGAAAGTACCCTTCAATAGTTTTATTTCTTTTCCCTTTTCTGGGCATTCTCCCCAGCCAGTGGCTTGACCTCTGAATATTCTCCTCCCACCCACCTCACCTCCTGATCCTCCCAGCTAGCATTTGGGGACTGAGATTCAAATGCTGCTTCCCACCTTAGGGCTTTTGGCGGGGGCAGGACTGCTATTCAGTGTGAGAATTAAGTTCAGATGGTCAGGTTGGGGCAGGGCTGCCTCTCAGGCACAGTTCCCTCAGGGGGTTTATGCACAGACCTTCCACAATGGATCCAGGCTCCTGCCTGCTTGGGGAGCCCCTGTCTGCAGCCGCCTCTCAGCTTCTATCTCCCGGGGGGGGGGGGGCCGAGCCATGGGGGCACCCCACTCCCCTCTCAACCCACCAAAGAGACTCTCTCACCGACCCTCGTCACCTGTGGGTGGGGGGGGCTTGTGCGGCTGCTGGAGATCCCGTCCCTGAAGCCTGCTCGGATCTGTACCTCTCGGAGCCCTGGCCGCCGCAGGTCTGGGCTGGGCTCTGTGTCTGCAGCGTGACGGACCTTCTGTGAGAGGTTTGCAGGTCCCTCTGTGGGTGGAGGGACCCATGTGGCCACAGGATATCCCGTCTCCGTAGCCCGCTCGGATCTTTTCCTCATGGTGTCGCGCCCGCTGCAGGGCTGCACTCAGCTCCCAGTCCCGGCGCCCAGTCCACAGTGCGAAGGACCCCTCCGCGAGAGGTTTGCAGGTCTCTCCGGAACAGAAATCTCCCTCGCTCCAATATTCCGTGGCCTCTGGGTGCAGAATTCACCATGAGTTGGTCCCCTCTAGCCGTTCTGTGGGTTGTGGGTTCGGAGCTATGTGTATGTACGTCTTTCTACTCCGCCATCTTGGCTCCGCCCCCTTCAACCTTCACTTTTGAAAGGTTTTGAGTTCAAAATTTTTCTCCATCCCTTCCTTCTCCCCTCCCCAAGAAGGTAAGCTATCTGATATAGGTTATACATGTGAAATCATGTAAAACATATTTCCACATTAGTTATTTTGTGAAAGAAGAACCCAAACAAAAGGGGAAAAAATGAAAAAAACAAAGTGAAAATAGTGTGCTTCAATCTGTGTTTAGACTTCAACAATTCTTTCTTTGGATGTGGATAGCATCATGAATCTGTTGGAGTTGTCTTGGATCATTATATTGCTGAGAAGTGCTAAGTCTGTCATAGTTGATCATCACATGTTGCTGTTACTGTGCACAATGTTCTCCTGGTTCTGCTCACTTCACTCAGCATCAGTTAAGAGCAGACTTGAGTGAGATCATTTTCCCTTTGATTTAGATGGAATTTCATCTGTATTCTGAATAAAAGGGCCTCTGACTCTTATGGGTCCATTTGCCTAACCTAAAGTGTATAACTTCCTTTATTATTGTTTTACTGTTTGCCTCAGTCAATGTGTTTGCTTGCTATCCATAACTATCTATTTTTGTAATAAGTCTTAGCCAAGATTAAGCTAATCTATCCTCCAGGCATATATAGGCTCTCACCTGTAATGACTTTTATCCTGCACCTCAAAAGTGTATCTTTCCCTGACCAAAAAAATGTCAATATGTAATAGATGTAATTCTAACCCTAATAACCTTCTTGAAGATAGGATAGTGAAGGAGTCATCAATCAACCTGTCACAACCATTCTCTTCTCTCCACAAAGATGTAAATCTCAGTTTCTCTTGGAGCTGCGAAGTAGGGCATTCCAAATCACATCTATCTAAATAAATCTCTGAAACATATGGGCTGCCAATGTCCCTATGATGCAAGTCTTCTTACGTATGGATGAATACAATCAATCCCAACTAATTAAGGCAAAAATTATCCTTCTCCCCTTACATATATGAATTCAATGCACATAGTTTTCAAATTTCATAGTACCTATTTTGTAAATTCTTTTCCCCTTCAAGGCTGTGCTTTTCTGATCTAAAGGAGTTCATTTAAGATAGCATTAGAGGATCATAGACAATGAAGTAATATCAAAAATTTTTACAAGTTTCAATGATAAAAAAACTCTTTTTTCAAATGTATATTGAGAATAGAACTTAGTCAAATTTATAAAAATAAGAGCCATTCCCCAGCTGATAAATGGTCAAAAGATATGAACAGATAACTTTCAAAAGAAGTTGAAGTTATCTATAATCATGAAAACATGCTCTAAACCACTATTGATTAGAGAAAGGCAAATTAAAACAGCTCTGAGATACTACCTCACACCTATCAGAAATAAAAAATGTTGGATGGTATGAGGGAAACATAGATATAATAATGAACTACTAGTGGAATAGTAAACGTGTTCAACCATTCTGGAGAATAATTTGGAGCTATGCCCAAAGGGCTATAAAACTGTGTATTCCCTTTGATCCAGCAACACCTCCACTATGTCTATATCCAAAAGAGATCAAAGGAAAAGGAAAGGGATATATATAAATATATATATATGTGTGTGTGTGTGTGTGTGTATATATATGTATATACATATACACAAAAAATATTTATAACAGCTTTTTTTGTGGTGACAAAGAATTGGAAATTGAGAGGCTGCTTATCAATTGGAATAGCAGAACAAGTTGTGGTATATAATTGTGATGGAGTACCATCATGTTATTAGAAATGACAAGGTGGGGATAGTTTCAGAAAAACATGGTAAGAACTATATGAACTGATACAAAGTGAAGTAAGAAGACTTGGAATATCATTGTGCACAAAAGAGCAATGTTGTAATGATGATCAACTGTGAAAAACTTGGCTACTTTGATCAATATAGTAATCCAAGACAATTCCAAAGGACTTGATGAAAAAATGCTATTTACAGAGAGAGAATTAATAAGTTCTAAGTACAAATTTACATATATAATTTATACATATATGTATAATTTTCTCATTTTGTTTTTCTTGCTTTTCAAAAAATGGTTATGAAAATATGCTTTGCATGATTTCACATGTATAATTGATATCATATTACTTGCCTTCTTAGTGGGTATGGGAGAGAGAAAGAATTTGGAACTCAAAATTTAAAAATAAAGGATGATTAAAAAATAAATAATAAATTAAAATGTTAGAAAAGAATATAGATTAGACTGAAGATCTTTTTAAAGGTGCTTTATTCCATCATGTTTCCAGAATCCTATTTTTCTTTTCCTTCTGTGATACATTAACATTTGAACAGAAATATGAATTGAAAGCCAATTCAGATATGTTGTTAATTTGTACAAAAGTTAACCATTTCAAATTCCTTTCTATTCTCTGAAATGTTGTAGGTGAACTGCTGATTATGGTTTGAAAGTCATTTGAAAGGCAAAAAGTTTTAAGAATACCTAAGATTTTATCACCTGCATACCACAGCATTATCCTGTCTATGTGTATGTGTTTGAATCAAATGGTATTATTGTATAAAAGTGATCTACTTTTTCATTTAACTGTAGTAGATTTGTTAAAAAGTGTACATATAGATGATTTGATTGGTTTTGGTTTATCTCTGATGAGAGATTCTATTTCAAGGATCAATGTACAAAAGACTAGTTCTGTGTAGCTCCAAATTTTTATTACTATCTACTAGCCTGTTATCGATTATAACCTGCCATTTCTCTCCACAGTTTGAAGTTTTAGCCCAGCAGCAACTTTTTGGAATTAGTTTGAGCACTTTACACCTCTGAAGGGAGAAATTCTGATGAGTGAGTTTATTTTTATTCTTTTGTAACTTTTAAAATGTCTTTGTGATATCGGAGGACTGATGGTATGGCGTGTAGTGTTTGTCGTCGTAACTGAAGAAAACAATGCCATCAAAGAAATGATGACGTGACTTGCACTTGACTTTGTTTTGAGTCCGGGAGGGCTGTGCAGGTCACCAGCCTCACTTCTCCTCCAGAGTCATCTGAGTCCAGTGACTAGATATTCATCAGGATGACTGGAGATGAGGCAGTTGGGGTTAAGTGACTTGCCCAAGGTCACACAGCTAGTGAGTGTCAAGTGTCTGAGGTGAGGTTTGAACTCAGGTCCTCCTGACTCCTGCACTGGTGCTCTATCTGCTGTACCATCAACTACCCCTACTGATGGTATATACATGGTATGTGTAATGAATGTAGAGGGAAGTGTTTACATCTTTCTAATGAAGGGTTAAATACACTTAAAACCAAATACAAAGTATTTGAAATTGAAAATATCATCAGAACTTTCTGTAAAGTCATCAGATCATGGAGTTAGAACTAGTAGGGATCCTTAAGAGGCTACCTGATTCAATTCCCTCATTTTACAAATGAGGAAACTGAGACCCAAGGAGGTTAATTGACATGACCAAAGTCAGACAGGGTAACATTTGAACCTAGAGCCTCTAAATTTAGAATCTGTGCCATTTCCACTGTACCATATTGCCTCCTCAGGCTCTGAGTAAAATTGTCCTGTAGTTTAGAAACTTACCATTTTACTGAGCTCCTTGCCTCTTAGATGAGACTCTCTAGCCCATAATTTAGCACCCATATGGCGCACAGAGACAAGAATAGTCTGTATCTTTCTGACAATAATTAGAACAGTTTCCATTCCCAAGGAGACCTGTTTTCTTCTATTCTACAATGCCTGCTTGGGTGCTGCTTGTGCTTAGAAGCATCTTTGAGGATGGATGTTCTGTTCAGTTCAGAACTAGATGTTGAGAGGAGGAGAATAAAGGAGAACAGTAATAAGAACTAGACCTCTAGATACTGGAGGGTAGAAAGAGGGAGGATACAATAGAAGCTTGTCATAGAATCATGAATTTAGGGGTGATTGGGACCTTAGAAGCCAGCTAGTTCAACCCTGCCTTTTCTTGTCTTGCTAATTGTTTTATAACCATAACAAGCTGCTAAATAGGATGCCTTGGATAACAATACCACATTAATGTCTTAAAGATCAAGGTGTTCCCATGGTAAAGCTAAAGATTTCACTTTATAGTATTTGGAATTTAAGCTGTAGTCCTTGTTATTTTGGATGGTTCAGTGGGTAGGCAGTTCAATGGCAACTTGACCCAGGTAGAAAAGCAGATGAAGTACTTAGTCTCATATGTCAACCCCCTCTTTGGCATGAGAAAACTCAGACTGAAAAGTCAATTGATTCCTCTTCCATCGTTCAACTAGTAAATGCCAGAGGTAATATTTGAACCCTCAGTCTACTGAATCAAGGTTGAACATTCAATCTCCTCCAATGATGTATTCCTTACTCACAAACTCAAGAGTAATACACAAAAAAACTATTAGAGAGCAATCAAAGACAAAGACACTAGAAGAAAAACTGCTGGTGTTTTCATTAGTTTTTGCTAAATTCTATTATTTCTCTCTTAAATGTCATGGCTTGTTGAGTAGGAGAGGATGGCAGAATATATTTGGAAATGAATATGAAATAAAAAGGCACCAATAAAATATGACAAAAGTTAAAAGCAACAATAATAATGCCTTCCATTGATATAGTTTTCAACAACATTGCAATTTTCAACATCCTTTTAAAGGAAAAATCATTTATTCCATTCTACAGAAAAGGAAACCAAGGCTCAGTGAGATGATTTCTTGGTTCAAGCTCCAGTCTGTAGCAAGAGGCAGAATTGGAATTAGATCCTGATCTTTTGACTTTTAGCCCACTACTTCATGCCTCTCCACAAGGTTTAGGTGCTCACCTTATAGGAGTTCTGAGAAGAAGGCTTTGGTTTTCTCGTCTGCAAATGAAGGGATTGATTGGAAATGATCTCTAAGGTCCCCTCCAATTCTAAACTTTTATGATTCTCTGACTATATGTTGTTGGGACTGAGGATGAAGCAAGACCAGACCTATGATTTCATCACTGAAGGGAACTTTTTCTTTCTTTCTTTCCTTTCTTTCTTTCTCTTTTCTTCCTTCCTTCCTTCCTTCCTTCCTTCCTTCCTTCCTTCCTTCCTTCCTTCCTTCCTTCCTTCCTTCCTTCTTTCTTTCCTTCCTTCCTTCCTTCCCTTTCATTTTTTGGAGGCAAATGGAATTAAGTGACTTACCCAGGATCATATAGCTAGTGTGAGGTTGGATTTGAACGTAGGTACTCCCAACTCCAGGGCCAGTGTTGTTCCTAGGGGATTTCAATGTGGAAAATCCTTCTATAACTGACATTTTATAAAGTAAAAGAATTTTCTGGGTTACTGGGGATTCTGTGGCTTGTATGATTTTTTTGACATAACACAGTTAAGTAGCTTGTATGTGTCACAGACAACTTAAACTCAGGTCATTGTCCTCTTCCTCATCACTAACATTTATATAGCCCTTAGTATATGCCAGATACTGTGTTAAGCACTTTGCAATTATTATTTTATTTTCCTTCCAACAACACTAGGAAACGGCTATTATTATCCCCACTTTACAGATGAGGAAACTGAGGCAAACAAAAGTTAAGTGACTTGCTCAGAGTCACACAGCTAGTAGGTGTCTGTCTGAGGTCAGATTTGAACTCAGATCTTTCCTGACTCAATCTGTGTTACAAAACGGAGTTTGTAATGTCGATGTGCTTACCATGATCTCTACCTGTTGTGTGTTCTAGGCCCTCACCCCATTCCAGCGGCCCCACACTAGAGTATCCTAAACCCCAGTGTAATCTTACTGGTAACCCAGGGAGAGGACTTAATATGGTTAAACAAAACCAAAAAAAAGCATTTAGAAGTCTAACATGTCAGCATTCTTCAAGCTTCATTAATGAAACCATTTCCTTGTGGAATTAATATCCCAAGAGATGAAGTGAGCTAAAATAAACTCTGGATCTTACTTGAGTTCACTGTTGCTGTTCATGGAGGCTATTTGTGAAGCTAAATTTTTCATCTTGCCAGACAACAAAATTACATTCTGCAGAGGAGACATTTTATAGCTACAGCAGCCAAAATAAAAGTGGAAAACCTATAAAGTCTACCAACTAAGGGCTGGGTATTACTCAGATATTTCTTCTATAAAGATCTAAGCAGGCAGCAGCTAATAAAAGTCATAAATGACTGGAGGAGGCATGTTAACTGTTCAATTCTTGGATGAGTTATGGCCTAACTGTTTTCTGGGGAATCTATTGCTTCATGGTAGTTTCTGCTGTAGGTTATGTCCCACGGTTGGGTTAAGAAGCCTTTCAAAGATACTTCCACAGCCACACTCTAGAACAGGATGAAGATGTATGGAATGAGCAAAGTATCACCTGACTTCATCATATCAAGCCAAGCCCAGACTCTTTCCAAATGTCCACCAAGAAACTAGAGTCAATCCAGCATGATCTTCTTGCCATCTGCCCTGTTGTGGCCCACTGCTTTGGACCTGGGGAGAATAGATACCTCACCCTGAGGATGGCAGCACAGAGATAAAGTTAAGTCCAGCTGACAAGATCATTCTCTTTTCCACTTACCTGCCTGCCATGGCTGGTCTTGTGTATGTAGAGAAAGTCAGGGAAAGGCTTAGAGGGGACTTTAAGCTCATCCTTAAATAAATATAAAATAATCTTATTTTTTTGAAGAAGGGGGTGGTGAATCACCAATTACTAAGGGGATAAAGAAAAACCTAACTTAAAATATCTTCTTCAAATAAGCTGGGGATTCTAAAAGGTAAGGAGGAAGTACATTCTGAGCATGGAGCAGTGTGATAGGAGATGGAATGTTGTTTATGGGAAACAGCAAGTACCTAGAGTTTGATTGGAACATAGAGTTCTTGAGGAGAAGTAATGTGAAATCAGCCTGAAAAGAGAGATCAGAGTCAGATTGTAAAGGACTCCAAATAGCCAGTGAAGTTTGTTTTTCATCTTAGAGGTTATAGAGAACCATTGAAGCTTTTTAAGCAACGGTACGACACAGTCATATTTGTATTTTATGAATCTCACTGTGGCAGCTGTTTGGATAAATGGATTGGAGGTAGAAGAATCTACTGACTGTTGCAAAAGTCCAAGTGAAAGATGGTAAGGTACTAGGGTGGTCACTGTGAAAGCAGAGAGAAAGGGAATGGATATAAGAAATGTTGGAGAGGTAGAATCAACAAGATGTAGCAACTGATTAGATGTGGGAAATGAAGAGTTTGGGAAGACTGAGACTCTGAACCTGAATGACTGAAAAAGCCATGGTCCACTTGTCAAAAATAGAAAAGTCAGAGAAAGGAGGAAGATTTTGGAGAAATATAATGTTTCATTTTGTACATGCTGAGTTTGAGATACCAATGAAACATCCAAGTGGAGAAAACTAATAACAAAGAGGTAATTCAGGACTGAAACTCAAGAAAAGACTAAAAAAAGACTAGGATTGGATGTACAGATCTAGAAATCATTTGCATAAAGCTGATAATTGAACATATGGTGGCTGATGAGATAATAACAATAGCTAGCATTTATATAGCATTTTAAGGTTTGCAAAACATGTTATCAATGTCTTTTATCTTGATAACAAACCTGTGAGGTAGGTGATATTATGATAGCCATTTTACAGATGAGGAATCTGAAGCAGACAAATGTTAAGAGACTTGTTCATGGTCATACAGGGTGTAAGGCTAGATTTTTAACTCAGCTCTTTCTGACTCCAAATCAAGCATTCTGTCTACTATGCCACCAAGAGGACATAGAGAGAGAAATGCTAGAACAAAATCACAAGACTGAACAAATAGAAGAAAATGTAAGATATAAGATATAATAAAAAACTGACCAAGAAAAAAATTCCAGGAGAGATCATTTAAGAATCACTGGACTCTCTGAAAACTAAGATAAAAAAAAAAAAAAAAAGCCCGGACATGATATCTCAAGAAATCAGACCCTTTAGAACCAAAGGGCAAGGTAAAGATCAATGTCTTCTTAAAGAAAACTCAAAAGAAAAAGTCCCAAGAATATCATATCCAAAATCTAGCTCACTCACAGCAAAGGAAATAATACTGCAAGCATTCAGAGAATAGAAGTTCAAATACTAAGTGACTACAGTTAGGATAACAACACCTGGCAACTTCCACTATAAATGAAAGAAGAACCTGGAATATGGTATTTTGAAAGGCAAAAGACATAAGCTTAAAACCAAGTATAATAACTTATCCTACAAAGCTGAGCATATAGATATATAGACATAGATATGGATATAGATGGATGGATGTACATATATAAAGATATATATGCAATTTGAAAGGGTTATATGATGATATAATATTAACATTCTAATATTCTAATGTGGAGAAAAGAAGCAGGTGTCCCTTTAGAACCTTCCTGTCTTCAAAGAATTAAAGGAGTCAAATAAAGAAAAACAGATAATTGGGGCATGTGGGAAGGAGAGGATATAAGCATGAAGAAAGAAGCAGGAGAAAGGGAGGACATCAGATTACTTATCTAAATTAGACAAAGGGATATCAAAAATATATGCATACACCCATACAGCTTGGTAAAGATATATATCTATATCTATATCTATATATATCCCAAATCCAACAAGGAAATAAATTGGAATGGTGAAATGGGAGGTTTAGAGAGAGGATAATCCTAGGGAGGGAATAACTACAATGAAAATAAACTTCTTCAACCTGAAAGGAGAATTAAAAGGGGAGAAAAGAGAAACCAACTAGAATTTAAAGGGGCAACCTAGATTTCCTCTTGGGCAGTTGGGAACTAGCTGAACTGATTTTAGCATGTGGATGTTGTAGAATGTTGTTTTATGGATAAGAAATGATGAGACATGATTTCAGAGAATCCTGACAAGTATGAACTGATTCAGGGAGACGTGAGCAGAACCAGGAGAACCATTTATTAGAGGACGACCACATCGTAAAGTAAAACTGCTTTTAAAGACGACTTCTGATCAGCGGAGTGACCAACTATATCTCCAGAGAACCTAGGATGAAGGGTGCGACTCAACTCTTGACAGATAGGTGAAGGGAGGTTCAAAAATGGAGCCAATGAGGTAGAAAGGAGGAAAAAGGGGGTGGAACATGTATTTTCTTGCAGTTGGAATGTGTGAGAAGAAGAGTATACAAGGGCTTTTTTTTTTTTAATGACTGCTGTTCAGATTTGCTTTTGCTGACTACACTCGTTTGTTACAGGGCTTATCCCCCTTGCTTTCTCTTAGGTAATAATTGTGTAGGAGCAGAGTAAAAAAAAAAGAGATCGTAACAAAAGGTGGGATATCTAGGTAGTAAATCTACAGGTTTTAAAAACTCACATAATCATTGTTGGGACTCAATTTCTTTGTAAAAATAAAGGGATTGCACTATATTATATCTAAGATCATATATATTATATATTCTGTATATATAGCATAATATATGTATATGTGTGTATATATGCATGCATGCATGTGTGTGTGTGTGTGTGTGTGTGTGTGTGTGTGTGTGTGTGTGTGTGTATCAAAAGAAACCAGAGAAGGCAAGAGATAGAGATAAGGAGGTAGAAAATTCTAGGCATGAAGACAGCCAGTTAAAATACCCAGAGAAGGGAGACGGAATGTCTGTGCAAGCAACAGCAAGTAGGTCAGTGCTGGGAGCAGCTAGGTGGCACAGTGGATAGAACGTCTGCCCTAGAGTTAGGCGGACCTGAGTTCAAATCCGACCTCAGACACTTACTAGCTGTGTGATCCTGGGCAAGTCACTTAACCACAATGAAGGGAAGGATTTGTGAGGGTGGAGTAATGGGAGTAATGTATAAGGAAATTGGAAGGGAAGGGTTCAGGTTATGAAAGACTTTAAAAGCCAGACAGGATTTTATATTTGCTCTTGGAGGTAACCAGGAACCACTGGAATTCACTGAAGAGGGTGGGTGACACGTTTAGTTCTATGTTTTAGGAAGATCAGTTTGACAGATGAATGAAAGATAGACTAGAGTGGAGAGAAACCTGAAGCCGGGGGAGCAACCAGAAAGCTATTCCAATAATCCATGGAGTGATGAGGGTCTAAGAAGGTAGAATCAACAGAATTTGGTAATTAATAGGATATGGGGTATGTGTGTGTGTGTGTGTGTGTGTGTGTGTGTGTGTGTGTGTGAAATAACCAACAGAAAGAGATCAAAGATGAATAAAAGCGGGGGGAGGGGAATGATAGAAGGGGAAATCTGCTGGCAAAGAGGTGAAATGGGATATGTTTATGTAGAAAGGTTTTTCTTAGCAGGGAGAAAGGCTACCTATTCTAGTGAGACAAAGATGTTGGGAGAAGGTATCTGAGTGAAGTGAGATGAGGAGTCAGTGAAATAGGAGTCAGGGTCCATAAATACTTACTAAGGGCCTGCTGTGGGTCAGGAAATGTGCTAATTGCTAAGAAATTCAAAAATAGGCAGAAGACAGTCTCTGCCCTCAAGGAAAAGAACATGTAAAAAGAAGCTAAAAGGGGTTGGAGGAAAGGTTACCTTTGCAGGGGCATGATGAGGTCCTGCACTTTGAAGAAGAAATAATCTGAGAAAGTAAAAGTTTCAGAATTGATTTCATCTTGCAGAATAATGAGTTTCTAGAAAGGCAAGGTTCTCAGCTGAGAGGCTGGAGGTAAGCAGAGACATGAAAGGCTTGAAGAGGGATGAAGTGATTTAGAAATGTCTCTGTGGTACAAGGCATAGGGTATCAATTAGGGAGGTACAAAAGGTTTGTCTTCCTGCAGGCCCAGTTAAGTCTATTCAAGGTGTGGGGAACCTGTGTCTTCCAGGTCATATGAGGCCCTCTAGGTCCTCAAGTGTGACCCTTTGACTTCAGGGCTGTACTTGAGGACTTAGAGGGGCACATGTGGCCATGAGGCCTTAGGTTCCCCACCCTTGGTCTATGCAATACAAATTTATAGTGGATGCAGTCTTCATGGTTTTGAGATTTTATCCAGTTCCATTTAGCGGTATTAGAATAGGAGTAAAGGCAGCCTATGGTGAGAGTAATCCTAACGTAAGGCTTGGTAGGGAATGACCAATGATCAGATTTCAGGGCAGAGGATATTGTAGAGTCAACCTGATTTACCATGATATCAAGATGAGGAAGGGCTGAGAGTGAAACCAGGGTCTGGGTTATGGCCTGGGAAAGAATTGAGGGATGAAGGGATTAGAAGTGATAGTGAGGATGAAGAGTGAGCATGATAAAGAGAGGGCAAGGCAGGCAGAAAATCAAATGGCAACACATTATGATCAGATGAAGCATGCACCATGTGGAACACTTGTGGGTGATCACAAAATCAAGGCTCTGATTATCTCTGTTGTTTGAGTTCAGAACAAACACATACAATTATAAACAATAACAACAAAAAAAAAGAGTTGTGTCCAGAAAAGC